>NC_090922.1:391650602-391964075 GCF_040938575.1 Ambystoma mexicanum
CCGATGAAAACGGTACCTCACATGTGTGGGTGTACCTACCTGGCCGCCAAGGGGAAAGCCTAAAACACAAGTAACCCCAAGTCTGTTTTCAGACCGGAATTTGAGACGCTCTGCCGACCGGCACAACATACAGATATGGGCCTCGGGTGTCCAAGCCACCAGGGAAAACAGAGAACCCCATGCATTTCTGAAAAGAGGACATCCGTGGGAATACGCAGAGGTATGATATGCCCAAATCGCCCCAGAATTTATTACCCAGACACCCCTGCAAATTCCGAAATGTGGGAAAAAAACGCATTTTCCGCACATTTCGCTCGGCTCACCCATCGAAACACGACCCCAACAACACATGGCCTACCGTCCCGCGTTCCCACAGGTGTCCCGATGAAAACGGTACCTCACATGTGTGGGTGCACCTACCTGGCCGCCAAGGGGAAAGCCTAAAACACAAGTAACCCCAAGTCTGTTTTCAGACCGGAATTTGAGACGCTCTGCCCACCGGAACAACATACAGATATGGGCCTCGGGTGTCCAAGCCACCGGGGAAAACAGGGAACCCCATGCATTTCCGAAAAGAGGACACCCGTGGGAATCTGCAGAGGTATGATGTGCCCAATTCTCCCCAGAATGTATTACCCAGACACCACCGCAAAATCCGAAATGTGGGAAAAAAATGCATTTTCCGCACATTTCACTCGGCTCACCCATCGAAACACGCTCCCAACAACACATGGCCTACCGTCCCGCATTCCCACAGGTGTCCCGATGAAAACGGTACCTCACATGTGTGGGTGCACCTACCTGGCCGCCAAGGGGAAAGCCTAAAACACAAGTAACCCCAAGTCTGTTTTCAGACCGGAATTTGAGACGCTCTGCCGACCGGCACAACATACAGATATGGGCCTCGGATTTCCAAGCCACCGGGGAAAACAGGGAACCCCATGCATTTCCGAAAAGAGGACACCCATGGGAATCTGCAGAGGTATGATATGCCCAAATCGGCCCAGAATTTATTACCCAGACACCCACCGCAAAGTCCAAAATGTGGGGGAAAAAACGAATTTTTTGCACATTTCGCTCGGCTCCCCCATCGAAACACGGCCCCAACAACACATGGCCTACCGTCCCACGTTCTCACAGGTGTCCTGATAAAATTGGTACCTCACATGTGTGGGTGCACCTACCTGGCCGCCAAGGGGAAAGCCTAAAACACAAGTAACCCCAAGTCTGTTTTGAGACCGGAATTTGAGACGCTCTGCCGACCGGCACAACATACAGATATGGGCCTCGGGTGTCCAAGCCACCAAGGAAAACAGGGAACCCCATGCATTTCTGAAAAGAGGACACCCGTGGGAATCTGCAGAGGTATGATATGCCCAAATCGCCCCAGAATTTATTACCCAGACACCCCCGCAAAGTCCGAAATGTGGGGAAAAAAAACGCATTTTCTGCACATTTCGCTCGGCTCACCATCGAAACACGCCCCCAACAACACATGGCCTACCGTCCCGCATTCCCACAGGTGTCCCGATGAAAATGGTACCTCACATGTGTGGGTGTACCTACCTGGCCACCAAGGGGAAAGCCTAAAACACAAGTAACCCCAAGTCTGTTTTCAGACTGGCATTTGAGACGCTCTGCCGACCGGCACAACATACATATATGGGCCTCGGGTGTCCAAGCCACCGGGGAAAACAGGGAACCCCATGCATTTCCGAAAAGAGGACACCTGTGGGAATCTGCAGAGGTATGATATGCCCAAATCGGCCCAGAATGTATTACCCAGACACCCCCGCAAAGTCCGAAATGTGGGGAAAAAAACGCATTTTCTGCACATTTCGCTCGGCTCACCGATCGAAACACGCCCCCAACAACACATGGCCTACCGTCCCGCGTTCTCACAGGTGTCCCGATAAAATTGGTACCTCACATGTGTGGGTGCACCTACCTGGCCGCCAAGGGGAAAGCCTAAAACACAAGTAACCCCAAGTCTGTTTTCAGACCGGAATTTGAGACGCTCTGCCGACCGGCACAACATACAGATATGGGCCTCGGGTGTCCAAGCCACCAAGGAAAACAGGAAACCCCATGCATTTCTGAAAAGAGGACATCCGTGGGAATCTGCAGAGGTATGGTATGCCCAATTCGCCCCAGAATGTATTACCCAGACACCCCCGCAAAGTCCGAAATGTGGGAAAAAAACGCATTTTACGCACATTTCGCTCGGCTCACCCATGGAAACACGCCCCAACAACACATGGCCTACCGTCCCGCGTTCCCACAGGTGTCCCGATGAAAACGGTACCTCACATGTGTGGGTGCACCTACCTGGCCGCCAAGGGGAAAGCCGAAAACACAAGTAACCCCAAGTCTGTTTTCAGACCGGAATTTGAGACGCTCTGCCGACCGGCACAACATACAGATATGGGCCTCGGGTGTCCAAGCCACCAGGGAAAACAGGGAACCCCATGCATTTCTGAAAAGAAGACATCCGTGGGAATACGCAGAGGTATGATATGCCCAAATCGCCCCAGAATTTATTACCCAGACACCCCTGCAAATTCCGAAATGTGGGGAAAAAAACGCATTTTCCGCACATTTCGCTCAGCTCACCCATCGAAACATGCCCCCAACAACACACGGCCTACCGTCCCGCGTTCCCACAGGTGTCCCGATGAAAATGGTACCTCACATGTGTGGGTGCACCTAACTGGCCGCCAAGGGGAAAGCCTAAAACACAAGTAACCCCAAGTCTGTTTTCAGACCGGAATTTGAGACGCTCTGCCGACCGGCACAACACACAGATATGGACCTCGGGTGTCCAAGCCACCAGGGAAAACAGGGAACCCCATGCATTTCTGAAAAGAAGACACCCGTGGGAATACGCAGAGGTATGATATGCCCAAATCGCCCCAGAATTTATTACCCAGACACACCTGCAAATTCCGAAATGTGGGGAAAAAATGCATTTTCCGCACATTTCGCTCGGCTCACCCATCGAAACACGCCCCCAACAACACACGGCCTACCGTCCCGCGTTCCCACAGGTGTCCCGATGAAAATGGTACCTCACATGTGTGGGTGCACCTACCTGGCCACCAAGGGGAAAGCCTAAAACACAAGTAACCCCAAGTCTGTTTTCAGACCGGAATTTGAGACGCTCTGCCGACCGGCACAACATACAGATATGGGCTTCAGGTGTCCAAGCCACCAGGGAATACAGGAAACCCCATGCATTTCTGAAAATAGGACACCCGTGGGAATCTGCAGAGGTATGATATGCCCAATTCGCCCCACAATGTATTACCCAGACCCCCCCGCAAAGTCCGAAATGTGGGAAAAAAACACATTTTCCGCACATTTCGCTCGGCTCACCCATCGAAACACGCCCCCAAAAACACATGGCCTACTGTCCCACGTTCCCACAGGTGTCCCGATGAAAACGGTACCTCACATGTGTGGGTGCACCTACCTGGCCGCCAAGGGGAAAGCCTAAAACACAAGTAACCCCAAGTCTGTTTTCAGACCGGAATTTGAGACGCTCTGCCGACCGGCACAACATACAGATATGGGCCTCGGGTGTCCAAGCCACCGGGGAAAACAGGGAACCCCATGTATTTCCGAAAAGAGGACACCCGTGGGAATCTGCAGAGGTATGATGTGCCCAATTCTCCCCAGAATGTATTACCCAGACACCCCCGCAAAGTCCGAAATGTGGGAAAAAAACGCATTTTCCGCACATTTCGCTCGGCTCACCCATCGAAACACGCTCCCAACAACACATGGCCTACCGTCCCTCATTCCCACAGGTGTCCCGATGAAAACGGTACCTCACATGTGTGGGTGCACCTACCTGGCCGCCAAGGGGAAAGCCTAAAACACAAGTAACCCCAAGTCTGTTTTCAGACCGGAATTTGAGACGCTCTGCCGACCGGCACAACATACAGATATGGGCCTCGGATTTCCAAGCCACCGGGGAAAACAGGGAACCCCATGCATTTCCGAAAAGAGGACACCCATGGGAATCTGCAGAGGTATGATATGCCCAAATCGGCCCAGAATTTATTACCCAGACACCCACCGCAAAGGCCAAAATGTGGGGGAAAAAATGAATTTTCTGCATATTTTGCTCGGCTCACCCATCGAAACACGGCCCCAACAACACATGGCCTACCGTCCCACGTTCTCACAGGTGTCCCGATAAAATTGGTACCTCACATGTGTGGGTGCACCTACCTCGCCGCCAAGGGGAAAGCCTAAAACACAAGTAACCCCAAGTCTGTTTTGATACCGAAATTTGAGACGCTCTGCCGACCGGCACAACATACAGATATGGGCCTCGGGTGTCCAAGCCACCGGGGAAAACAGGGAACCCCATGCATTTCCGAAAAGAGGACACCTGTGGGAATCTGCAGAGGTATGATATGCCCAAATCGGCCCAGAATGTATTACCCAGACACCCCCGCAAAGTCCGAAATGTGGGAAAAAAACGCATTTTACGCACATTTCGCTCGGCTCACCCATCGAAACACGCCCCCAACAACACATGGCCTACCGTCCCGCGTTCCCACAGGTGTCCCGATGAAAACGGTACCTCACATGTGTGGGTGCACCTACCTGGCCGCCAAGGGGAAAGCCTAAAACACAAGTAACCCCAAGTCTTTTTTCAGACCGGAATTTGAGACGCTCTGCCGACAGGCACAACATACAGATATGGGCCTCGGGTGTCCAAGCCACCAGGGAAAACAGGGAACCCCATGCATTTCTGAAAAGAGAACACCCGTGGGAATACGCAGAGGTATGATATGCCCAAATCGCCCCAGAATTTATTACCCAGACACCCCTGAAAATTCCAAAATGTGGGGAAAAAAACGCATTTTACGCATATTTCACTCGGCTCACCCATCGAAACACGCCCCCAACAACACACGGCCTACCGTCCCGCGTTCCCACAGGTGTACCGATGAAAATGGTACCTCACATGTGTGGGTGCACCTACCTGGCCACCAAGGGGAAAGGCTAAAACACAAGTAACCCCAAGTCTGTTTTCAGACCGGCATTTGAGACGCTCTGCCGACCGGCACAACATACAGATATGGGCATCGCGTGTCCAAGCCACCGGGGAAAACAGGGAACCCCATGCATTTCCGAAAAGAGGACACCTGTGGGAATCTGCAGAGGTATGATATGCCCAAATCGGCCCAGAATGTATTACCCAGACACCCCCGCAAAGTCCGAAATGTGGGGAAAAAAATGCATTTTCTGCACATTTCGCTCGGCTCACCCATCGAAACACGCCCCCAACAACACATGGCCTACCGTCCCGCGTTCTCACATGGGTCCCGGTAAAATCGGTACCTCACATGTGTGGGTGCACCTACCTGGCCGCCAAGGGGAAAGCCTAAAACACAAGTAACCCCAAGTCTGTTTTCAGACCGGAATTTGAGACGCTCTGCCGACCGACACAACATACAGATATGGGCCTCGGGTGTCCAAGCCACCAGGGAAAACAGGGAACCCCATGCATTTCCGAAAAGAGGACACCCGTGGGAATCCGCAGAGGTATGATATGCCCTAATCGCCCCAGAATGTATTACCCAGACACCCCCGCAAAGTCCGAAATGTGGGGAAAAAAATGCATTTTCTGCACATTTCGCTCGGCTCACCCATCGAAACACGCCCCCAACAACACATGGCCTACCGTCCTGCGTTCCCACAGGTGTCCCGATGAAAACGGTACCTCACATGTGTGGGTGCACCTACCTGGCCGCCAAGGGGAAAGCCTAAAACACAAGTAACCCCAAGTCTGTTTTCAGACCGGAATTTGAGACGCTCTGCCGACCGGCACAACATACAGATATGGGCCTCGGGTGTCCAAGCCACCGGGGAAAACAGGGAACCCCATGCATTTCCGAAAAGAGGACACCCGTGGGAATCTGCAGAGGTATGATGTGCCCAATTCTCCCCAGAATGTATTACCCAGACACCCCCGCAAAGTACGAAATGTGGGAAAAAAACGCATTTTCCGCACATTTCGCTCGGCTCACCCATCGAAACACGCTCCCAACAACACATGGCCTACCGTCCCGCATTCCCACAGGTGTCCCGATGAAAACGGTACCTCAGATGTGTGGGTGCACCTACCTGGCCGCCAAGGGGAAAGCCTAAAACACAAGTAACCCCAAGTCTGTTTTCAGACCGGAATTTGAGACGCTCTGCCGACCGGCACAACATACAGATATGGGCCTCGGATTTCCAAGCCACCGGGGAAAACAGGGAACCCCATGCATTTCCGAAAAGAGGACACCCATGGGAATCTGCAGAGGTATGATATGCCCAAATCGGCCCAGAATTTATTACCCAGACACCCACCGCAAAGTCCAAAATGTGGGGGAAAAAACGAATTTTCTGCACATTTCGCTCGGCTCACCCATCGAAACACGGCCCCAACAACACATGGCCTACCGTCCCACGTTCTCACAGGTGTCCCGATAAAATTGGTACCTCACATGTGTGGGTGCACCTACCTGGCCGCCAAGGGGAAAGCCTAAAACACAAGTAACCCCAAGTCTGTTTTGAGACCGGAATTTGAGACGCTCTGCCGACCGGCACAACATACAGATATGGGCCTCGGGTGTCCAAGCCACCAGGGAAAACAGGGAACCCCATGCATTTCTGAAAAGAGGACACCCGTGGGAATACGCAGAGGTATGATATGCCCAAATCGCCCCAGAATTTATTACCCAGACACCCCTGCAAATTCCGAAATGTGGGGAAAAAAACGCATTTTCCGCACATTTCGCTCGGCTCACCCATCGAAACACGCCCCCAAAAACACACGGCCTACCGTCCCGCGTTCCCACAGGTGTCCGATGAAAATGGTACCTCACATGTGTGGGTGCACCTAACTGGCCGCCAAGGGGAAAGCCTAAAACACAAGTAACCCCAAGTCTGTTTTCAGACCGGAATTCGAGACGCTCTACCGACCGGCACATCATACAGATATGGGCCTCGGGTGTCCAAGCCACCAGGGAAAACAGAGAACCCCATGCATTTCTGAAAAGAGGACATCCGTGGGAATACGCAGAGGTATGATATGCCCAAATCGCCCCAGAATTTATTACCCAGACACCCCTGCAAATTCCGAAATGTGGGAAAAAAACGCATTTTCCGCACATTTCGCTCGGCTCACCCATCGAAACACGCCCCCAAAAACACATGGCCTACCGTCCCACGTTCCCACAGGTGTCCCGATGAAAACGGTACCTCACATGTGTGGGTGCACCTACCTGGCCGCCAAGGGGAAAGCCTAAAACACAAGTAACCCCAAGTCTGTTTTCAGACCGGAATTTGAGACGCTCTGCCGACCGGCACAACATACAGATATGGGCCTCGGGTGTCCAAGCCACCAGGGAAAACAGAGAACCCCATGCATTTCTGAAAAGAGGACATCCGTGGGAATACGCAGAGGTATGATATGCCCAAATCGCCCCAGAATTTATTACCCAGACACCCCTGCAAATTCCGAAATGTGGGAAAAAAAATGCATTTTCCGCACATTTCGCTCGGCTCACCCATCGAAACACGCCCCCAACAACACATGGCCTACCGTCCCACGTTCCCACAGGTGTCCCGATGAAAACGGTACCTCACATGTGTGGGTGCACCTACCTGGCCGCCAAGGGGAAAGCCTAAAACACAAGTAACCCCAAGTCTGTTTTCAGACCGGAATTTGAGACGCTCTGCCGACCGGCAGAACATAGAGATATGGGCCTCGGGTGTCCAAGCCACCAAGGAAAACAGGGAACCCCATGCATTTCTGAAAAGAGGACACCCCTGGGAATATGCAGAGGTATGGTATGCCCAATTCGCCCCAGAATGTATTACCCAGACACCCCCGCACAGTCCGAAATGTGGGAAAAAAACGCATTTTACGCACATTTCGCTCGGCTCACCCATCGAAACACGCCCCCAACAACACATGGCCTACCGTCCCACGTTCCCACAGGTGTCCCGATGAAAACGGTACCTCACATGTGTGGGTGCACCTACCTGGCCGCCAAGGGGAAAGCCGAAAACACAAGTAACCCCAAGTCTGTTTTCAGACCGGAATTTGAGACGCTCTGCCGACCGGCACAATATACAGATATGGGCCTCGGGTGTCCAAGCCACCGGGGAAAACAGGGAACCCCATGCATTTCAGAAAAGAGGACACCTGTGGGAATCTGCAGAGGTATGATATGCAATCGGCCCAGAATTTATTACCCAGACACCCCCGCAAAGTCCGAAATGTGGGGAAAAAAACGCATTTTCTGCACATTTCGCTCGGCTCACCCATCGAAACACGGCCCCAACAACACATGGCCTACCGTCCCACGTTCTCACAGGTGTCCCGATAAAATTGGTACCTCACATGTGTGGGTGCACCTACCTCGCCGCCAAGGGGAAAGCCTAAAACACAAGTAACCCCAAGTCTGTTTTGAGACCGGAATTTGAGACGCTCTGCCGACCGGCACAACATACAGATATGGGCCTCGGGTGTCCAAGCCACCAGGGAAAACAGGGAACCCCATGCATTTCTGAAAAGAGGACACCCGTGGGAATACGCAGAGGTATGATATGCCCAAATCGCCCCAGAATTTATTACCCAGACACCCCTGCAAATTCCGAAATGTGGGGAAAAAAATGCATTTTCCGCACATTTCGCTCGGCTCACCCATCGAAACACGCCCCCAACAACACACGGCCTACCGTCCCGCGTTCCCACAGGTGTCCGATGAAAATGGTACCTCACATGTGTGGGTGCACCTAACTGGCCGCCAAGGGGAAAGCCTAACACACAAGTAACCCCAAGTCTGTTTTCAGACCGGAATTTGAGACGCTCCACCGACCGGCACAACATACAGATATGGGCCTCGGGTGTCCAAGCCACCGGGGAAAACAGGGAACCCCATGCATTTCCGAAAAGAGGACACCTGTGGGAATCCGCAGAGGTATGATATGCCCAAATCGCCCCAGAATTTATTACCCAGACACCCCCGCAAAGTCCGAAATGTGGGGAAAAAAAACTCATTTTCTGCACATTTCGCTCGGCTCACCATCGAAACACGCCCCCAACAACACATGGCCTACCGTCCCGCGTTCCCACAGGTGTCCCGATGAAAACGGTACCTCACATGTGTGGGTGCACCTACCTGGCCACCAAGGGGAAAGCCTAAAACACAAGTAACCCCAAGTCTGTTTTCAGACTGGCATTTGAGACGCTCTGCCGACCGGCACAACATACATATATGGGCCTCGGGTGTCCAAGCCACCGGGGAAAACAAGGAAACCCATGCATTTCCGAAAAGAGGACACCTGTGGGAATCTGCAGAGGTATGATATGCCCAAATCGGCACAGAATGTATTACCCAGACACCCCCGCAAAGTCCGAAATGTGGGGAAAAAAACGCATTTTCTGCACATTTCGCTCGGCTCACCCATCGAAACACGCCCCCAACAACACATGGCCTACCGTCCCGCGTTCTCACAGGTGTCCCGATAAAATTGGTACCTCACATGTGTGGGTGCACCTACCTGGCCGCCAAGGGGAAAGCCTAAAACACAAGTAACCCCAAGTCTGTTTTCAGACCGGAATTTGAGACGCTCTGCCGACCGGCACAACATACAGATATGGGCCTCGGGTGTCCAAGCCACCAAGGAAAACAGGGAACCCCATGCATTTCTGAAAAGAGGACACCCGTGGGAATCTGCAGAGGTATGGTATGCCCAATTCGCCCCAGAATGTATTACCCAGACACCCCCGCAAAGTCCGAAATGTGGGAAAAAAACGCATTTTATGCACATTTCGCTCGGCTCACCCATCGAAACACGCCCCCAACAACACATGGCCTACCGTCCCGCGTTCCCACAGGTGTCCCGATGAAAACGGTACCTCACATGTGTGGGTGCACCTAACTGGCCGCCAAGGGGAAAGCCTAAAACACAAGTAACCCCAAGTCTGTTTTCAGACCGGAATTTGAGACGCTCTGCCGACCGGCACAACACACAGATATGGACCTCGGGTGTCCAAGCCACAAGGGAAAACAGGGAACCCCATGCATTTCTGAAAAGAAGACACCCGTGGGAATAGGCAGAGGTATGATATGCCCAAATCGCCCCAGAATTTATTACCCAGACACCTGCAAATTCCGAAATGTGGGGAAAAAATGCATTTTCCGCACATTTCGCTCGGCTCACCCATCGAAACACGCCCCCAACAACACACGGCCTACCGTCCCGCGTTCCCACAGGTGTCCCGATGAAAACGATACCTCACATGTGTGGGTGCACCTACCTGGCCGCCAAGGGGAAAGCCTAAAACACAAGTAACCCCAAGTCTGTTTTCAGACCGGAATTTGAGGCGCTCTGCCGACCGGCACAACATACAGATATGGGCCTCGGATTTCCAAGCCACCGGGGAAAACAGGGAACCCCATGCATTTCCGAAAAGAGGACACCCATGGGAATCTGCAGAGGTATGATGTGCCCAATTCGCCCCAGAATGTATTACCCAGACACCCCTGCAAAGTCCAAAATGTGGGAAAAAAACGCATTTTCCGCACATTTCGCTCGGCTCACCCATCGAAACACACCCCCAACAACACACGGCCTACCGTCCCGCGTTCCCACAGGTGTCCCGATGAAAATGGTACCTCACATGTGTGGGTGCACCTAACTGGCCGCCAAGGGGAAAGCCTAAAACACAAGTAACCCCAAGTCTGTTTTCAGACCGGAATTTGAGACGCTCTGCCGACCGGCACAACATACAGATATGGGCATCGGGTGTCCAAGCCACCAGGGAAAACAGGGAACCCCATGCATTTCTGAAAAAAGGACACCCGTGGGAATACGCAGAGGTATGATATGCCCAAATCGGCCCAGAATGTATTACCCAGACACCCCTGCAAAGTCCGAAATGTGGGGAAAAAAACTCATTTTCCGCACATTTCGCTCGGCTCACCAGCGAAACATGCCCCCAACAACACATGGCCTACCGGCCCGCATTCCCACAGGTGTCCCGATGAAAATGGTACCTCACATGTGTGGGTGCACCTACCTGGCCACCAAGGGGAAAGCCTAAAACACAAGTAACCCCAAGTCTGTTTTCAGACCGGAATTTGAGACGCTCTGCCGACCGGCACAACATACAGATATGGGCCTCGGGTGTCCAAGCCACCAGGGAAAACAGGGAACCCCATGCATTTCTGAAAAGAGGACACCCGTGGGAATACGCAGAGGTATGATATGCCCAAATCGCCCCAGAATTTATTACCCAGACACCCCTGCAAATTCCGAAATGTGGGGAAAAAAACTCATTTTCCGCACATTTCGCTCGGCTCACCCATCGAAACACGCCCCCAAAAACACACGGCCTACCGTCCCGCGTTCCCACAGGTGTCCGATGAAAATGGTACCTCACATGTGTGGGTGCACCTAACTGGCCGCCAAGGGGAAAGCCTAAAACACAAGTAACCCCAAGTCTGTTTTCAGACCGGAATTCGAGACGCTCTACCGACCGGCACATCATACAGATATGGGCCTCGGGTGTCCAAGCCACCAGGGAAAACAGAGAACCCCATGCATTTCTGAAAAGAGGACATCCGTGGGAATACGCAGAGGTATGATATGCCCAAATCGCCCCAGAATTTATTACCCAGACACCCCTGCAAATTCCGAAATGTGGGAAAAAAACGCATTTTCCGCACATTTCGCTCGGCTCACCCATCGAAACACGCCCCCAAAAACACATGGCCTACCGTCCCACGTTCCCACAGGTGTCCCGATGAAAACAGTACCTCACATGTGTGGGTGCACCTACCTGGCCGCCAAGGGGAAAGCCTAAAACACAAGTAACCCCAAGTCTGTTTTCAGACCGGAATTTGAGACGCTCTGCCGACCGGCACAACATACAGATATGGGCCTCGGGTGTCCAAGCCACCAAGGAAAACAGGGAACCCCATGCATTTCTGAAAAGAGGACACCCCTGGGAATATGCAGAGGTATGGTATGCCCAATTCGCCCCAGAATGTATTACCCAGACACCCCCGCACAGTCCGAAATGTGGGAAAAAAACGCATTTTACGCACATTTCGCTCGGCTCACCCATCGAAACACGCCCCCAACAACACATGGCCTACCGTCCCGCGTTCCCACAGGTGTCCCGATGAAAACGGTACCTCACATGTGTGGGTGCACCTACCTGGCCGCCAAGGGGAAAGCCGAAAACACAAGTAACCCCAAGTCTGTTTTCAGACCGGAATTTGAGACGCTCTGCCGACCGGCACAATATACAGATATGGGCCTCGGGTGTCCAAGCCACCGGGGAAAACAGGGAACCCCATGCATTTCAGAAAAGAGGACACCTGTGGGAATCTGCAGAGGTATGATATGCAATCGGCCCAGAATTTATTACCCAGACACCCCCGCAAAGTCCGAAATGTGGGAAAAAAACGCATTTTCTGCACATTTCGCTCGGCTCACCCATCGAAACACGGCCCCAACAACACATGGCCTACCGTCCCACGTTCTCACAGGTGTCCCGATAAAATTGGTACCTCACATGTGTGGGTGCACCTACCTCACCGCCAAGGGGAAAGCCTAAAACACAAGTAACCCCAAGTCTGTTTTGAGACCGGAATTTGAGACGCTCTGCCGACCGGCACAACATACAGATATGGGCCTCGGGTGTCCAAGCCACCAGGGAAAACAGGGAACCCCATGCATTTCTGAAAAGAGGACACCCGTGGGAATACGCAGAGGTATGATATGCCCAAATCCCCCCAGAATTTATTACCCAGACACCCCTGCAAATTCCGAAATGTGGGGAAAAAAATGCATTTTCCGCACATTTCGCTCGGCTCACCCATCGAAACACGCCCCCAACAACACACGGCCTACCGTCCCGCGTTCCCACAGGTGTCTGATGAAAATGGTACCTCACATGTGTGGGTGCACCTAACTGGCCGCCAAGGGGAAAGCCTAACACACAAGTAACCCCAAGTCTGTTTTCAGACCGGAATTTGAGACGCTCTACCGACCTGCACAACATACAGATATGGGCCTCGGGTGTCCAAGCCACCGGGGAAAACAGGGAACCCCATGCATTTCCGAAAAGAGGACACCTGTGGGAATCCGCAGAGGTATGATATGCCCAAATCGCCCCAGAATTTATTACCCAGACACCCCCGCAAAGTCCGAAATGTGGGGAAAAAAAACGCATTTTCTGCACATTTCGCTCGGCTCACCATCGAAACACGCCCCCAACAACATATGGCCTACCGTCCCGCATTCCCACAGGTGTCCCGATGAAAATGGTACCTCACATGTGTGGGTGCACCTACCTGGCCACCAAGGGGAAAGCCTAAAACACAAGTAACCCCAAGTCTGTTTTCAGACCGGCATTTAAGACGCTCTGCCGACCGGCACAAAATACATATATGGGCCTCGGGTGTCCAAGCCACCGGGGAAAACAAGGAAACCCATGCATTTCCGAAAAGAGGACACCTGTGAGAATCTGCAGAGGTATGATATGCCCAAATCGGCACTGAATGTATTACCCAGACACCCCCGCAAAGTCCGAAATGTGGGGAAAAAAACGCATTTTCTGCACATTTCGCTCGGCTCACCCATCGAAACACGCCCCCAACAACACATGGCGTACCGTCCCGCGTTCTCACAGGTGTCCCGATAAAATTGGTACCTCACATGTGTGGGTGCACCTACCTGGCCGCCAAGGGGAAAGCCTAAAACACAAGTAACCCCAAGTCTGTTTTCAGACCGGAATTTGAGACGCTCTGCCGACCGGCACAACATACAGATATGGGCCTCGGGTGTCCAAGCCACCAAGGAAAACAGGGAACCCCATGCATTTCTGAAAAGAGGACACCTGTGGGAATCTGCAGAGGTATGGTATGCCCAATTCGCCCCAGAATGTATTACCCAGACACCCCCGCAAAGTCCGAAATGTGGGAAAAAAACGCATTTTATGCACATTTCGCTCGGCTCACCCATCGAAACACGCCCCCAACAACACATGGCCTACCGTCCCGCGTTCCCACAGGTGTCCCGATGAAAACGGTACCTCACATGTGTGGGTGCACCTAACTGGCCGCCAAGGGGAAAGCCTAAAACACAAGTAACCCCAAGTCTGTTTTCAGACCGGAATTTGAGACGCTCTGCCGACCGGCACAACACACAGATATGGACCTCGGGTGTCCAAGCCACCAGGGAAAACAGGGAACCCCATGCATTTCTGAAAAGAAGACACCCGTGGGAATACGCAGAGGTATGATATGCCCAAATCGCCCCAGAATTTATTACCCAGACACCTGCAAATTCCGAAATGTGGGGAAAAAATGCATTTTCCGCACATTTCGCTCGGCTCACCCATCGAAACACGCCCCCAACAACACACGGCCTACCGTCCCGCGTTCCCGCAGGTGTCCCGATGAAAACGATACCTCACATGTGTGGGTGCACCTACCTGGCCGCCAAGGGGAAAGCCTAAAACACAAGTAACCCCAAGTCTGTTTTCAGACCGGAATTTGAGACGCTCTGCTGACCGGCACAACATACAGATATGGGCCTCGGATTTCCAAGCCACCGGGGAAAACAGGGAACCCCATGCATTTCCGAAAAGAGGACACCCATGGGAATCTGCAGAGGTATGATATGCCCAAATCGGCCCAGAATGTATTACCCAGACACCCCCGCAAAATCCGAAATGTGGGAAAAAAATGCATTTTCCGCACATTTCACTCGGCTCACCCATCGAAACACGCTCCCAACAACACATGGCCTACCGTCCCGCATTCCCACAGGTGTCCCGATGAAAACGGTACCTCACATGTGTGGGTGCACCTACCTGGCCGCCAAGGGGAAAGCCTAAAACAGAAGTAACCCCAAGTCTGTTTTCAGACCGGAATTTGAGACGCTCTGCCGACCGGCACAACATACAGATATGGGCCTCGGATTTCCAAGCCACCGGGGAAAACAGGGAACCCCATGCATTTCCGAAAAGAGGACACCCATGGGAATCTGCAGAGGTATGATATGCCCAAATCGGCCCAGAATTTATTACCCAGACACCCACCGCAAAGTCCAAAATGTGGGGGAAAAAACGAATTTTTTGCACATTTCGCTCGGCTCACCCATCGAAACACGGCCCCAACAACACATGGCCTACCGTCCCACGTTCTCACAGGTGTCCTGATAAAATTGGTACCTCACATGTGTGGGTGCACCTACCTGGCCGCCAAGGGGAAAGCCTAAAACACAAGTAACCCCAAGTCTGTTTTGAGACCGGAATTTGAGACGCTCTGCCGACCGGCACAACATACAGATATGGGCCTCGGGTGTCCAAGCCACCAGGGAAAACAGGGAACCCCATGCATTTCTGAAAAGAGGACACCCGTGGGAATACGCAGAGGTATGATATGCCCAAATCGCCCCAGAATTTATTACCCAGACACCCCTGCAAATTCCGAAATGTGGGGAAAAAAACGCATTTTCCGCACATTTCGCTCGGCTCACCCATCGAAACACGCCCCCAACAACACACGGCCTACCGTCCCGCGTTCCCTTAGGTGTCCGATGAAAATGGTACCTCACATGTGTGGGTGCACCTAACTGGCCGCCAAGGGGAAAGCCTAAAACACAAGTAACCCCAAGTCTGTTTTCAGACCGGAATTCGAGACGCTCTACCGACCGGCACATCATACAGATATGGGCCTCGGGTGTCCAAGCCACCGGCGAAAACAGGGAACCCCATGCATTTCCGAAAAGAGGACACCCGTGGGAATCCGCAGAGGTATGATATGCCCAAATCGCCCCAGAATTTATTACCCAGACACCCCCGCAAAGTCCGAAATGTGGGGAAAAAAAACGCATTTTCTGCACATTTCGCTCGGCTCACCATCGAAACACGCCCCCAACAACACATGGCCTACCGTCCCGCATTCCCACAGGTGTCCCGATGAAAATGGTACCTCACATGTGTGGGTGCACCTACCTGGCCACCAAGGGGAAAGCCTAAAACACAAGTAACCCCAAGTCTGTTTTCAGACTGGCATTTGAGACGCTCTGCCGACCGGCACAACATACATATATGGGCCTCGGGTGTCCAAGCCACCGGGGAAAACAGGGAACCCCATGCATTTCCGAAAAGAGGACACCTGTGGGAATCTGCAGAGGTATGATATGCCCAAATCGGCCCAGAATGTATTACCCAGACACCCCCGCAAAGTCCGAAATGTGGGGAAAAAAACGCATTTTCTGCACATTTCGCTCGGCTCACCCATCGAAACACGCCCCCAACAACACATGGCCTACCCTCCCGCGTTCTCACAGGTGTCCCGATAAAATTGGTACCTCACATGTGTGGGTGCACCTACCTGGCCGCCAAGGGGAAAGCCTAAAACACAAGTAACCCCAAGTCTGTTTTCAGACCGGAATTTGAGACGCTCTGCCGACCGGCACAACATACAGATATGGGCCTCGGGTGTCCAAGCCACCAAGGAAAACAGGAAACCCCATGCATTTCTGAAAAGAGGACATCCGTGGGAATCTGCAGAGGTATGGTATGCCCAATTCGCCCCAGAATGTATTACCCAGACACCCCCGCAAAGTCCGAAATGTGGGAAAAAAACGCATTTTACGCACATTTCGCTCGGCTCACCCATGGAAACACGCCCCCAACAACACATGGCCTACCGTCCCGTGTTCCCACAGGTGTCCCGATGAAAACGGTACCTCACATGTGTGGGTGCACCTACCTGGCCGCCAATTGGAAAGCCGAAAACACAAGTAACCCCAAGTCTGTTTTCAGACCGGAATTTGAGACGCTCTGCCGACCGGCACAACATACAGATATGGGCCTCGGGTGTCCAAGCCACCAGGGAAAACAGGGAACCCCATGCATTTCTGAAAAGAGGACATCCGTGGGAATACGCAGAGGTATGATATGCCCAAATCGCCCCAGAATTTATTACCCAGACACCCCTGCAAATTCCGAAATGTGGGGAAAAAAATGCATTTTCCGCACATTTCGCTCAGCTCACCCATCGAAACACGCCCCCAACAACACACGGCCTACCGTCCCGCGTTCCCACAGGTGTCCCGATGAAAATGGTACCTCACATGTGTGGGTGCACCTAACTGGCCGCCAAGGGGAAAGCCTAAAACACAAGTAACCCCAAGTCTGTTTTCAGACCGGAATTTGAGACGCTCTGCCGACCGGCACAACACACAGATATGGACCTCGGGTGTCCAAGCCACCAGAGAAAACAGGGAACCCCATGCATTTCTGAAAAGAAGACACCCGTGGGAATACGCAGAGGTATGATATGCCCAAATCGCCCCAGAATTTATTACCCAGACACACCTGCAAATTCCGAAATGTGGGGAAAAAATGCATTTTCCGCACATTTCGCTCGGCTCACCCATCGAAACACGCCCCCAACAACACACGGCCTACCGTCCCGCGTTCCCACAGGTGTCCCGATGAAAATGGTACCTCACATGTGTGGGTGCACCTACCTGGCCACCAAGGGGAAAGCCTAAAACACAAGTAACCCCAAGTCTGTTTTCTGACCTGCATTTGAGACGCTCTGCCGACCGGCACAACATACATATATGGGCCTCGGGTGTCCAAGCCACCAGGGAAAACAGGGAACCCCATGCATTTCTGAAAAGAAGACACCCGTGGGAATACGCAGAGGTATGATATGCCCAAATCGGCCCAGAATTTATTACCCAGACACCCCCGCAAAGTCCGAAATGTGGAGAAAAAAACGCATTTTCTGCACATTTCGCTCGGCTCACCCATCGAAACACGCCCCCAACAACACATGGCCTACCCTCCCGCGTTCTCACAGGTGTCCCGATAAAATTGGTACCTCACATGTGTGGGTGCACCTACCTGGCCGCCAAGGGGAAAGCCTAAAACACAAGTAACCCCAAGTCTGTTTTCAGACCGGAATTTGAGACGCTCTGCCGACCAGCACAACATACAGATATGGGCTTCAGGTGTCCAAGCCACCAGGGAATACAGGAAACCCCATGCATTTCTGAAAATAGGACACCCGTGGGAATCTGCAGAGGTATGATATGCCCAATTCGCCCCACAATGTATTACCCAGACCCCCCCGCAAAGTCCGAAATGTGGGAAAAAAACGCATTTTCCGCACATTTCGCTCGGCTCACCCATCGAAACACGCCCCCAAAAACACATGGCCTACCGTCCCACGTTCCCACAGGTGTCCCGATGAAAACGGTACCTCACATGTGTGGGTGCACCTACCTGGCCGCCAAGGGGAAAGCCTAAAACACAAGTAACCCCAAGTCTGTTTTCAGACCGGAATTTGAGACGCTCTGCCGACCGGCACAACATACAGATATGGGCCTCGGGTGTCCAAGCCACCGGGGAAAACAGGGAACCCCATGCATTTCCGAAAAGAGGACACCCGTGGGAATCTGCAGAGGTATGATGTGCCCAATTCTCCCCAGAATGTATTACCCAGACACCCCCGCAAAGTCCGAAATGTGGGAAAAAAACGCATTTTCCGCACATTTCGCTCGGCTCACCCATCGAAACACGCTCCCAACAACACATGGCCTACCGTCCCTCATTCCCACAGGTGTCCCGATGAAAACGGTACCTCACATGTGTGGGTGCACCTACCTGGCCGCCAAGGGGAAAGCCTAAAACACAAGTAACCCCAAGTCTGTTTTCAGACCGGAATTTGAGACGCTCTGCCGACCGGCACAACATACAGATATGGGCCTCGGATTTCCAAGCCACCGGGGAAAACAGGGAACCCCATGCATTTCCGAAAAGAGGACACCCATGGGAATCTGCAGAGGTATGATATGCCCAAATCGGCCCAGAATTTATTACCCAGACACCCACTGCAAAGGCCAAAATGTGGGGGAAAAAACGAATTTTCTGCATATTTCGCTCGGCTCACCCATCGAAATACGGCCCCAACAACACATGGCCTACCGTCCCACGTTCTCACAGGTGTCCCGATAAAATTGGTACCTCACATGTGTGGGTGCACCTACCTCGCCGCCAAGGGGAAAGCCTAAAACACAAGTAACCCCAAGTCTGTTTTGAGACCGAAATTTGAGACGCTCTGCCGACCGGCACAACATACAGATATGGGCCTCGGGTGTCCAAGCCACCAGGGAAAACAGGGAACCCCATGCATTTCTGAAAAGAGGACACCCGTGGGAATCCGCAGAGGTATGATATGCCCAAATCGCCCCAGAATTTATTACCCAGACACCCCTGCAAAGTCCGAAATGTGGGGAAAAAAACGCATTTTCTGCACATTTCGCTCGGCTCACCAGAGAAACACGCCCCCAACAACACATGGCCTACCGTCCCGCATTCCCATAGGTGTCCCGATGAAAATGGTTCCTCACATGTGTGGGTGCACCTACCTGGCCACCAAGGGGAAAGCCTAAAACACAAGTAACCCCAAGTCTGTTTTCAGACCGGCATTTGAGACGCTCTGCCGACCGGCATAACATACAGATATGGGCCTCGGGTGTCCAAGCCACCGGGGAAAACAGGGAACCCCATGCATTTCCGAAAAGAGGACACCTGTGGGAATCTGCAGAGGTATGATATGCCCAAATCGGCCCAGAATGTATTACCCAGACACCCCCGCAAAGTCCGAAATGTGGGAAAAAAACGCATTTTACGCACATTTCGCTCGGCTCACCCATCGAAACACGCCCCCAACAACACATGGCCTACCGTCCCGCGTTCCCACAGGTGTCCCGATGAAAACGGTACCTCACATGTGTGGGTGCACCTACCTGGCCGCCAAGGGGAAAGCCTAAAACACAAGTAACCCCAAGTCTTTTTTCAGACCGGAATTTGAGACGCTCTGCCGACAGGCACAACATACAGATATGGGCCTCGGGTGTCCAAGCCACCAGGGAAAACAGGGAACCCCATGCATTTCTGAAAAGAGAACACCCGTGGGAATACGCAGAGGTATGATATGCCCAAATCGCCCCAGAATTTATTACCCAGACACCCCTGCAAATTCCAAAATGTGGGGAAAAAAACGCATTTTCCGCATATTTCACTCGGCTCACCCATCGAAACACGCCCCCAACAACACACGGCCTACCGTCCCGCGTTCCCACAGGTGTCCCGATGAAAATGGTACCTCACATGTGTGGGTGCACCTACCTGGCCACCAAGGGGAAAGGCTAAAACACAAGTAACCCCAAGTCTGTTTTCAGACCGGCATTTGAGACGCTCTGCCGACCGGCACAACATACAGATATGGGCATCGCATGTCCAAGCCACCAGGGAAAACAGGGAACCCCATGCATTTCCGAAAAGAGGACACCTGTGGGAATCTGCAGAGGTATGATATGCCCAAATCGGCCCAGAATGTATTACCCAGACACCCCCGCAAAGTCCGAAATGTGGGGAAAAAAATGCATTTTCTGCACATTTCGCTCGGCTCACCCATCGAAACACGCCCCCAACAACACATGGCCTACCGTCCCGCGTTCTCACATGGGTCCCGATAAAATCGGTACCTCACATGTGTGGGTGCACCTACCTGGCCGCCAAGGGGAAAGCCTAAAACACAAGTAACCCCAAGTCTGTTTTCAGACCGGAATTTGAGACGCTCTGCCGACCGGCACAACATACAGATATGGGCCTCGGGTGTCCAAGCCACCAGGGAAAACAGGGAACCCCATGCATTTCCGAAAAGAGGACACCCGTGGGAATCCGCAGAGGTATGATATGCCCTAATCGCCCCAGAATGTATTACCCAGACACCCCCGCAAAGTCCGAAATGTGGGGAAAAAAATGCATTTTCTGCACATTTCGCTCGGCTCACCCATCGAAACACGCCCCCAACAACACATGGCCTACCGTCCTGCGTTCCCACAGGTGTCCCGATGAAAACGGTACCTCACATGTGTGGGTGCACCTACCTGGCCGCCAAGGGGAAAGCCTAAAACACAAGTAACCCCAAGTCTGTTTTCAGACCGGAATTTGAGACGCTCTGCCGACCGGCACAACATACAGATATGGGCCTCGGGTGTCCAAGCCACCGGGGAAAACAGGGAACCCCATGCATTTCCGAAAAGAGGACACCCGTGGGAATCTGCAGAGGTATGATGTGCCCAATTCTCCCCAGAATGTATTACCCAGACACCCCCGCAAAGTCCGAAATGTGGGAAAAAAACGCATTTTCCGCACATTTCGCTCGGCTCACCCATCGAAACACGCTCCCAACAACACATGGCCTACCGTCCCGCATTCCCACAGGTGTCCCGATGAAAACGGTACCTCAGATGTGTGGGTGCACCTACCTGGCCGCCAAGGGGAAAGCCTAAAACACAAGTAACCCCAAGTCTGTTTTCAGACCGGAATTTGAGACGCTCTGCCGACCGGCACAACATACAGATATGGGCCTCGGATTTCCAAGCCACCGGGGAAAACAGGGAACCCCATGCATTTCCGAAAAGAGGACACCCATGGGATTCTGCAGAGGTATGATATGCCCAAATCGGCCCAGAATTTATTACCCAGACACCCACCGCAAAGTCCAAAATGTGGGGGAAAAAACGAATTTTCTGCACATTTCGCTCGGCTCACCCATCGAAACACGGCCCCAACAACACATGGCCTACCGTCCCACGTTCTCACAGGTGTCCCGATAAAATTGGTACCTCACATGTGTGGGTGCACCTACCTGGCCGCCAAGGGGAAAGCCTAAAACACAAGTAACCCCAAGTCTGTTTTGAGACCGGAATTTGAGACGCTCTGCCGACCGGCACAACATACAGATATGGGCCTCGGGTGTCCAAGCCACCAGGGAAAACAGGGAACCCCATGCATTTCTGAAAAGAGGACACCCGTGGGAATACGCAGAGGTATGATATGCCCAAATCGCCCAAGAATTTATTACCCAGACACCCCTGCAAATTCCGAAATGTGGGGAAAAAAACGCATTTTCCGCACATTTCGCTCGGCTCACCCATCGAAACACGCCCCCAAAAACACACGGCCTACCGTCCCGCGTTCCCACAGGTGTCCGATGAAAATGGTACCTCACATGTGTGGGTGCACCTAACTGGCCGCCAAGGGGAAAGCCTAAAACACAAGTAACCCCAAGTCTGTTTTCAGACCGGAATTCGAGACGCTCTACCGACCGGCACATCATACAGATATGGGCCTCGGGTGTCCAAGCCACCAGGGAAAACAGAGAACCCCATGCATTTCTGAAAAGAGGACATCCGTGGGAATACGCAGAGGTATGATATGCCCAAATCGCCCCAGAATTTATTACCCAGACACCCCTGCAAATTCCGAAATGTGGGAAAAAAACGCATTTTCCGCACATTTCGCTCGGCTCACCCATCGAAACACGCCCCCAAAAACACATGGCCTACCGTCCCACGTTCCCACAGGTGTCCCGATGAAAACGGTACCTCACATGTGTGGGTGCACCTACCTGGCCGCCAAGGGGAAAGCCTAAAACACAAGTAACCCCAAGTCTGTTTTCAGACCGGAATTTGAGACGCTCTGCCGACCGGCACAACATACAGATATGGGCCTCGGGTGTCCAAGCCACCAAGGAAAACAGGGAACCCCATGCATTTCTGAAAAGAGGACACCCCTGGGAATATGCAGAGGTATGGTATGCCCAATTCGCCCCAGAATGTATTACCCAGACACCCCCGCACAGTCCGAAATGTGGGAAAAAAACGCATTTTACGCACATTTCGCTCGGCTCACCCATCGAAACACGCCCCCAACAACACATGGCCTACCGTCCCGCGTTCCCACAGGTGTCCCGATGAAAACGGTACCTCACATGTGTGGGTGCACCTACCTGGCCGCCAAGGGGAAAGCCGAAAACACAAGTAACCCCAAGTCTGTTTTCAGACCGGAATTTGAGACGCTCTGCCGACCGGCACAATATACAGATATGGGCCTCGGGTGTCCAAGCCATCGGGGAAAACAGGGAACCCCATGCATTTCAGAAAAGAGGACACCTGTGGGAATCTGCAGAGGTATGATATGCAATCGGCCCAGAATTTATTACCCAGACACCCCCGCAAAGTCCGAAATGTGGGGAAAAAAACGCATTTTCTGCACATTTCGCTCGGCTCACCCATCGAAACACGGCCCCAACAACACATGGCCTACCGTCCCACGTTCTCACAGGTGTCCCGATAAAATTGGTACCTCACATGTGTGGGTGCACCTACCTCGCCGCCAAGGGGAAAGCCTAAAACACAAGTAACCCCAAGTCTGTTTTGAGACCGGAATTTGAGACGCTCTGCCGACCGGCACAACATACAGATATGGGCCTCGGGTGTCCAAGCCACCAGGGAAAACAGGGAACCCCATGCATTTCTGAAAAGAGGACACCCGTGGGAATACGCAGAGGTATGATATGCCCAAATCGCCCCAGAATTTATTACCCAGACACCCCTGCAAATTCCGAAATGTGGGGAAAAAAATGCATTTTCCGCACATTTCGCTCGGCTCACCCATCGAAACACGCCCCCAACAACACACGGCCTACCGTCCCGCGTTCCCACAGGTGTCCGATGAAAATGGTACCTCACATGTGTGGGTACACCTAACTGGCCGCCAAGGGGAAAGCCTAACACACAAGTAACCCCAAGTCTGTTTTCAGACCGGAATTTGAGACGCTCTACCGACCGGCACAACATACAGATATGGGCCTCGGGTGTCCAAGCCACCGGGGAAAACAGGGAACCCCATGCATTTCCGAAAAGAGGACACCTGTGGGAATCCGCAGAGGTATGATATGCCCAAATCGCCCCAGAATTTATTACCCAGACACCCCCGCAAAGTCCGAAATGTGGGGAAAAAAAACGCATTTTCTGCACATTTCGCTCGGCTCACCATCGAAACACGCCCCCAACAACACATGGCCTACCGTCCCGCATTCCCACAGGTGTCCCGATGAAAATGGTACCTCACATGTGTGGGTGCACCTACCTGGCCACCAAGGGGAAAGCCTAAAACACAAGTAACCCCAAGTCTGTTTTCAGACCGGCATTTAAGACGCTCTGCCGACCGGCACAACATACATATATGGGCCTCGGGTGTCCAAGCCACCGGGGAAAACAAGGAAACCCATGCATTTCCGAAAAGAGGACACCTGTGGGAATCTGCAGAGGTATGATATGCCCAAATCGGCACAGAATGTATTACCCAGACACCCCCGCAAAGTCCGAAATGTGGGGAAAAAAACGCATTTTCTGCACATTTCGCTCGGCTCACCCATCGAAACACGCCCCCAACAACACATGGCCTACCGTCCCGCGTTCTCACAGGTGTCCCGATAAAATTGGTTACTCACATGTGTGGGTGCACCTACCTGGCCGCCAAGGGCAAAGCCTAAAACACAAGTAACCCCAAGTCTGTTTTCAGACCGGAATTTGAGACGCTCTGCCGACCGGCACAACATACAGATATGGGCCTCGGGTGTCCAAGCCACCAAGGAAAACAGGGAACCCCATGCATTTCTGAAAAGAGGACACCCGTGGGAATCTGCAGAGGTATGGTATGCCCAATTCGCCCCAGAATGTATTACCCAGACACCCCCGCAAAGTCCGAAATGTGGGAAAAAAACGCATTTTATGCACATTTCGCTCGGCTCACCCATCGAAACACGCCCCCAACAACACATGGCCTACCGTCCCGCGTTCCCACAGGTGTCCCGATGAAAACGGTACCTCACATGTGTGGGTGCACCTACCTGGCCGCCAAGGGGAAAGCCTAAAACACAAGTAACCCCAAGTCTGTTTTCAGACCGGAATTTGAGACGCTCTGCCGACCGGCACAACACACAGATATGGACCTCGGGTGTCCAAGCCACCAGGGAAAACAGGGAACCCCATGCATTTCTGAAAAGAAGACACCCGTGGGAATACGCAGAGGTATGATATGCCCAAATCGCCCCAGAATTTATTACCCAGACACCTGCAAATTCCGAAATGTGGGGAAAAAATGCATTTTCCGCACATTTCGCTCGGCTCACCCATCGAAACACGCCCCCAACAACACACGGCCTACCGTCCCGCGTTCCCACAGGTGTCCCGATGAAAACGATACCTCACATGTGTGGGTGCACCTACCTGGCCGCCAAGGGGAAAGCCTAAAACACAAGTAACCCCAAGTCTGTTTTCAGACCGGAATTTGAGACGCTCTGCCGACCGGCACAACATACAGATATGGGCCTCGGATTTCCAAGCCACCGGCGAAAACAGGGAACCCCATGCATTTCCGAAAAGAGGACACCCATGGGAATCTGCAGAGGTATGATGTGCCCAATTCGCCCCAGAATGTATTACCCAGACACCCCTGCAAAGTCCAAAATGTGGGAAAAAAACGCATTTTCCGCACATTTCGCTCGGCTCACCCATCGAAACACACCCCCAACAACACATGGCCTACCGTCCTGCGTTCCCACAGGTGTCCCGATGAAAATGGTACCTCACATGTGTGGGTGCACCTAACTGGCCGCCAAGGGGAAAGCCTAAAACACAAGTAACCCCAAGTCTGTTTTCAGACCGGAATTTGAGACGCTCTGCCGACCGGCACAACATACAGATATGGGCATCGGGTGTCCAAGCCACCAGGGAAAACAGGGAACCCCATGCATTTCTGAAAAAAGGACACCCGTGGGAATACGCAGAGGTATGATATGCCCAAATCGGCCCAGAATGTATTACCCAGACACGCCTGCAAAGTCCGAAATGTGGGGAAAAAAACTCATTTTCCGCACATTTCGCTCGGCTCACCAGCGAAACACGCCCCCAACAACACATGGCCTACCGGCCCGCATTCCCACAGGTGTCCCGATGAAAATGGTACCTCACATGTGTGCGTGCACCTACCTGGCCACCAAGGGGAAAGCCTAAAACACAAGTAACCCCAAGTCTGTTTTGAGACCGGAATTTGAGACGCTCTGCCGACCGGCACAACATACAGATATGGGCCTCGGGTGTCCAAGCCACCAGGGAAAACAGAGAACCCCATGCATTTCTGAAAAGAGGACATCCGTGGGAATACGCAGA
Source organism: Ambystoma mexicanum (assembly GCF_040938575.1). Taxonomy (NCBI): domain Eukaryota; kingdom Metazoa; phylum Chordata; class Amphibia; order Caudata; family Ambystomatidae; genus Ambystoma; species Ambystoma mexicanum. The sequence continues at coordinate 391,676,748 of NC_090922.1, forward strand.
GGTATGATATGCCCAAATCGCCCCAGAATTTATTACCCAGACACCCCTGCAAATTCCGAAATGTGGGAAAAAAACGCATTTTCCGCACATTTCGCTCGGCTCACCCATCGAAACACGCCCCCAAAAACACATGGCCTACCGTCCCACGTTCCCACAGGTGTCCCGATGAAAACGGTACCTCACATGTGCGGGTGCACCTACCTGGCCGCCAAGGGGAAAGCCTAAAACACAAGTAACCCCAAGTCTGTTTTCAGACCGGAATTTGAGACGCTCTGCCGACCGGCACAACATACAGATATGGGCCTCGGGTGTCCAAGCCACCAGGGAAAACAGAGAACCCCATGCATTTCTGAAAAGAGGACATCCGTGGGAATACGCAGAGGTATGATATGCCCAAATCGCCCCAGAATTTATTACCCAGACACCCCTGCAAATTCCGAAATGTGGGAAAAAAAATGCATTTTCCGCACATTTCGCTCGGCTCACCCATCGAAACACGCCCCCAACAACACATGGCCTACCGTCCCACGTTCCCACAGGTGTCCCGATGAAAACGGTACCTCACATGTGTGGGTGCACCTACCTGGCCGCCAAGGGGAAAGCCGAAAACACAAGTAACCCCAAGTCTGTTTTCAGACCGGAATTTGAGACGCTCTGCCGACCGGCACAATATACAGATATGGGCCTCGGGTGTCCAAGCCACCGGGGAAAACAGGGAACCCCATGCATTTCAGAAAAGAGGACACCTGTGGGAATCTGCAGAGGTATGATATGCAATCGGCCCAGAATTTATTACCCAGACACCCCCGCAAAGTCCGAAATGTGGGGAAAAAAACGCATTTTCTGCACATTTCGCTCGGCTCACCCATCGAAACACGGCCCCAACAACACATGGCCTACCGTCCCACGTTCTCACAGGTGTCCCGATAAAATTGGTACCTCACATGTGTGGGTGCACCTACCTCGCCGCCAAGGGGAAAGCCTAAAACACAAGTAACCCCAAGTCTGTTTTGAGACTGGAATTTGAGACGCTCTGCCGACCGGCACAACATACAGATATGGGCCTCGGGTGTCCAAGCCACCAGGGAAAACAGGGAACCCCATGCATTTCTGAAAAGAGGACACCCGTGGGAATACGCAGAGGTATGATATGCCCAAATCCCCCCAGAATTTATTACCCAGACACCCCTGCAAATTCCGAAATGTGGGGAAAAAAATGCATTTTCCGCACATTTCGCTCGGCTCACCCATCGAAACACGCCCCCAACAACACACGGCCTACCGTCCCGCGTTCCCACAGGTGTCCGATGAAAATGGTACCTCACATGTGTGGGTACACCTAACTGGCCGCCAAGGGGAAAGCCTAACACACAAGTAACCCCAAGTCTGTTTTCAGACCGGAATTTGAGACGCTCTACCGACCGGCACAACATACAGATATGGGCCTCGGGTGTCCAAGCCACCGGGGAAAACAGGGAACCCCATGCATTTCCGAAAGGAGGACACCTGTGGGAATCCGCAGAGGTATGATATGCCCAAATCGCCCCAGAATTTATTACCCAGACACCCCCGCAAAGTCCGAAATGTGGGGAAAAAAACGCATTTTCTGCACATTTCGCTCGGCTCACCATCGAAACACGCCCCCAACAACACATGGCCTACCGTCCCGCATTCCCACAGGTGTCCCGATGAAAATGGTACCTCACATGTGTGGGTGCACCTACCTGGCCACCAAGGGGAAAGCCTAAAACACAAGTAACCCCAAGTCTGTTTTCAGACCGGCATTTAAGACGCTCTGCCGACCGGCACAACATACATATATGGGCCTCGGGTGTCCAAGCCACCGGGGAAAACAAGGAAACCCATGCATTTCCGAAAAGAGGACACCTGTGGGAATCTGCAGAGGTATGATATGCCCAAATCGGCACAGAATGTATTACCCAGACACCCCCGCAAAGTCCGAAATGTGGGGAAAAAAACGCATTTTCTGCACATTTCGCTCGGCTCACCCATCGAAACACGCCCCCAACAACACATGGCCTACCGTCCCGCGTTCTCACAGGTGTCCCGATAAAATTGGTACCTCACATGTGTGGGTGCACCTACCTGGCCGCCAAGGGGAAAGCCTAAAACACAAGTAACCCCAAGTCTGTTTTCAGACCGGAATTTGAGACGCTCTGCCGACCGGCACAACATACAGATATGGGCCTCGGGTGTCCAAGCCACCAAGGAAAACAGGGAACCCCATGCATTTCTGAAAAGAGGACACCCGTGGGAATCTGCAGAGGTATGGTATGCCCAATTCGCCCCAGAATGTATTACCCAGACACCCCCGCAAAGTCCGAAATGTGGGAAAAAAACGCATTTTATGCACATTTCGCTCGGCTCACCCATCGAAACACGCCCCCAACAACACATGGCCTACCGTCCCGCGTTCCCACAGGTGTCCCGATGAAAACGGTACCTCACATGTGTGGGTGCACCTACCTGGCCGCCAAGGGGAAAGCCTAAAACACAAGTAACCCCAAGTCTGTTTTCAGACCGGAATTTGAGACGCTCTGCCGACCGGCACAACACACAGATATGGACCTCGGGTGTCCAAGCCACCAGGGAAAACAGGGAACCCCATGCATTTCTGAAAAGAAGACACCCGTGGGAATACGCAGAGGTATGATATGCCCAAATCGCCCCAGAATTTATTACCCAGACACCTGCAAATTCCGAAATGTGGGGAAAAAATGCATTTTCCGCACATTTCGCTCGGCTCACCCATCGAAACACGCCCCCAACAACACACGGCCTACCGTCCCGCGTTCCCACAGGTGTCCCGATGAAAACGATACCTCACATGTGTGGGTGCACCTACCTGGCCGCCAAGGGGAAAGCCTAAAACACAAGTAACCCCAAGTCTGTTTTCAGACCGGAATTTGAGACGCTCTGCCGACCGGCACAACATACAGATATGGGCCTCGGATTTCCAAGCCACCGGGGAAAACAGGGAACCCCATGCATTTCCGAAAAGAGGACACCCATGGGAATCTGCAGAGGTATGATGTGCCCAATTCGCCCCAGAATGTATTACCCAGACACCCCTGCAAAGTCCAAAATGTGGGAAAAAAACGCATTTTCCGCACATTTCGCTCGGCTCACCCATCGAAACACACCCCCAACAACACACGGCCTACCGTCCCGCGTTCCCACAGGTGTCCCGATGAAAATGGTACCTCACATGTGTGGGTGCACCTAACTGGCCGCCAAGGGGAAAGCCTAAAACACAAGTAACCCCAAGTCTGTTTTCAGACCGGAATTTGAGACGCTCTGCCGACCGGCACAACATACAGATATGGGCATCGGGTGTCCAAGCCACCAGGGAAAACAGGGAACCCCATGCATTTCTGAAAAAAGGACACCCGTGGGAATACGCAGAGGTATGATATGCCCAAATCGGCCCAGAATTTATTACCCAGACACCCCTGCAAATTCCGAAATGTGGGAAAAAAACTCATTTTCCGCACATTTTGCTTGGCTCACCCATCGAAACACGCCCCCAAAAACACATGGCCTACCGTCCCACGTTCCCACAGGTGTCCCGATGAAAACGGTACCTCACATGTGTGGGTGCACCTACCTGGCCGCCAAGGGGAAAGCCTAAAACACAAGTAACCCCAAGTCTGTTTTCAGACCGGAATTTGAGACGCTCTGCCGACCGGCACAACATACAGATATGGGCCTCGGGTGTCCAAGCCACCAGGGAAAACAGAGAACCCCATGCATTTCTGAAAAGAGGACATCCGTGGGAATACGCAGAGGTATGATATGCCCAAATCGCCCCAGAATTTATTACCCAGACACCCCTGCAAATTCCGAAATGTGGGAAAAAAAATGCATTTTCCGCACATTTCGCTCGGCTCACCCATCGAAACACGCCCCCAACAACACATGGCCTACCGTCCCACGTTCCCACAGGTGTCCCGATGAAAACGGTACCTCACATGTGTGGGTGCACCTACCTGGCCGCCAAGGGGAAAGCCGAAAACACAAGTAACCCCAAGTCTGTTTTCAGACCGGAATTTGAGACGCTCTGCCGACCGGCACAATATACAGATATGGGCCTCGGGTGTCCAAGCCACCGGGGAAAACAGGGAACCCCATGCATTTCAGAAAAGAGGACACCTGTGGGAATCTGCAGAGGTATGATATGCAATCGGCCCAGAATTTATTACCCAGACACCCCCGCAAAGTCCGAAATGTGGGGAAAAAAACGCATTTTCTGCACATTTCGCTCGGCTCACCCATCGAAACACGGCCCCAACAACACATGGCCTACCGTCCCACGTTCTCACAGGTGTCCCGATAAAATTGGTACCTCACATGTGTGGGTGCACCTACCTCGCCGCCAAGGGGAAAGCCTAAAACACAAGTAACCCCAAGTCTGTTTTGAGACCGGAATTTGAGACGCTCTGCCGACCGGCACAACATACAGATATGGGCCTCGGGTGTCCAAGCCACCAGGGAAAACAGGGAACCCCATGCATTTCTGAAAAGAGGACACCCGTGGGAATACGCAGAGGTATGATATGCCCAAATCCCCCCAGAATTTATTACCCAGACACCCCTGCAAATTCCGAAATGTGGGGAAAAAAATGCATTTTCCGCACATTTCGCTCGGCTCACCCATCGAAACACGCCCCCAACAACACACGGCCTACCGTCCCGCGTTCCCACAGGTGTCTGATGAAAATGGTACCTCACATGTGTGGGTGCACCTAACTGGCCGCCAAGGGGAAAGCCTAACACACAAGTAACCCCAAGTCTGTTTTCAGACCGGAATTTGAGACGCTCTACCGACCGGCACAACATACAGATATGGGCCTCGGGTGTCCAAGCCACCGGGGAAAACAGGGAACCCCATGCATTTCCGAAAAGAGGACACCTGTGGGAATCCGCAGAGGTATGATATGCCCAAATCGCCCCAGAATTTATTACCCAGACACCCCCGCAAAGTCCGAAATGTGGGGAAAAAAAACGCATTTTCTGCACATTTCGCTCGGCTCACCATCGAAACACGCCCCCAACAACACATGGCCTACCGTCCCGCATTCCCACAGGTGTCCCGATGAAAATGGTACCTCACATGTGTGGGTGCACCTACCTGGCCACCAAGGGGAAAGCCTAAAACACAAGTAACCCCAAGTCTGTTTTCAGACCGGCATTTAAGACGCTCTGCCGACCGGCACAACATACATATATGGGCCTCGGGTGTCCAAGCCACCGGGGAAAACAAGGAAACCCATGCATTTCCGAAAAGAGGACACCTGTGGGAATCTGCAGAGGTATGATATGCCCAAATCGGCACAGAATGTATTACCCAGACACCCCCGCAAAGTCCGAAATGTGGGGAAAAAAACGCATTTTCTGCACATTTCGCTCGGCTCACCCATCGAAACACGCCCCCAACAACACATGGCCTACCGTCCCGCGTTCTCACAGGTGTCCCGATAAAATTGGTACCTCACATGTGTGGGTGCACCTACCTGGCCGCCAAGGGGAAAGCCTAAAACACAAGTAACCCCAAGTCTGTTTTCAGACCGGAATTTGAGACGCTCTGCCGACCGGCACAACATACAGATATGGGCCTCGGGTGTCCAAGCCACCAAGGAAAACAGGGAACTCCATGCATTTCTGAAAAGAGGACACCCGTGGGAATCTGCAGAGGTATGGTATGCCCAATTCGCCCCAGAATGTATTACCCAGACACCCCCGCAAAGTCCGAAATGTGGGAAAAAAACGCATTTTATGCACATTTCGCTCGGCTCACCCATCGAAACACGCCCCCAACAACACATGGCCTACCGTCCCGCGTTCCCACAGGTGTCCCAATGAAAACGGTACCTCACATGTGTGGGTGCACCTAACTGGCCGCCAAGGGGAAAGCCTAAAACACAAGTAACCCCAAGTCTGTTTTCAGACCGGAATTTGAGACGCTCTGCCGACCGGCACAACACACAGATATGGACCTCGGGTGTCCAAGCCACCAGGGAAAACAGGGAACCCCATGCATTTCTGAAAAGAAGACACCCGTGGGAATACGCAGAGGTATGATATGCCCAAATCGCCCCAGAATTTATTACCCAGACACCTGCAAATTCCGAAATGTGGGGAAAAAATGCATTTTCCGCACATTTCGCTCGGCTCACCCATCGAAACACGCCCCCAACAACACACGGCCTACCGTCCCGCGTTCCCGCAGGTGTCCCGATGAAAACGATACCTCACATGTGTGGGTGCACCTACCTGGCCGCCAAGGGGAAAGCCTAAAACACAAGTAACCCCAAGTCTGTTTTCAGACCGGAATTTGAGACACTCTGCCGACCGGCACAACATACAGATATGGGCCTCGGATTTCCAAGCCACCGGGGAAAACAGGGAACCCCATGCATTTCCGAAAAGAGGACACCCATGGGAATCTGCAGAGGTATGATATGCCCAAATCGGCCCAGAATTTATTACCCAGACACCCCCGCAAAGGCCGAAATGTGGGGAAAAAAATGCATTTTCTGCACATTTCGCTCGGCTCACCCATCGAAACACGCCCCCAACAACACATGGCCTACCGTCCCGCGTTCTCACAGGGGTCCCGATAAAATCGGTATCTCACATGTGTGGGTGCACCTACCTGGCCGCCAAGGGGAAAGCCTAAAACACAAGTAACCCCAAGTCTGTTTTCAGACCGGAATTTGAGACGCTCTGCCGACCGGCACAACATACAGATATGGGCCTCGGGTGTCCAAGCCACCAGGGAAAACAGGGAACCCCATGCATTTCTGAAAAGAGGACAGCCGTGGGAATCTGCAGAGGTGTGATATGCCCAATTCGCCCCAGAATGTATTACCCAGACACCCCCGCAAAGTCCGAAATGTGGGAAAAAACGCATTTTACGCACATTTCGCTCGGCTCACCCATTGAAACACGCCCCCAACAACACATGGTCTACCGTCCCGCGTTCCCATAGGTGTCCCGATGAAAACGGTACCTCACATGTGTGGGTGCACCTACCTGGCCGCCAAGGGGAAAGCCTAAAACACAAGTAACCCCAAGCATGTTTTCAGACCGGAATTTGAGACGCTCTGCCGACCGGCACAACATACAGATATGGGCCTCGGGTGTCCAAGCCACCAGGGAAAACAGGGAACCCCATGCATTTCTGAAAAGAGGACACCCGTGGGAATACGCAGAGGTATGATATGCCCAAATCGCCCCAGAATTTATTACCCAGACACCCCTGCAAATTCCGAAATGTGGGGAAAAAAACGCATTTTCCGCACATTTCGCTCGGCTCACCATCGAAACACGCCCCCAACAACACATGGCCTACCGTCCCGCATTCCCACAGGTGTCCCGATGAAAATGGTACCTCACATGTGTGGGTGCACCTACCTGGCCACCAAGGGGAAAGCCTAAAACACAAGTAACCCCAAGTCTGTTTTCAGACCGGCATTTGAGACGCTCTGCCGACCGGCACAACATACATATATGGGCCTCGGGTGTCCAAGCCACCGGGGAAAACAGGGAACCCCATGCATTTCCGAAAAGAGGACACCTGTGGGAATCTGCAGAGGTATGATATGCCCAAATCGGCCCAGAATGTATTACCCAGACACCCCCGCAAAGTCCGAAATGTGGGGAAAAAAACGCATTTTCTGCACATTTCGCTCGGCTCACCCATCGAAACACGCCCCCAACAACACATGGCCTACCGTCCCGCGTTCTCACGGGTGTCCCGATAAAATTGGTACCTCACATGTGTGGGTGCACCTACCTGGCCGCCAAGGGGAAAGCCTAAAACACAAGTAACCCCAAGTCTGTTTTCAGACCGGAATTTGAGATGCTCTGCCGACCGGCACAACATACAGATATGGGCCTCGGGTGTCCAAGCCAACAGGGAAAACAGGGAACCCCATGCATTTCTGAAAAGAGGACACCCGTGGGAATCTGCAGAGGTATGGTATTCCCAATTCGCCCCAGAATGTATTACCCAGACACCCCTGCAAAGTCCGAAATGTGGGAAAAAAACGCATTTTCCGCACATTTCGTTCGGCTCACCCATCGAAACACGCCCCCAACAACACATGGCCTACCGTCCCGCGTTCCCACAGGTGTCCCGATGAAAACGGTACCTCACATGTGTGGGTGCACCTACCTGGCCGCCAAGGGGAAAGCCGAAAACACAAGTAACCCCAAGTCTGTTTTCAGACCGGAATTTGAGACGCTCTGCCGACCGGCACAACATACAGATATGGGCCTCGGGTGTCCAAGCCACCAGGGAAAACAGAGAACCCCATGCATTTCTGAAAAGAGGACATCCGTGGGAATACGCAGAGGTATGATATGCCCAAATTGCCCCAGAATTTATTACCCAGACACCCCTGCAAATTCCGAAATGTGGGAAAAAAATGCATTTTCCGCACATTTCGCTCGGCTCACCCATCGAAACACGCCCCCAACAACACATGGCCTACCGTCCCACGTTCCCACAGGTGTCCCGATGAAAACGGTACCTCACATGTGTGGGTGCACCTACCTGGCCGCCAAGGGGAAAGCCTAAAACACAAGTAACCCCAAGTCTGTTTTCAGACCGGAATTTGAGACGCTCTGCCGACCGGCACAACATACAGATATGGGCCTCGGGTGTCCAAGCCACCGGGGAAAACAGGGAACCCCATGCATTTCTGAAAAGAGGACACCCGTGGGAATCTGCAGAGGTATGGTATGCCCAATTCGCCCCAGAATGTATTACCCAGACACCCCCGCAAAGTCCGAAATGTGGGAAAAAAACGCATTTTACGCACATTTCGCTCGCCTCACCCATCGAAACACGCCCCCAACAACACATGGCCTACCGTCCCGCGTTCCCACAGGTGTCCCGATGAAAACGGTACCTCACATGTGTGGGTGCACCTACCTGGCCGCCAAGGGGAAAACCGAAAACACAAGTAACCCCAAGTCTGTTTTCAGACCGGAATTTGAGACGCTCTGCCGACCGGCACGACATACAGATATGGGCCTCGGGTGTCCAAGCCACCAGGGAAACCAGAGAACCCCATGCATTTCTGAAAAGAGGACATCCGTGGGAATACGCAGAGGTATGATATGCCCAAATCGCCCCAGAATTTATTACCCAGACACCCCTGCAAATTCCGAAATGTGGGAAAAAAACGCATTTTCCGCACATTTCGCTCGGCTCACCCATCGAAACACGCCCCCAACAACACATGGCCTACCGTCCCACGTTCCCACAGGTGTCCCGATGAAAACGGTACCTCACATGTGTGGGTGCACCTACCTGGCCGCCAAGGGGAAAGCCTAAAACACAAGTAACCCCAAGTCTGTTTTCAGACCGGAATTTGAGACGCTCTGCCGACCGGCACAACATACAGATATGGGCCTCGGGTGTCCAAGCCACCAGGGAAAACAGAGAACCCCATGCATTTCTGAAAAGAGGACATCCGTGGGAATACGCAGAGGTATGATATGCCCAAATTGCCCCAGAATTTATTACCCAGACACCCCTGCAAATTCCGAAATGTGGAAAAAAAATGCATTTTCCGCACATTTCGCTCGGCTCACCCATCGAAACACGCCCCCAACAACACATGGCCTACCGTCCCACGTTCCCACAGGTGTCCCGATGAAAACGGTACCTCACATGTGTGGGTGCACCTACCTGGCCGCCAAGGGGAAAGCCTAAAACACAAGTAACCCCAAGTCTGTTTTCAGACCGGAATTCGAGACGCTCTGCCGACCGGCACAACATACAGATATGGGCCTCGGGTGTCCAAGCCACCGGGGAAAACAGGGAACCCCGTGCATTTCCGAAAAGAGGACACCCGTGGGAATCTGCAGAGGTATGATGTGCCCAATTCGCCCCAGAATGTATTACCCAGACACCCCTGCAAAGTCCAAAATGTGGGAAAAAAACGCATTTTCCGCACATTTCGCTCGGCTCACCCATCGAAACACACCCCCAACAACACACGGCCTACCGTCCCGCGTTCCCACAGGTGTCCCGATGAAAATGGTACCTCACATGTGTGGGTGCACCTAACTGGCCGCCAAGGGGAAAGCCTAAAACACAAGTAACCCCAAGTCTGTTTTCAGACCGGCATTTGAGACGCTCTGCCGACCGGCACAACATACAGATATGGGCATCGCGTGTCCAAGCCACCGGGGAAAACAGGGAACCCCATGCATTTCCGAAAAGAGGACACCTGTGGGAATCTGCAGAGGTATGATATGCCCAAATCGGCTCAGAATGTATTACCCAGACACCCCCGCAAAGTCCGAAATGTGGGGAAAAAAATGCATTTTCTGCACATTTCGCTCGGCTCACCCATCGAAACACGCCCCCAACAACACATGGCCTACCGTCCCGCGTTCTCACATGGGTCCCGATAAAATCGGTACCTCACATGTGTGGGTGCACCTACCTGGCCGCCAAGGGGAAAGCCTAAAACACAAGTAACCCCAAGTCTGTTTTCAGACCGGAATTTGAGACGCTCTGCCGACCGGCACAACATACAGATATGGGCCTCGGGTGTCCAAGCCACCAGGGAAAACAGGGAACCCCATGCATTTCCGAAGAGGGGACACCCGTGGGAATCCGCAGAGGTATGATATGCCCTAATCGCCCCAGAATGTATTACCCAGACACCCCCGCAAAGTCCGAAATGTGGGGAAAAAAATGCATTTTCTGCACATTTCGCTCGGCTCACCCATCGAAACACGCCCCCAACAACACATGGCCTACCGTCCTGTGTTCCCACAGGTGTCCCGATGAAAACGGTACCTCACATGTGTGGGTGCACCTACCTGGCCGCCAAGGGGAAAGCCTAAAACACAAGTAACCCCAAGTCTGTTTTCAGACCGGAATTTGAGACGCTCTGCCGACCGGCACAACATACAGATATGGGCCTCGGGTGTCCAAGCCACCGGGGAAAACAGGGAACCCCATGCATTTCCGAAAAGAGGACACCCGTGGGAATCTGCAGAGGTATGATGTGCCCAATTCTCCCCAGAATGTATTACCCAGACACCCCCGCAAAGTCCGAAATGTGGGAAAAAAACGCATTTTCCGCACATTTCGCTCGGCTCACCCATCGAAACACGCTCCCAACAACACATGGCCTACCGTCCCGCATTCCCACAGGTGTCCCGATGAAAACGGTACCTCACATGTGTTGGTGCACCTACCTGGCCGCCAAGGGGAAAGCCTAAAACACAAGTAACCCCAAGTCTGTTTTGAGACCGGAATTTGAGACGCTCTGCCGACCGGCACAACATACAGATATGGGCCTCGGGTGTCCAAGCCACCAGGGAAAACAGGGAACCCCATGCATTTCTGAAAAGAGGACACCCGTGGGAATACGCAGAGGTATGATATGCCCAAATCGCCCCAGAATTTATTACCCAGACACCCCTGCAAATTCCGAAATGTGGGGAAAAAAACGCATTTTCCGCACATTTCGCTCGGCTCACCCATCGAAACACGCCCCCAACAACACACGGCCTACCGTCCCGCGTTCCCACAGGTGTCCGATGAAAATGGTACCTCACATGTGTGGGTGCACCTAACTGGCCGCCAAGGGGAAAGCCTAAAACACAAGTAACCCCAAGTCTGTTTTCAGACCGGAATTCGAGACGCTCTACCGACCGGCACATCATACAGATATGGGCCTCGGGTGTCCAAGCCACCAGGGAAAACAGAGAACCCCGTGCATTTCCGAAAAGAGGACACCCGTGGGAATCTGCAGAGGTATGATGTGCCCAATTCGCCCCAGAATTTATTACCCAGACACCCCTGCAAATTCCGAAATGTGGGAAAAAAATGCATTTTCCGCACATTTCGCTCGGCTCACCCATCGAAACACACCCCCAACAACACACGGCCTACCGTCCCGCGTTCCCACAGGTGTCCCGATGAAAATGGTACCTCACATGTGTGGGTGCACCTAACTGGCCGCCAAGGGGAAAGCCTAAAACACAAGTAACCCCAAGTCTGTTTTCAGACCGGCATTTGAGACGCTCTGCCGACCGGCACAACATACAGATATGGGCATCGCGTGTCCAAGCCACCGGGGAAAACAGGGAACCCCATGCATTTCCGAAAAGAGGACACCTGTGGGAATCTGCAGAGGTATGATATGCCCAAATCGGCTCAGAATGTATTACCCAGACACCCCCGCAAAGTCCGAAATGTGGGGAAAAAAATGCATTTTCTGCACATTTCGCTCGGCTCACCCATCGAAACACGCCCCCAACAACACATGGCCTACCGTCCCGCGTTCTCACATGGGTCCCGATAAAATCGGTACCTCACATGTGTGGGTGCACCTACCTGGCCGCCAAGGGGAAAGCCTAAAACACAAGTAACCCCAAGTCTGTTTTCAGACCGGAATTTGAGACGCTCTGCCGACCGGCACAACATACAGATATGGGCCTCGGGTGTCCAAGCCACCAGGGAAAACAGGGAACCCCATGCATTTCCGAAGAGGGGACACCCGTGGGAATCCGCAGAGGTATGATATGCCCTAATCGCCCCAGAATGTATTACCCAGACACCCCCGCAAAGTCCGAAATGTGGGGAAAAAAATGCATTTTCTGCACATTTCGCTCGGCTCACCCATCGAAACACGCCCCCAACAACACATGGCCTACCGTCCTGTGTTCCCACAGGTGTCCCGATGAAAACGGTACCTCACATGTGTGGGTGCACCTACCTGGCCGCCAAGGGGAAAGCCTAAAACACAAGTAACCCCAAGTCTGTTTTCAGACCGGAATTTGAGACGCTCTGCCGACCGGCACAACATACAGATATGGGCCTCGGGTGTCCAAGCCACCGGGGAAAACAGGGAACCCCATGCATTTCCGAAAAGAGGACACCCGTGGGAATCTGCAGAGGTATGATGTGCCCAATTCTCCCCAGAATGTATTACCCAGACACCCCCGCAAAGTCCGAAATGTGGGAAAAAAACGCATTTTCCGCACATTTCGCTCGGCTCACCCATCGAAACACGCTCCCAACAACACATGGCCTACCGTCCCGCATTCCCACAGGTGTCCCGATGAAAACGGTACCTCACATGTGTTGGTGCACCTACCTGGCCGCCAAGGGGAAAGCCTAAAACACAAGTAACCCCAAGTCTGTTTTGAGACCGGAATTTGAGACGCTCTGCCGACCGGCACAACATACAGATATGGGCCTCGGGTGTCCAAGCCACCAGGGAAAACAGGGAACCCCATGCATTTCTGAAAAGAGGACACCCGTGGGAATACGCAGAGGTATGATATGCCCAAATCGCCCCAGAATTTATTACCCAGACACCCCTGCAAATTCCGAAATGTGGGGAAAAAAACGCATTTTCCGCACATTTCGCTCGGCTCACCCATCGAAACACGCCCCCAACAACACACGGCCTACCGTCCCGCGTTCCCACAGGTGTCCGATGAAAATGGTACCTCACATGTGTGGGTGCACCTAACTGGCCGCCAAGGGGAAAGCCTAAAACACAAGTAACCCCAAGTCTGTTTTCAGACCGGAATTCGAGACGCTCTACCGACCGGCACATCATACAGATATGGGCCTCGGGTGTCCAAGCCACCAGGGAAAACAGAGAACCCCATGCATTTCTGAAAAGAGGACATCCGTGGGAATACGCAGAGGTATGATATGCCCAAATCGCCCCAGAATTTATTACCCAGACACCCCTGCAAATTCCGAAATGTGGGAAAAAAATGCATTTTCCGCACATTTCGCTCGGCTCACCCATCGAAACATGCCCCCAAAAACACATGGCCTACCGTCCCACGTTCCCACAGGTGTCCCGATGAAAACGGTACCTCACTGTTAGGCAGAAACCTGTGCAGTTCCCTTGGGGAACACTGCAAAAGATTTAAGACTACAGGTAGAGCAGTAAACCCCTTTGGTAGCAGTCTGTACCACCCAGATTTACCTGGTAGCTGTGGCTGAGCAGTCAGACTTCTCTCAAGAAGAGTTAGGCAGTATGTAAAGTATACACAATATGTACCAAAACACAATAGCACAAGCAAACACTGACCAGAGCTTGGTTTCAAAAGTATATAGTTATTTATTTAAAATACACATAAGTTAAAAACACTCTAGCAAAAATATAGTAAAAGCACTTCAACACAGTTATAATGAAAGTAGATTCAATCCTTTCTCCTATCTAGACAACTCTAAGTAAACACCACTTAATTAAAACAGAGGTGAGTGCTTAACGTTAGATGACACTCTAGTAGTTTCCAAGAAAGGGAGAGAAAAAGCAGAAATGGGTTAGACACACCACTCTAAGGTCCAGAGCACTTGCAATAGGCTTAAAGAAGAATAAAGTCACAGGTGAGCAAAAGTCACTAGGCAGGGCCCACTCTTAGAGTAGCCGGAGCGAAAATGTGCCCAAGATCACACTGTTAGTTAGAGATTCAAAGTCTTGCAAAGAGTCAAAAAGAGGTTAGAGTGGCTCAGAAAGTTTAGCCAAAGTGTCCCAGGCACTCCCAGGTTCGAAAGCCGGGGACTAAATCTACCCCGTACAGTCGGTAGCAAGGGAAGCCAGGCAGAACACAGTACCTTAAGCGGAAAGGATCCTCCAGCGGTGGCAGTTGTTCCAGGCAGTGGCAGCAGGGCTCGACGTCGGTCAGGGGAGAAGAAGTTCTCGCTGAAGAGCAGAAGAAGAGGGTCGTTGCACTGCCCGGGAAGAAACCAGCCGCGGAGTCCTCCGGTTAAAGGGTTGGTACCGACTTTCGCGGTATGGGGGTAAAGTGTGGTATTCCGGTTGCCGGGGTGCTTGGCACAGGCAAGGCGGCCACGAGATACCTCAAAGAACGGAAAGAAGGCGAAAACTGGTTGTCCCCACCAGTCAAGGGAAGGAGCCACTCCGTTAAGAGTTCTCCTCGGTCGTCGGGAAAAAAGTGGTGAGACGGTTCAGCAGGGCTCCACCGGGTGGTGTCGTCGAAGCAGGTCGGCTCAGCTCTTCCCTCGTCGGATTCTTGGTCCTGTGGCGACTTCTGAAGTCCCAGTCCCCAAAGCCCTGCTTTTATGCAGCAAACCCCCATTCACCCAGCCTAGCTGTCACTCAACCATGCTAAGTGGTGAGCCGGGCGGCTCACCACTTGGGCCAATCAGGACGGAGTGCGACTTGAGTTACCAAGGTAACTCAGTCCAGGGTGCCTAAATCCCCCTCCACCCCTCCTAAGTACCCCAGACAGAGTGGCACCACTTTGGAGGGCTTCTGTGGAGAAGCCCGCCAAAAGTGGAACAAAGGGCTCCACTTTGGGTCAGAGTTACAGAGGCGAACACCAACGCCATTTTAGAATCAAGTTTTGGCAAAAAGTCCCAACCGGAGTTATAAAAATAAATATATAAACCGGCGGTATGTTTAAGGCTACCGTAAATAAATAATTAAATGTGTTAGCCTAAAACAATGGGAAATCCCATAGGGAAATATTCGCGGTCGAATATAAAAAGTAGTTTCCACTGCCACCAGCCAAAACTCGATCAGGGGGGACGGAGACGTGCCCCCTCGACTAACAGACCCTGGGGCAATCGAATTGCCCCAGCCAGTACGTCCACAATATGATGGTTTGTACTGGTTCTGTTCAGGATTCAAGACTAGCAAAGTCTTTGGTGACTTTACATGCCCTGGGAGACAGTAGTCAGTCCCAGGGTATGGAGTCTATGTTGGGGAGTCCCTAGGACACCCCTGGGTCACGGCACAGAGGGTGCTGTGTGACCCACATCACAAAAATACATGAGGCCCTA
This sequence comes from Ambystoma mexicanum, assembly GCF_040938575.1. Classification (NCBI taxonomy): domain Eukaryota; kingdom Metazoa; phylum Chordata; class Amphibia; order Caudata; family Ambystomatidae; genus Ambystoma; species Ambystoma mexicanum. The sequence continues at coordinate 391,692,580 of NC_090922.1, forward strand.
TGGAGTAAAAGACCCCATAGCCCATTCAACACAAGGTTTAACCAAGATAACACAGTTCAACATGTCCAAGAGTGAGGGAAAAAGAGTCTCACTCTTGGCAGGAGAAAAAAAGAACCCCAGAAATCCAGCAAAGCTGCTGGGGGACTCACTAGGTAGGGAAATTCAGCCTAAACAGAGAATTCTCCCTAACACTCGCCCCCCCCAGACTAAGGGACAGGAGGATTTAATCCACTCCTGGATGAACCTCATACCTCTAGTCGATGATATACATCCTAGAGAGTCCATCAGCATTTTGATGGTGACACCTTGACCTATGTTCAAGGGAGAACTCAAAGGTTTTCTTTTGCAAGCTAACGGACCTACAGACCCTTTGAGGAACATCAGTCTTTTTGTTATAGGGGATCTGGTTGACCAGTCCCTCAGAAGTTGGTACAACTTCTGAACCTATGTTAGGCTTTTTCAAGGGGTCCTTATAAAGGATTCCCTTAGATCTAGAGGGGCCTCCAAGGTTCCTCACCACCTCTCTTGTGGGAGCAGGTTGGGTCTTAGGCCTCTTGGTTGGAGGGGTTGGGGTTAGGCAATGTACCTGCTTCCCCTTCCTCTTAGATCTACCCTTACCTATTTTAGGAGTTTCCCCCCTAATATTAGGATTTGAGTTGGGGTCTTCAGTAGAAGGTCCAACAGTCTGAAGGTTTTTGGCCTTAGACTTTTCTTTTCTGGTTTTCCACCAGCACTGAGAATTACCAGTTCTCTCAGGTCCAGATAGGGGCCTAGTTGGTCTATCCACCTCTTCCTCAGAAGCAGGGGGAGTCAGAGACTCTGAGACTAGGGGAACAATGATGGAGCTTGGTTGGGGCGCCCATGTTCCTAGCATACTATCCTGAAATGTGCCTGGGTTAGAGGTCAACTTACTAACACCAGGGCTTGTAGTGGGGTTCTCAGTAGAGGGTCCCACAGGCTTAGAAGGGTCCTTCAAGGTAGCCTGTCTAGCCAATTTGGTTAAGTTCTGCTTCTCCATACTGGGAGGCCTGGGGGTATGTGACACTACTCCTAGAGTTCTTAGGTCATTCCCTAACAGGACCTTCCCAGGTACCTCAGTCTGAACACTGACAGGGATCCTCACTGTCATGTTGTTACACTGAATGAGGGCTGGTAGAATAGGAACCATTTGGACAGGGCCTCCAGACATCTTAGTGGGACCTTTGGGTGCTTTGGCCACATCCTCAGGTTGAAAGAAGCTTTCATCCACTACGGTTCTGCTGGCCCCAGTGTCTCTCCTGGCAGGAGTATCCTGGCCATTGACAAGAACACTGTCCACATAATACACCTTAGAGTTAACAGGTAGGGAGTTATACACAACCCTATTCTGGGGACTAACCAGACCCATAGGCTCTAAGTTTACAGTTGCTTGAAGACCCAAGGGTTCTTCAGCAAAGAGTTCAAAGTGGGCACTAGCCATCTGTACTTCATCCTCAGGAGTGAAGGCTAAGGAGACTGTGCTGATCCCTGCAGGTTTACCCTTGCACTTGGGATCTCCTTTGATATGGTCAGTACCCTGACAGACATAGCATTGTCCAAATGCTCTCTGGAAGGGTGGCTTGTTCTGACCTCCTTCTGGCTTGTGGCCAGAAGGTACAGTAGCCTGACTAGGTTTCCCATGTGGCTTACCCTGGTTATTTTGTGGTTTGGGGCCCTCTTTGGGATAGGAATTATTAGAATTCTCTTTGGAGTCTTTTTTTGGCTGTTTCTCCCCATCCTTCTTCTGAGTTACCCCAGAATCCTTGTGAGTGGCCCTGTTGGCAACCCACAAGTCAGCAGCCCTAGCCAGTTTCCGGGAATCTAATTCCTTGGAATCAGCCAAGTGTTGTCGGAGCTCAGGAGAGCAGGCATCATAAATAGTCTCCAACATAAACAAATTCTTCATACCTTCATAAGTGTTCACCTTGTAACCCTTAATCCATCCCTCTAAGTTTTTCAAACATTCATTCACCCAGGTAGCCCAAGGGGTACCATCATGCTTTTTGAGGCTCCTAAACCTCTTAAGATACTGGGAAGGGGTCTTCCCAAACCTAGCTATCAAAGCTAGTTTCACACATTCATAGTCCTTCCTATCCTCCTCCCCCATCTCCATTACCACATCAGTTGCAACAGGGGGAAGCCTAGAGAACAACCAGGTGAGTAAGTCATTTCCTGTGATGTTCTGGAGCCCATGATTATATTCAAACAGAGACAACCAATCCAACACATCCAACTTAGGCTCATACATACCAACCAATTCTTTAGGCATCCGGGGTCTTTTAGGACTGGAACTTCTAGAGGAGCCAGAGAGAGAAACATTCTCAACAGATAATTTCTTCATTTCTAAGTCATACTTGAGCTCCATTTCCCTTAGCCTTAGTTCTTTGTCAGTTTGAGCATTAAGTTTCTTATACTCCAATTCTAGCTTCATTTTCTCCAGTTCAAAGTACTGAGGACTAAATGTGGGACCTGGTAAAGGTCCAGTAGGTACAGCAGGTAGAGCAGGCAGAGGCCTAGGGGGGACAGTTACAACAGCCTCACCCTCCTCTTCTGACTCTTCCTCAGAAACATCAACATTTTGCTCCATGTTAACTTCAACACTGTCATCTACAGTTGCTGGAGTGGTAGGTTCCTCTGAACCATCACCCAGACTTTGGTTAGCTAACAATCTTTCAATCAGCTCCATTTTCTTGCCCTTAGTCAGGAGATCCTTATGTTTACAGAGCACTCTTAAACAATCAGCAGTTTTGGCTGCAAGGGACTCTTGACTATAGCTTTCTATAACTGACATGTTAGAGGTTTTACTTTTTCAGTGCTAAGCTTTGTGGTTAGTTGCACTAAGGTATCTAAAGCACAATAAAATGTATACTCAATACAAATCCCACCGCTGTACACCAGTGTTAGGCAGAAACCTGTGCAGTTCCCTTGGGGAACACTGCAAAAGATTTAAGACTACAGGTAGAGCAGTAAACCCCTTTGGTAGCAGTCTGTACCACCCAGATTTACCTGGTAGCTGTGGCTGAGCAGTCAGACTTCTCTCAAGAAGAGTTAGGCAGTATGTAAAGTATACACAATATGTACCAAAACACAATAGCACAAGCAAACACTGACCAGAGCTTGGTTTCAAAAGTATATAGTTATTTATTTAAAATACACATAAGTTAAAAACACTCTAGCAAAAATATAGTAAAAGCACTTCAACACAGTTATAATGAAAGTAGATTCAATCCTTTCTCCTATCTAGACAACTCTAAGTAAACACCACTTAATTAAAACAGAGGTGAGTGCTTAACGTTAGATGACACTCTAGTAGTTTCCAAGAAAGGGAGAGAAAAAGCAGAAATGGGTTAGACACACCACTCTAAGGTCCAGAGCACTTGCAATAGGCTTAAAGAAGAATAAAGTCACAGGTGAGCAAAAGTCACTAGGCAGGGCCCACTCTTAGAGTAGCCGGAGCGAAAATGTGCCCAAGATCACACTGTTAGTTAGAGATTCAAAGTCTTGCAAAGAGTCAAAAAGAGGTTAGAGTGGCTCAGAAAGTTTAGCCAAAGTGTCCCAGGCACTCCCAGGTTCGAAAGCCGGGGACTAAATCTACCCCGTACAGTCGGTAGCAAGGGAAGCCAGGCAGAACACAGTACCTTAAGCGGAAAGGATCCTCCAGCGGTGGCAGTTGTTCCAGGCAGTGGCAGCAGGGCTCGACGTCGGTCAGGGGAGAAGAAGTTCTCGCTGAAGAGCAGAAGAAGAGGGTCGTTGCACTGCCCGGGAAGAAACCAGCCGCGGAGTCCTCCGGTTAAAGGGTTGGTACCGACTTTCGCGGTATGGGGGTAAAGTGTGGTATTCCGGTTGCCGGGGTGCTTGGCACAGGCAAGGCGGCCACGAGATACCTCAAAGAACGGAAAGAAGGCGAAAACTGGTTGTCCCCACCAGTCAAGGGAAGGAGCCACTCCGTTAAGAGTTCTCCTCGGTCGTCGGGAAAAAAGTGGTGAGACGGTTCAGCAGGGCTCCACCGGGTGGTGTCGTCGAAGCAGGTCGGCTCAGCTCTTCCCTCGTCGGATTCTTGGTCCTGTGGCGACTTCTGAAGTCCCAGTCCCCAAAGCCCTGCTTTTATGCAGCAAACCCCCATTCACCCAGCCTAGCTGTCACTCAACCATGCTAAGTGGTGAGCCGGGCGGCTCACCACTTGGGCCAATCAGGACGGAGTGCGACTTGAGTTACCAAGGTAACTCAGTCCAGGGTGCCTAAATCCCCCTCCACCCCTCCTAAGTACCCCAGACAGAGTGGCACCACTTTGGAGGGCTTCTGTGGAGAAGCCCGCCAAAAGTGGAACAAAGGGCTCCACTTTGGGTCAGAGTTACAGAGGCGAACACCAACGCCATTTTAGAATCAAGTTTTGGCAAAAAGTCCCAACCGGAGTTATAAAAATAAATATATAAACCGGCGGTATGTTTAAGGCTACCGTAAATAAATAATTAAATGTGTTAGCCTAAAACAATGGGAAATCCCATAGGGAAATATTCGCGGTCGAATATAAAAAGTAGTTTCCACTGCCACCAGCCAAAACTCGATCAGGGGGGACGGAGACGTGCCCCCTCGACTAACAGACCCTGGGGCAATCGAATTGCCCCAGCCAGTACGTCCACAATATGATGGTTTGTACTGGTTCTGTTCAGGATTCAAGACTAGCAAAGTCTTTGGTGACTTTACATGCCCTGGGAGACAGTAGTCAGTCCCAGGGTATGGAGTCTATGTTGGGGAGTCCCTAGGACACCCCTGGGTCACGGCACAGAGGGTGCTGTGTGACCCACATCACAAAAATACATGAGGCCCTATGGAGTAAAAGACCCCATAGCCCATTCAACACAAGGTTTAACCAAGATAACACAGTTCAACATGTCCAAGAGTGAGGGAAAAAGAGTCTCACTCTTGGCAGGAGAAAAAAAGAACCCCAGAAATCCAGCAAAGCTGCTGGGGGACTCACTAGGTAGGGAAATTCAGCCTAAACAGAGAATTCTCCCTAACACTCACATGTGTGGGTGCACCTACCTGGCCGCCAAGGGGAAAGCCTAAAACACAAGTAACCCCAAGTCTGTTTTCAGACCGGAATTTGAGACGCTCTGCCGACCGGCAACACATACAGATATGGGCCTCGGGTGTCCAAGCCACCAGGAAAAACAGAGAACCCCATGCATTTCTGAAAAGAGGACATCCGTGGGAATACGCAGAGGTATGATATGCCCAAATCGCCCCAGAATTTATTACCCAGACACCCCTGCAAATTCCGAAATGTGGGGAAAAAAACGCATTTTCCGCACATTTCGCTCAGCTCACCCATCGAAACACGCCCCCAACAACACACGGCCTACCGTCCCGCGTTCCCACAGGTGTCCCGATGAAAATGGTACCTCACATGTGTGGGTGCACCTAACTGGCCGCCAAGGGGAAAGCCTAAAACACAAGTAACCCCAAGTCTGTTTTCAGACCGGAATTTGAGATGCTCTGCCGACCGGCACAACACACAGATATGGACCTCGGGTGTCCAAGCCACCAGGGAAAACAGGGAACCCCATGCATTTCTGAAAAGAAGACACCCGTGGGAATACGCAGAGGTATGATATGCCCAAATCGCCCCAGAATTTATTACCCAGACACACCTGCAAATTCTGAAATGTGGGGAAAAAATGCATTTTCCGCACATTTCGCTCGGCTCACCCATCGAAACACGCCCCCAACAACACACGGCCTACCGTCCCGCGTTCCCACAGGTGTCCCGATGAAAATGGTACCTCACATGTGTGGGTGCACCTACCTGGCCACCAAGGGGAAAGCCTAAAACACAAGTAACCCCAAGTCTGTTTTCTGACCTGCATTTGAGACGCTCTGCCGACCGGCACAACATACATATATGGGCCTCGGGTGTCCAAGCCACCGGGGAAAACAGGGAACCCCATGCATTTTAGAAAAGAGGACACCTGTGGGAATCTGCAGAGGTATGATATGCAATCGGCCCAGAATTTATTACCCAGACACCCCCGCAAAGTCCGAAATGTGGGGAAAAAAACGCATTTTCTGCACATTTCGCTCGGCTCACCCATCGAAACACGGCCCCAACAACACATGGCCTACCGTCCCACGTTCTCACAGGTGTCCCAATAAAATTGGTACCTCACATGTGTGGGTGCACCTACCTCGCCGCCAAGGGGAAAGCCTAAAACACAAGTAACCCCAAGTCTGTTTTGAGACCGGAATTTGAGACGCTCTGCCGACCGGCACAACATACAGATATGGGCCTCGGGTGTCCAAGCCACCAGGGAAAACAGGGAACCCCATGCATTTCTGAAAAGAGGACACCCGTGGGAATACGCAGAGGTATGATATGCCCAAATCGCCCCAGAATTTATTACCCAGACACCCCTGCAAATTCCGAAATGTGGGGAAAAAAACGCATTTTCCGCACATTTCACTCGGCTCACCCATCGAAACACGCCCCCAACAACACACGGCCTACCGTCCCGCGTTCCCACAGGTGTCCGATGAAAATGGTACCTCACATGTGGGGGTGCACCTAACTGGTCGCCAAGGGGAAAGCCTAACACACAAGTAACCCCAAGTCTGTTTTCAGACCGGAATTTGAGACGCTCTACCGACCGGCACAACATACAGATATGGGCCTCGGGTGTCCAAGCCACCGGGGAAAACAGGGAACCCCATGCATTTCCGAAAAGAGGACACCTGTGGGAATCCGCAGAGGTATGATATGCCCAAATCGCCCAGGAATTTATTACCCAGACACCCCCGCAAAGTCCGAAATGTGGGGAAAAAAAACGCATTTTCTGCACATTTCGCTCGGCTCACCATCGAAACACGCCCCCAACAACACATGGCCTACCGTCCCGCATTCCCACAGGTGTCCCGATGAAAATGGTACCTCACATGTGTGGGTGCACCTACCTGGCCACCAAGGGGAAAGCCTAAAACACAAGTAACCCCAAGTCTGTTTTCAGACCGGCATTTAAGACGCTCTGCCGACCGGCACAACATACATATATGGGCCTCGGGTGTCCAAGCCACCGGGGAAAACAAGGAAACCCATGCATTTCCGAAAAGAGGACACCTGTGGGAATCTGCAGAGGTATGATATGCCCAAATCGGCACAGAATGTATTACCCAGACACCCCCGCAAAGTCCGAAATGTGGGGAAAAAAACGCATTTTCTGCACATTTCGCTCGGCTCACCCATCGAAACACGCCCCCAACAACACATGGCCTACCGTCCCGCGTTCTCACAGGTGTCCCGATAAAATTGGTACCTCACATGTGTGGGTGCACCTACCTGGCCGCCAAGGGGAAAGCCTAAAACACAAGTAACCCCAAGTCTGTTTTCAGACCGGAATTTGAGACGCTCTGCCGACCGGCACAACATACAGATATGGGCCTCGGGTGTCCAAGCCACCAAGGAAAACAGGGAACCCCATGTATTTCTGAAAAGAGGACACCCGTGGGAATCTGCGGAGGTATGGTATGCCCAATTCGCCCCAGAATGTATTACCCAGACACCCCCGCAAAGTCCGAAATGTGGGAAAAAAACGCATTTTATGCACATTTCGCTCGGCTCACCCATCGAAACACGCCCCCAACAACACATGGCCTACCGTCCCGCGTTCCCACAGGTGTCCCGATGAAAACGGTACCTCACATGTGTGGGTGCACCTAACTGGCCGCCAAGGGGAAAGCCTAAAACACAAGTAACCCCAAGTCTGTTTTCAGACCGGAATTTGAGACGCTCTGCCGACCGGCACAACACACAGATATGGACCTCGGGTGTCCAAGCCACCAGGGAAAACAGGGAACCCCATGCATTTCTGAAAAGAAGACACCCGTGGGAATACGCAGAGGTATGATATGCCCAAATCGCCCCAGAATTTATTACCCAGACACCTGCAAATTCCGAAATGTGGGGAAAAAATGCATTTTCCGCACATTTCGCTCGGCTCACCCATCGAAACACGCCCCCAACAACACATGGCCTACCGTCCCGCGTTCCCACAGGTGTCCCGATGAAAACGATACCTCACATGTGTGGGTGCACCTACCTGGCCGCCAAGGGGAAAGCCTAAAACACAAGTAACCCCAAGTCTGTTTTCAGACCGGAATTTGAGACGCTCTGCCGACCGGCACAACATACAGATATGGGCCTCGGATTTCCAAGCCACCGGGGAAAACAGGGAACCCCATGCATTTCCGAAATGAGGACACCCATGGGAATCTGCAGAGGTATGATATGCCCAAATCGGCCCAGAATTTATTACCCAGACACCCCCGCAAAGTCCGAAATGTGGGGAAAAAAATGCATTTTCTGCACATTTCGCTCGGCTCACCCATCGAAACACGCCCCCAACAACACATGGCCTACCGTCCCGCGTTCTCACAGGGGTCCCGATAAAATCGGTATCTCACATGTGTGGGTGCACCTACCTGGCCGCCAAGGGGAAAGCCTAAAACACAAGTAACCCCAAGTCTGTTTTCAGACCGGAATTTGAGACGCTCTGCCGACCGGCACAACATACAGATATGGGCCTCGGGTGTCCAAGCCACCAGGGAAAACAGGGAACCCCATGCATTTCTGAAAAGAGGACAGCCGTGGGAATCTGCAGAGGTGTGATATGCCCAATTCGCCCCAGAATGTATTACCCAGACACCCCCGCAAAGTCCGAAATGTGGGAAAAAATGCATTTTACGCACATTTCGCTCGGCTCACCCATCGAAACACGCCCCCAACAACACATGGCCTACCGTCCCGCGTTCCCATAGGTGTCCCGATGAAAACGGTACCTCACATGTGTGGGTGCACCTAACTGGCCGCCAAGGGGAAAGCCTAAAACACAAGTAACCCCAAGTCTATTTTCAGACCGGAATTTGAGACGCTCTACCGACCGGCACAACATACAGATATGGGCCTCGGGTGTCCAAGCCACCAGGGAAAACAGGGAACCCCATGCATTTCCGAAAAGAGGACACCCGTGGGAATCCGCAGAGGTATGATATGCCCAAATCGCCCCAGAATTTATTACCCAGACCCCCCCGCAAAGTCCAAAATGTGGGATAAAAAAACGCATTTTCTGCACATTTCGCTCGGCTCACCATCGAAACACGCCCCCAACAACACATGGCCTACCGTCCCGCATCCCCACAGGTGTCCCGATGAAAATGGTACCTCACATGTGTGGGTGCACCTACCTGGCCACCAAGGGGAAAGCCTAAAACACAAGTAACCCCAAGTCTGTTTTCAGACCGGCATTTGAGACGCTCTGCCGACCGGCACAACATACATATATGGGCCTCGGGTGTCCAAGCCACCGGGGAAAACAGGGAACCCCATGCATTTCCGAAAAGAGGACACCTGTGGGAATCTGCAGAGGTATGATATGCCCAAATCGGCCCAGAATGTATTACCCAGACACCCCCGCAAAGTCCAAAATGTGGGGAAAAAAACGCATTTTCTGCACATTTCGCTCGGCTCACCCATCGAAACACGCCCCCAACAACACATGGCCTACCGTCCCGCGTTCTCACGGGTGTCCCGATAAAATTGGTACCTCACATGTGTGGGTGCACCTACCTGGCCGCCAAGGGGAAAGCCTAAAACACAAGTAACCCCAAGTCTGTTTTCAGACCGGAATTTGAGATGCTCTGCCGACCGGCACAACATACAGATATGGGCCTCGGGTGTCCAAGCCAACAGGTAAAACAGGGAACCCCATACATTTCTGAAAAGAGGACACCCGTGGGAATCTGCAGAGGTATGGTATTCCCAATTCGCCCCAGAATGTATTACCCAGACACCCCTGCAAAGTCCGAAATGTGGGAAAAAAATGCATTTTCCGCACATTTCGTTCGGCTCACCCATCGAAACACGCCCCCAACAACACATGGCCTACCGTCCCGCGTTCCCACAGGTGTCCCGATGAAAACGGTACCTCACATGTGTGGGTGAACCTACCTGGCCGCCAAGGGGAAAGCCGAAAACACAAGTAACCCCAAGTCTGTTTTCAGACCGGAATTTGAGACGCTCTGCCGACCGGCACAACATACAGATATGGGCCTCGAGTGTCCAAGCCACCAGGGAAACCAGAGAACCCCATGCATTTCTGAAAAGAGGACATCCGTGGGAATACGCAGAGGTATGATATGCCCAAATCGCCCCAGAATTTATTACCCAGACCCCCCCGCAAAGTCCAAAATGTGGGATAAAAAAACGCATTTTCTGCACATTTCGCTCGGCTCACCATCGAAACACGCCCCCAACAACACATGGCCTACCGTCCCGCATTCCCACAGGTGTCCCGATGAAAATGGTACCTCACATGTGTGGGTGCACCTACCTGGCCACCAAGGGGAAAGCCTAAAACACAAGTAACCCCAAGTCTGTTTTCAGACCGGCATTTGAGACGCTCTGCCGACCGGCACAACATACATATATGGGCCTCGGGTGTCCAAGCCACCGGGGAAAACAGGGAACCCCATGCATTTCCGAAAAGAGGACACCTGTGGGAATCTGCAGAGGTATGATATGCCCAAATCGGCCCAGAATGTATTACCCAGACACCCCCGCAAAGTCCGAAATGTGGGGAAAAAAACGCATTTTCTGCACATTTCGCTCGGCTCACCCATCGAAACACGCCCCCAACAACACATGGCCTACCGTCCCGCGTTCTCACGGGTGTCCCGATAAAATTGGTACCTCACATGTGTGGGTGCACCTACCTGGCCGCCAAGGGGAAAGCCTAAAACACAAGTAACCCCAAGTCTGTTTTCAGACTGGAATTTGAGATGCTCTGCCGACCGGCACAACATACAGATATGGGCCTCGGGTGTCCAAGCCAACAGGTAAAACAGGGAACCCCATGCATTTCCGAAAAGAGGACACCCGTGGGAATCCGCAGAGGTATGATATGCCAAATCGCCCCAGAATTTATTATCCAGACACCCCCGCAAAGTCCGAAATGTGGGGAAAAAAAACGCATTTTCTGCACATTTCGCTCGGCTCACCATCGAAACACGCCCCCAACAACACATGGCCTACCGTCCCGCATTCCCACAGGTGTCCCGATGAAAATGGTACCTCACATGTGTGGGTGCACCTACCTGGCCACCAAGGGGAAAGCCTAAAACACAAGTAACCCCAAGTCTGTTTTCAGACCGGCATTTGAGACGCTCTGCCGACCGGCACAACATACATATATGGGCCTCGGGTGTCCAAGCCACCGGGGAAAACAGGGAACCCCATGCATTTCCGAAAAGAGGACACCTGTGGGAATCTGCAGAGGTATGATATGCCCAAATCGTCCCAGAATGTATTACCCAGACACCCCCGCAAAGTCCGAAATGTGGGGAAAAAAATGCATTTTCTGCACATTTCGCTCGGCTCACCCATCGAAACACGCCCCCAACAACACATGGCCTACCGTCCCGCGTTCTCACGGGTGTCCCGATAAAATTGGTACCTCACATGTGTGGGTGCACCTACCTGGCCGCCAAGGGGAAAGCCTAAAACACAAGTAACCCCAAGTCTGTTTTCAGACCGGAATTTGAGATGCTCTGCCGACCGGCACAACATACAGATATGGGCCTCGGGTGTCCAAGCCAACAGGTAAAACAGGGAACCCCATGCATTTCTGAAAAGAGGACACCCGTGGGAATCTGCAGAGGTATGGTATTCCCAATTCGCCCCAGAATGTATTACCCAGACACCCCTGCAAAGTCCGAAATGTGGGAAAAAAACGCATTTTCCGCACATTTCGTTCGGCTCACCCATCGAAACACGCCCCCAACAACACATGGCCTACCGTCCCGCGTTCCCACAGGTGTCCCGATGAAAACGGTACCTCACATGTGTGGGTGCACCTACCTGGCCGCCAAGGGGAAAGCCGAAAACACAAGTAACCCCAAGTCTGTTTTCAGACCGGAATTTGAGACACTCTGCCGACCGGCACAACATACAGATATGGGCCTCGAGTGTCCAAGCCACCAGGGAAACCAGAGAACCCCATGGATTTCTGAAAAGAGGACATCCGTGGGAATACGCAGAGGTATGATATGCCCAAATCGCCCCAGAATTTATTACCCAGACACCCCTGCAAATTCCGAAATGTGGGAAAAAAATGCATTTTCCGCACATTTCGCTCGGCTCACCCATCGAAACACGCCCCCAACAACACATGGCCTACCGTCCCACGTTCCCACAGGTGTCCCGATGAACACGGTACCTCACATGTGTGGGTGCACCTACCTGGCCGCCAAGGGGAAAGCCTAAAACACAAGTAACCCCAAGTCTGTTTTCAGACCGGAATTTGAGACGCTATGCCGACCGGCACAACATACAGATATGGGCCTCGGGTGTCCAAGCCACCGGGGAAAACAGGGAACCCCGTGCATTTCCGAAAAGAGGACACCCGTGGGAATCTGCAGAGGTATGATGTGCCCAATTCGCCCCAGAATGTATTACCCAGACACCCCTGCAAAGTCCAAAATGTGGGAAAAAAACGCATTTTCCGCACATTTCGCTCGGCTCACCCATCGAAACACACCCCCAACAACACATGGCCTACCATCCCGCGTTCCCACAGGTGTCCCGATGAAAACGGTACCTCACATGTGTGGGTGCACCTACCTGGCCGCCAAGGGGAAAGCCTAAAACACAAGTAACCCCAAGTCTGTTTTCAGACCGGAATTTGAGATGCTCTGCCGACCGGCACAACATACAGATATGGGCCTCGGGTGTCCAAGCCACCAGGGAAAACAGGGAACCCCATGCATTTTTGAAAAGAGGACACCCGTGGGAATCTGCAGAGGTATGATATGCCCAATTCGCCCCAGAATGTATTACCCAGACACCCCCGCAACGTCTGGAATGTGGGAAAAGAACGCATTTTCCGCACATTTCGCTCGGCTCACCCATCGAAACACGCCCCCAACAACACATGGCCTACCGTCCCGTGTTCCCACAGGTGTCCCGATGAAAACGGTACCTCACATGTGTGGGCGCACCTACCTGGCCGCCAAGGGGAAAGCCTAAAACACAAGTAACCCCAAGTCTGTTTTCAGACCGGAATTTGAGACGCTCTGCCGACCGGCACAACATACAGATATGGGCCTTGGGTGTCCAAGCCACCAGGGAAAACAGGGAACCCCATGCATTTCTGAAAAGAGGACACCCGTGGGAATCTGCAGAGGTATGATATGCCCAATTCGCCCCAGAATGTATTACCCAGACACCCCCGCAAAGTCCGAAATGTGGGGAAAAAAACGCATTTTCTGCACATTTCGCTCGGCTCACCCATCGAAACACGCCCCCAACAACACATGCCTGCCGTCCCGTGTTCCCAAAGGTGTCCTGATGAAAACAGTACCTCACATGTGTGGGTGCACCTACCTGGCCGCCAAGGGGAAAGCCTAAAACACAAGTAACCCCAAGTCTGTTTTCAGACCGGAATTTGAGACGCTCTGCCGACCGGCACAACATACAGATATGGGCCTCGGGTGTCCAAGCCACCAGGGAAAACAGGGAACCTCATGCATTTTTGAAAAGAGGACACCCGTGGGAATACGCAGAGGTATGATATGCCCAAATCGCCCCAGAATTTATTACCCAGACACCCTTGCAAATTCCAAAATGTGGGGAAAAAAATGCATTTTCCGCACATTTCGCTCGGCTCACCCATCGAAACAGGCCCCCAACAACACACGGCCTACCGTCCTGCGTTCCCACAGGTGTCCCGATGAAAATGGTACCTCACATGTGTGGGTGCACCTAACTGGCCGCCAAGGGGAAAGCCTAAAACACAAGTAACCCCAAGTCTGTTTTCAGACCGGAATTTGAGACGCTCTACCGACCGGCACAACATACAGATATGGGCCTCGGGTGTCCAAGCCACCAGGGAAAACAGGGAACCCCATGCATTTCCGAAAAGAGGACACCCGTGGGAATCCGCAGAGGTATGATATGCCCAAATCGCCCCAGAATTTATTACCCAGACACCCCTGCAAAGTCCGAAATGTGGGGAAAAAAACGCATTTTCTGCACATTTCGCTCGGCTCACCAGAGAAACACGCCCCCAACAACACATGGCCTACCGTCCCGCATTCCCATAGGTGTCCCGATGAAAATGGTACCTCACATGTGTGGGTGCACCTACCTGGCCACCAAGGGGAAAGCCTAAAACACAAGTAACCCCAAGTCTGTTTTCAGACCGGCATTTGAGACGCTCTGCCGACCGGCACAACATACAGATATGGGCCTCGGGTGTCCAAGCCACCGGGGAAAACAGGGAACCCCATGCATTTCCGAAAAGAGGACACCTGTGGGAATCTGCAGAGGTATGATATGCCCAAATCGGCCCAGAATGTATTACTCAGACACCCCCGCAAATTCCGAAATGTGGGAAAAAAACGCATTTTACGCACATTTCGCTCGGCTCACCCATCGAAACACGCCCCCAACAACACATGGCCTACCGTCCCGTGTTCCCACAGGTGTCCCGATGAAAACGGTACCTCACATGTGTGGGTGCACCTACCTGGCCGCCAAGGGGAAAGCCTAAAACACAAGTAACCCCAAGTCTTTTTTCAGACCTGAATTTGAGACGCTCTGCCGACAGGCACAACATACAGATATGGGCCTCGGGTGTCCAAGCCACCAGGGAAAACAGGGAACCCCGTGCATTTCTGAAAAGAGACACCCGTGGGAATACGCAGAGGTATGATATGCCCAAATCGGCCCAGAATGTATTACCCAGACACCCCTGCAAAGTCCGAAATGTGGGGAAAAAAACGCATTTTCCGCACATTTCGCTCGGCTCACCAGCGAAACACGCCCCCAACAACACATGGCCTACCAGCCCGCATTCCCACAGGTGTCCCGATGAAAATGGTACCTCACATGTGTGGGTGCACCTACCTGGCCACCAAGGGGAAAGCCTAAAACACAAGTAACCCCAAGTCTGTTTTCAGACCGGCATTTGAGACGCTCTGCCGACCGGCACAACATACAGATATGGGCATCGGGTGTCCAAGCCACCGGGGAAAACAGGGAACCCCATGCATTTCCGAAAAGAGGACACCTGTGGGAATCTGCAGAGGTATGATATGCCCAAATCGGCCCAGAATGTATTACCCAGACACCCCCGCAAAGTCCGAAATGTGGGGAAAAAAATGCATTTTCTGCACATTTCGCTCGGCTCACCCATCGAAACACGCCCCCAACAACACATGGCCTACCGTCCCGCGTTCTCACATGGGTCCCGATAAAATCGGTACCTCACATGTGTGGGTGCACCTGCCTGGCCGCCAAGGGGAAAGCCTAAAACACAAGTAACCCCAAGTCTGTTTTCAGACCGGAATTTGAGACGCTCTGCCGACCGGCACAACATACAGATATGGGCCTCGGGTGTCCAAGCCACCAGGGAAAACAGGGAACCCCATGCATTTCTGAAAAGAGGACAGCCGTGGGAATCTGCAGAGGTGTGATATGCCCAATTCGCCCCAGAATGTATTACCCAGACACCCCCGCAAAGTCCGAAATGTGGGAAAAAATGCATTTTACGCACATTTCGCTCGGCTCACCCATCGAAACACGCCCCCAACAACACATGGCCTACCGTCCCGCGTTCCCATAGGTGTCCCGATGAAAACGGTACCTCACATGTGTGGGTGCACCTAACTGGCCGCCAAGGGGAAAGCCTAAAACACAAGTAACCCCAAGTCTATTTTCAGACCGGAATTTGAGACGCTCTACCGACCGGCACAACATACAGATATGGGCCTCGGGTGTCCAAGCCACCAGGGAAAACAGGGAACCCCATGCATTTCCGAAAAGAGGACACCCGTGGGAATCCGCAGAGGTATGATATGCCCAAATCGCCCCAGAATTTATTACCCAGACCCCCCCGCAAAGTCCAAAATGTGGGATAAAAAAACGCATTTTCTGCACATTTCGCTCGGCTCACCATCGAAACATGCCCCCAACAACACATGGCCTATCGTCCCGCATTCCCACAGGTGTCCCGATGAAAATGGTACCTCACATGTGTGGGTGCACCTACCTGGCCACCAAGGGGAAAGCCTAAAACACAAGTAACCCCAAGTCTGTTTTCAGACCGGCATTTGAGACGCTCTGCCGACCGGCACAACATACATATATGGGCCTCGGGTGTCCAAGCCACCGGGGAAAACAGGGAACCCCATGCATTTCCGAAAAGAGGACACCTGTGGGAATCTGCAGAGGTATGATATGCCCAAATCGGCCCAGAATGTATTACCCAGACACCCCCGCAAAGTCCAAAATGTGGGGAAAAAAACGCATTTTCTGCACATTTCGCTCGGCTCACCCATCGAAACACGCCCCCAACAACACATGGCCTACCGTCCCGCGTTCTCACGGGTGTCCCGATAAAATTGGTACCTCACATGTGTGGGTGCACCTACCTGGCCGCCAAGCGGAAAGCCTAAAACACAAGTAACCCCAAGTCTGTTTTCAGACCGGAATTTGAGATGCTCTGCCGACCGGCACAACATACAGATATGGGCCTCGGGTGTCCAAGCCAACAGGTAAAACAGGGAACCCCATGCATTTCTGAAAAGAGGACACCCGTGGGAATCTGCAGAGGTATGGTATTCCCAATTCGCCCCAGAATGTATTACCCAGACACCCCTGCAAAGTCCGAAATGTGGGAAAAAAACGCATTTTCCTTACATTTCGTTCGGCTCACCCATCGAAACACGCCCCCAACAACACATGGCCTACCGTCCCGCGTTCCCACAGGTGTCCCGATGAAAACGGTACCTCACATGTGTGGGTGAACCTACCTGGCCGCCAAGGGGAAAGCCGAAAACACAAGTAACCCCAAGTCTGTTTTCAGACCGGAATTTGAGACGCTCTGCCGACCGGCACAACATACAGATATGGGCCTCGAGTGTCCAAGCCACCAGGGAAACCAGAGAACCCCATGCATTTCTGAAAAGAGGACATCCGTGGGAATACGCAGAGGTATGATATGCCCAAATCGCCCCAGAATTTATTACCCAGACCCCCCCCGCAAAGTCCAAAATGTGGGATAAAAAAACGCATTTTCTGCACATTTCGCTCGGCTCACCATCGAAACACGCCCCCAACAACACATGGCCTATCGTCCCGCATTCCCACAGGTGTCCCGATGAAAATGGTACCTCACATGTGTGGGTGCACCTACCTGGCCACCAAGGGGAAAGCCTAAAACACAAGTAACCCCAAGTCTGTTTTCAGACCGGCATTTGAGACGCTCTGCCGACCCGCACAACATACATATATGGGCCTCGGGTGTCCAAGCCACCGGGGAAAACAGGGAACCCCATGCATTTCCGAAAAGAGGACACCTGTGGGAATCTGCAGAGGTATGATATGCCCAAATCGGCCCAGAATGTATTACCCAGACACCCCCGCAAAGTCCGAAATGTGGGGAAAAAAACGCATTTTCTGCACATTTCGCTCGGCTCACCCATCGAAACACGCCCCCAACAACACATGGCCTACCGTCCCGCGTTCTCACGGGTGTCCCGATAAAATTGGTACCTCACATGTGTGGGTGCACCTACCTGGCCGCCAAGGGGAAAGCCTAAAACACAAGTAACCCCAAGTCTGTTTTCAGACCGGAATTTGAGATGCTCTGCCGACCGGCACAACATACAGATATGGGCCTCGGGTGTCCAAGCCAACAGGTAAAACAGGGAACCCCATGCATTTCCGAAAAGAGGACACCCGTGGGAATCCGCAGAGGTATGATATGCCCAAATCGCCCCAGAATTTATTACCCAGACACCCCCGCAAAGTCCGAAATGTGGGGAAAAAAAACGCATTTTCTGCACATTTCGCTCGGCTCACCATCGAAACACGCCCCCAACAACACATGGCCTACCGTCCCGCATTCCCACAGGTGTCCCGATGAAAATGGTACCTCACATGTGTGGGTGCACCTACCTGGCCACCAAGGGGAAAGCCTAAAACACAAGTAACCCCAAGTCTGTTTTCAGACCGGCATTTGAGACGCTCTGCCGACCGGCACAACATACATATATGGGCCTCGGGTGTCCAAGCCACCGGGGAAAACAGGGAACCCCATGCATTTCCGAAAAGAGGACACCTGTGGGAATCTGCAGAGGTATGATATGCCCAAATCGGCCCAGAATGTATTACCCAGACACCCCCGCAAAGTCCGAAATGTGGGGAAAAAAACGCATTTTCTGCACATTTCGCTCGGCTCACCCATCGAAACACGCCCCCAACAACACATGGCCTACCGTCCCGCGTTCTCACGGGTGTCCCGATAAAATTGGTACCTCACATGTGTGGGTGCACCTACCTGGCCGCCAAGGGGAAAGCCTAAAACACAAGTAACCCCAAGTCTGTTTTCAGACCGGAATTTGAGATGCTCTGCCGACCGGCACAACATACAGATATGGGCCTCGGGTGTCCAAGCCAACAGGTAAAACAGGGAACCCCATGCATTTCTGAAAAGAGGACACCCGTGGGAATCTGCAGAGGTATGGTATTCCCAATTCGCCCCAGAATGTATTACCCAGACACCCCTGCAAAGTCCGAAATGTGGGAAAAAAACGCATTTTCCGCACATTTCGTTCGGCTCACCCATCGAAACACGCCCCCAACAACACATGGCCTACCGTCCCGCGTTCCCACAGGTGTCCCGATGAAAACGGTACCTCACATGTGTGGGTGCACCTACCTGGCCGCCAAGGGGAAAGCCGAAAACACAAGTAACCCCAAGTCTGTTTTCAGACCGGAATTTGAGACACTCTGCCGACCGGCACAACATACAGATATGGGCCTCGAGTGTCCAAGCCACCAGGGAAACCAGAGAACCCCATGCATTTCTGAAAAGAGGACATCCGTGGGAATACGCAGAGGTATGATATGCCCAAATCGCCCCAGAATTTATTACCCAGACACCCCTGCAAATTCCGAAATGTGGGAAAAAAATGCATTTTCCGCACATTTCGCTCGGCTCACCCATCGAAACACGCCCCCAACAACACATGGCCAACCGTCCCACGTTCCCACAGGTGTCCCGATGAACACGGTACCTCACATGTGTGGGTGCACCTACCTGGCCGCCAAGGGGAAAGCCTAAAACACAAGTAACCCCAAGTCTGTTTTCAGACCGGAATTTGAGACGCTATGCCGACCGGCACAACATACAGATATGGGCCTCGGGTGTCCAAGCCACCGGGGAAAACAGGGAACCCCATGCATTTCCGAAAAGAGGACACCCGTGGGAATCTGCAGAGGTATGATGTGCCCAATTCGCCCCAGAATGTATTACCCAGACACCCCTGCAAAGTCCAAAATGTGGGAAAAAAACGCATTTTCCGCACATTTCGCTCGGCTCACCCATCGAAACACACCCCCAACAACACATGGCCTACCATCCCGCGTTCCCACAGGTGTCCCGATGAAAACGGTACCTCACATGTGTGGGTGCACCTACCTGGCCGCCAAGGGGAAAGCCTAAAACACAAGTAACCCCAAGTCTGTTTTCAGACCGGAATTTGAGATGCTCTGCCGACCGGCACAACATACAGATATGGGCCTCGGGTGTCCAAGCCACCAGGGAAAACAGGGAACCCCATGCATTTTTGAAAAGAGGACACCCGTGGGAATCTGCAGAGGTATGATATGCCCAATTCGCCCCAGAATGTATTACCCAGACACCCCCGCAACGTCTGGAATGTGGGAAAAGAACGCATTTTCCGCACATTTCGCTCGGCTCACCCATCGAAACACGCCCCCAACAACACATGGCCTACCGTCCCGCGTTCCCACAGGTGTCCCGATGAAAACGGTACCTCACATGTGTGGGCGCACCTACCTGGCCGCCAAGGGGAAAGCCTAAAACACAAGTAACCCCAAGTCTGTTTTCAGACCGGAATTTGAGACGCTCTGCCGACCGGCACAACATACAGATATGGGCCTTGGGTGTCCAAGCCACCAGGGAAAACAGGGAACCCCATGCATTTCTGAAAAGAGGACACCCGTGGGAATCTGCAGAGGTATGATATGCCCAATTCGCCCCAGAATGTATTACCCAGACACCCCCGCAAAGTCCGAAATGTGGGGAAAAAAACGCATTTTCTGCACATTTCGCTCGGCTCACCCATCGAAACACGCCCCCAACAACACATGCCTGCCGTCCCGTGTTCCCAAAGGTGTCCTGATGAAAACAGTACCTCACATGTGTGGGTGCACCTACCTGGCCGCCAAGGGGAAAGCCTAAAACACAAGTAACCCCAAGTCTGTTTTCAGACCGGAATTTGAGACGCTCTGCCGACCGGCACAACATACAGATATGGGCCTCGGGTGTCCAAGCCACCAGGGAAAACAGGGAACCTCATGCATTTTTGAAAAGAGGACACCCGTGGGAATACGCAGAGGTATGATATGCCCAAATCGCCCCAGAATTTATTACCCAGACACCCTTGCAAATTCCAAAATGTGGGGAAAAAAATGCATTTTCCGCACATTTCGCTCGGCTCACCCATCGAAACAGGCCCCCAACAACACACGGCCTACCGTCCTGCGTTCCCACAGGTGTCCCGATGAAAATGGTACCTC
Source organism: Ambystoma mexicanum (assembly GCF_040938575.1). Taxonomy (NCBI): domain Eukaryota; kingdom Metazoa; phylum Chordata; class Amphibia; order Caudata; family Ambystomatidae; genus Ambystoma; species Ambystoma mexicanum. Next base: position 391,713,254 of record NC_090922.1, read on the forward strand.
ACATGTGTGGGTGCACCTAACTGGCCGCCAAGGGGAAAGCCTAAAACACAAGTAACCCCAAGTCTGTTTTCAGACCGGAATTTGAGACGCTCTACCGACCGGCACAACATACAGATATGGGCCTCGGGTGTCCAAGCCACCAGGGAAAACAGGGAACCCCATGCATTTCCGAAAAGAGGACACCCGTGGGAATCCGCAGAGGTATGATATGCCCAAATCGCCCCAGAATTTATTACCCAGACACCCCTGCAAAGTCCGAAATGTGGGGAAAAAAACGCATTTTCTGCACATTTCGCTCGGCTCACCAGAGAAACACGCCCCCAACAACACATGGCCTACCGTCCCGCATTCCCATAGGTGTCCCGATGAAAATGGTACCTCACATGTGTGGGTGCACCTACCTGGCCACCAAGGGGAAAGCCTAAAACACAAGTAACCCCAAGTCTGTTTTCAGACCGGCATTTGAGACGCTCTGCCGACCGGCACAACATACAGATATGGGCCTCGGGTGTCCAAGCCACCGGGGAAAACAGGGAACCCCATGCATTTCCGAAAAGAGGACACCTGTGGGAATCTGCAGAGGTATGATATGCCCAAATCGGCCCAGAATGTATTACCCAGACACCCCCGCAAATTCCGAAATGTGGGAAAAAAACGCATTTTACGCACATTTCGCTCGGCTCACCCATCGAAACACGCCCCCAACAACACATGGCCTACCGTCCCGTGTTCCCACAGGTGTCCCGATGAAAACGGTACCTCACATGTGTGGGTGCACCTACCTGGCCGCCAAGGGGAAAGCCTAAAACACAAGTAACCCCAAGTCTTTTTTCAGACCTGAATTTGAGACGCTCTGCCGACAGGCACAACATACAGATATGGGCCTCGGGTGTCCAAGCCACCAGGGAAAACAGGGAACCCCGTGCATTTCTGAAAAGAGGACACCCGTGGGAATACGCAGAGGTATGATATGCCCAAATCGGCCCAGAATGTATTACCCAGACACCCCTGCAAAGTCCGAAATGTGGGGAAAAAAACGCATTTTCCGCACATTTCGCTCGGCTCACCAGCGAAACACGCCCCCAACAACACATGGCCTACCGGCCCGCATTCCCACAGGTGTCCCGATGAAAATGGTACCTCACATGTGTGGGTGCACCTACCTGGCCACCAAGGGGAAAGCCTAAAACACAAGTAACCCCAAGTCTGTTTTCAGACCGGCATTTGAGACGCTCTGCCGACCGGCACAACATACAGATATGGGCATCGGGTGTCCAAGCCACCGGGGAAAACAGGGAACCCCATGCATTTCCGAAAAGAGGACACCTGTGGGAATCTGCAGAGGTATGATTTGCCCAAATCGGCCCAGAATGTATTACCCAGACACCCCCGCAAAGTCCGAAATGTGGGGAAAAAAATGCATTTTCTGCACATTTCGCTCGGCTCACCCATCGAAACACGCCCCCAACAACACATGGCCTACCGTCCCGCGTTCTCACATGGGTCCCGATAAAATCGGTACCTCACATGTGTGGGTGCACCTGCCTGGCCGCCAAGGGGAAAGCCTAAAACACAAGTAACCCCAAGTCTGTTTTCAGACCGGAATTTGAGACGCTCTGCCGACCGGCACAACATACAGATATGGGCCTCGGGTGTCCAAGCCACCAGGGAAAACAGGGAACCCCATGCATTTCCGAAAAGAGGACACCCGTGGGAATCCGCAGAGGTATGATATGCCCTAATCGCCCCAGAATGTATTACCCAGACACCCCCGCAAAGTCCGAAATGTGGGGAAAAAAATGCATTTTCTGCACATTTCGCTCGGCTCACCCATCGAAACACGCCCCCAACAACACATGGCCTACCGTCCCGCGTTCCCACAGGTGTCCCGATGAAAACGGTACCTCACATGTGTGGGTGCACCTACCTGGCCGCCAAGGGGAAAGCCTAAAACACAAGTAACCCCAAGTCTGTTTTCAGACCGGAATTTGAGACGCTCTGCCGACCGGCACAACATACAGATATGGGCCTCGGGTGTCCAAGCTACCGGGGAAAACAGGGAACCCCATGCATTTCTGAAAAGAGGACACCCGTGGGAATCTGCAGAGGTATGATGTGCCCAATTCGCCCCAGAATGTATTACCCAGACACCCCTGCAAAGTCCAAAATGTGGGAAAAAAACGCATTTTCCGCACATTTCGCTCGGCTCACCCATCGAAACACACCCCCAACAACACATGGCCTACCATCCCGCGTTCCCACAGGTGTCCCGATGAAAACGGTACCTCACATGTGTGGGTGCACCTACCTGGCCGCCAAGGGGAAAGCCTAAAACACAAGTAACCCCAAGTCTGTTTTCAGACCGGAATTTGAGATGCTCTGCCGACCGGCACAACATACAGATATGGGCCTCGGGTGTCCAAGCCACCAGGGAAAACAGGGAACCCCATGCATTTTTGAAAAGAGGACACCCGTGGGAATCTGCAGAGGTATGATATGCCCAATTCGCCCCAGAATGTATTACCCAGACACCCCCGCAACGTCTGGAATGTGGGAAAAGAACGCATTTTCCGCACATTTCGCTCGGCTCACCCATCGAAACACGCCCCCAACAACACATGGCCTACCGTCCCGTGTTCCCACAGGTGTCCCGATGAAAACGGTACCTCACATGTGTGGGTGCACCTACCTGGCCGCCAAGGGGAAAGCCTAAAACACAAGTAACCCCAAGTCTTTTTTCAGACCTGAATTTGAGACGCTCTGCCGACAGGCACAACATACAGATATGGGCCTCGGGTGTCCAAGCCACCAGGGAAAACAGGGAACCCCGTGCATTTCTGAAAAGAGGACACCCGTGGGAATACGCAGAGGTATGATATGCCCAAATCGGCCCAGAATGTATTACCCAGACACCCCTGCAAAGTCCGAAATGTGGGGAAAAAAACGCATTTTCCGCACATTTCGCTCGGCTCACCAGCGAAACACGCCCCCAACAACACATGGCCTACCGGCCCGCATTCCCACAGGTGTCCCGATGAAAATGGTACCTCACATGTGTGGGTGCACCTACCTGGCCACCAAGGGGAAAGCCTAAAACACAAGTAACCCCAAGTCTGTTTTCAGACCGGCATTTGAGACGCTCTGCCGACCGGCACAACATACAGATATGGGCATCGGGTGTCCAAGCCACCGGGGAAAACAGGGAACCCCATGCATTTCCGAAAAGAGGACACCTGTGGGAATCTGCAGAGGTATGATGTGCCCAAATCGGCCCAGAATGTATTACCCAGACACCCCCACAAAGTCCGAAATGTGGGGAAAAAAATGCATTTTCTGCACATTTCGCTCGGCTCACCCATCGAAACACGCCCCCAACAACACATGGCCTACCGTCCCGCGTTCTCACATGGGTCCCGATAAAATCGGTACCTCACATGTGTGGGTGCACCTGCCTGGCCGCCAAGGGGAAAGCCTAAAACACAAGTAACCCCAAGTCTGTTTTCAGACCGGAATTTGAGACGCTCTGCCGACCGGCACAACATACAGATATGGGCCTCGGGTGTCCAAGCCACCAGGGAAAACAGGGAACCCCATGCATTTCCGAAAAGAGGACACCCGTGGGAATCCGCAGAGGTATGATATGCCCTAATCGCCCCAGAATGTATTACCCAGACACCCCCGCAAAGTCCGAAATGTGGGGAAAAAAATGCATTTTCTGCACATTTCGCTCGGCTCACCCATCGAAACACGCCCCCAACAACACATGGCCTACCGTCCCGCGTTCCCACAGGTGTCCCGATGAAAACGGTACCTCACATGTGTGGGTGCACCTACCTGGCCGCCAAGGGGAAAGCCTAAAACACAAGTAACCCCAAGTCTGTTTTCAGACCGGAATTTGAGATGCTCTGCCGACCGGCACAACATACAGATATGGGCCTCGGGTGTCCAAGCTACCGGGGAAAACAGGGAACCCCATGCATTTCTGAAAAGAGGACACCCGTGGGAATCTGCAGAGGTATGATGTGCCCAATTCGCCCCAGAATGTATTACCCAGACACCCCTGCAAAGTCCAAAATGTGGGAAAAAAACGCATTTTCCGCACATTTCGCTCGGCTCACCCATCGAAACACACCCCCAACAACACATGGCCTACCATCCCGCGTTCCCACAGGTGTCCCGATGAAAACGGTACCTCACATGTGTGGGTGCACCTACCTGGCCGCCAAGGGGAAAGCCTAAAACACAAGTAACCCCAAGTCTGTTTTCAGACCGGAATTTGAGATGCTCTGCCGACCGGCACAACATACAGATATGGGCCTCGGGTGTCCAAGCCACCAGGGAAAACAGGGAACCCCATGCATTTTTGAAAAGAGGACACCCGTGGGAATCTGCAGAGGTATGATATGCCCAATTCGCCCCAGAATGTATTACCCAGACACCCCCGCAACGTCTGGAATGTGGGAAAAGAACGCATTTTCCGCACATTTCGCTCGGCTCACCCATCGAAACACGCCCCCAACAACACATGGCCTACCGTCCCGCGTTCCCACAGGTGTCCCGATGAAAACGGTACCTCACATGTGTGGGCGCACCTACCTGGCCGCCAAGGGGAAAGCCTAAAACACAAGTAACCCCAAGTCTGTTTTCAGACCGGAATTTGAGACGCTCTGCCGACCGGCACAACATACAGATATGGGCCTTGGGTGTCCAAGCCACCAGGGAAAACAGGGAACCCCATGCATTTCTGAAAAGAGGACACCCGTGGGAATCTGCAGAGGTATGATATGCCCAATTCGCCCCAGAATGTATTACCCAGACACCCCCGCAAAGTCCGAAATGTGGGGAAAAAAACGCATTTTCTGCACATTTCGCTCGGCTCACCCATCGAAACACGCCCCCAACAACACATGCCTGCCGTCCCGTGTTCCCAAAGGTGTCCTGATGAAAACAGTACCTCACATGTGTGGGTGCACCTACCTGGCCGCCAAGGGGAAAGCCTAAAACACAAGTAACCCCAAGTCTGTTTTCAGACCGGAATTTGAGACGCTCTGCCGACCGGCACAACATACAGATATGGGCCTCGGGTGTCCAAGCCACCAGGGAAAACAGGGAACCTCATGCATTTTTGAAAAGAGGACACCCGTGGGAATACGCAGAGGTATGATATGCCCAAATCGCCCCAGAATTTATTACCCAGACACCCTTGCAAATTCCAAAATGTGGGGAAAAAAATGCATTTTCCGCACATTTCGCTTGGCTCACCCATCGAAACAGGCCCCCAACAACACACGGCCTACCGTCCTGCGTTCCCACAGGTGTCCCGATGAAAATGGTACCTCACATGTGTGGGTGCACCTAACTGGCCGCCAAGGGGAAAGCCTAAAACACAAGTAACCCCAAGTCTGTTTTCAGACCGGAATTTGAGACGCTCTGCCGACCGGCACAACATACATATATGGGCCTCGGGTGTCCAAGCCACCGGGGAAAACAGGGAACCCCATGCATTTCCGAAAAGAGGACACCTGTGGGAATCTGCAGAGGTATGATATGCCCAAATCGGCCCAGAATGTATTACCCAGACACCCCCGCAAAGTCCAAAATGTGGGGAAAAAAACGCATTTTCTGCACATTTCGCTCGGCTCACCCATCGAAACACGCCCCCAACAACACATGGCCTACCGTCCCGCGTTCTCACGGGTGTCCCGATAAAATTGGTACCTCACATGTGTGGGTGCACCTACCTGGCCGCCAAGCGGAAAGCCTAAAACACAAGTAACCCCAAGTCTGTTTTCAGACCGGAATTTGAGATGCTCTGCCGACCGGCACAACATACAGATATGGGCCTCGGGTGTCCAAGCCAACAGGTAAAACAGGGAACCCCATGCATTTCTGAAAAGAGGACACCCGTGGGAATCTGCAGAGGTATGGTATTCCCAATTCGCCCCAGAATGTATTACCCAGACACCCCTGCAAAGTCCGAAATGTGGGAAAAAAACGCATTTTCCTTACATTTCGTTCGGCTCACCCATCGAAACACGCCCCCAACAACACATGGCCTACCGTCCCGCGTTCCCACAGGTGTCCCGATGAAAACGGTACCTCACATGTGTGGGTGAACCTACCTGGCCGCCAAGGGGAAAGCCGAAAACACAAGTAACCCCAAGTCTGTTTTCAGACCGGAATTTGAGACGCTCTGCCGACCGGCACAACATACAGATATGGGCCTCGAGTGTCCAAGCCACCAGGGAAACCAGAGAACCCCATGCATTTCTGAAAAGAGGACATCCGTGGGAATACGCAGAGGTATGATATGCCCAAATCGCCCCAGAATTTATTACCCAGACCCCCCCCGCAAAGTCCAAAATGTGGGATAAAAAAACGCATTTTCTGCACATTTCGCTCGGCTCACCATCGAAACACGCCCCCAACAACACATGGCCTATCGTCCCGCATTCCCACAGGTGTCCCGATGAAAATGGTACCTCACATGTGTGGGTGCACCTACCTGGCCACCAAGGGGAAAGCCTAAAACACAAGTAACCCCAAGTCTGTTTTCAGACCGGCATTTGAGACGCTCTGCCGACCGGCACAACATACATATATGGGCCTCGGGTGTCCAAGCCACCGGGGAAAACAGGGAACCCCATGCATTTCCGAAAAGAGGACACCTGTGGGAATCTGCAGAGGTATGATATGCCCAAATCGGCCCAGAATGTATTACCCAGACACCCCCGCAAAGTCCGAAATGTGGGGAAAAAAACGCATTTTCTGCACATTTCGCTCGGCTCACCCATCGAAACACGCCCCCAACAACACATGGCCTACCGTCCCGCGTTCTCACGGGTGTCCCGATAAAATTGGTACCTCACATGTGTGGGTGCACCTACCTGGCCGCCAAGGGGAAAGCCTAAAACACAAGTAACCCCAAGTCTGTTTTCAGACCGGAATTTGAGATGCTCTGCCGACCGGCACAACATACAGATATGGGCCTCGGGTGTCCAAGCCAACAGGTAAAACAGGGAACCCCATGCATTTCCGAAAAGAGGACACCCGTGGGAATCCGCAGAGGTATGATATGCCCAAATCGCCCCAGAATTTATTACCCAGACACCCCCGCAAAGTCCGAAATGTGGGGAAAAAAAACGCATTTTCTGCACATTTCGCTCGGCTCACCATCGAAACACGCCCCCAACAACACATGGCCTACCGTCCCGCATTCCCACAGGTGTCCCGATGAAAATGGTACCTCACATGTGTGGGTGCACCTACCTGGCCACCAAGGGGAAAGCCTAAAACACAAGTAACCCCAAGTCTGTTTTCAGACCGGCATTTGAGACGCTCTGCCGACCGGCACAACATACATATATGGGCCTCGGGTGTCCAAGCCACCGGGGAAAACAGGGAACCCCATGCATTTCCGAAAAGAGGACACCTGTGGGAATCTGCAGAGGTATGATATGCCCAAATCAGCCCAGAATGTATTACCCAGACACCCCCGCAAAGTCCGAAATGTGGGGAAAAAAACGCATTTTCTGCACATTTCGCTCGGCTCACCCATCGAAACACGCCCCCAACAACACATGGCCTACCGTCCCGCGTTCTCACGGGTGTCCCGATAAAATTGGTACCTCACATGTGTGGGTGCACCTACCTGGCCGCCAAGGGGAAAGCCTAAAACACAAGTAACCCCAAGTCTGTTTTCAGACCGGAATTTGAGATGCTCTGCCGACCGGCACAACATACAGATATGGGCCTCGGGTGTCCAAGCCAACAGGTAAAACAGGGAACCCCATGCATTTCTGAAAAGAGGACACCCGTGGGAATCTGCAGAGGTATGGTATTCCCAATTCGCCCCAGAATGTATTACCCAGACACCCCTGCAAAGTCCGAAATGTGGGAAAAAAACGCATTTTCCGCACATTTCGTTCGGCTCACCCATCGAAACACGCCCCCAACAACACATGGCCTACCGTCCCGCGTTCCCACAGGTGTCCCGATGAAAACGGTACCTCACATGTGTGGGTGCACCTACCTGGCCGCCAAGGGGAAAGCCGAAAACACAAGTAACCCCAAGTCTGTTTTCAGACCGGAATTTGAGACACTCTGCCGACCGGCACAACATACAGATATGGGCCTCGAGTGTCCAAGCCACCAGGGAAACCAGAGAACCCCATGCATTTCTGAAAAGAGGACATCCGTGGGAATACGCAGAGGTATGATATGCCCAAATCGCCCCAGAATTTATTACCCAGACACCCCTGCAAATTCCGAAATGTGGGAAAAAAATGCATTTTCCGCACATTTCGCTCGGCTCACCCATCGAAACACGCCCCCAACAACACATGGCCAACCGTCCCACGTTCCCACAGGTGTCCCGATGAACACGGTACCTCACATGTGTGGGTGCACCTACCTGGCCGCCAAGGGGAAAGCCTAAAACACAAGTAACCCCAAGTCTGTTTTCAGACCGGAATTTGAGACGCTATGCCGACCGGCACAACATACAGATATGGGCCTCGGGTGTCCAAGCCACCGGGGAAAACAGGGAACCCCATGCATTTCCGAAAAGAGGACACCCGTGGGAATCTGCAGAGGTATGATGTGCCCAATTCGCCCCAGAATGTATTACCCAGACACCCCTGCAAAGTCCAAAATGTGGGAAAAAAACGCATTTTCCGCACATTTCGCTCGGCTCACCCATCGAAACACACCCCCAACAACACATGGCCTACCATCCCGCGTTCCCACAGGTGTCCCGATGAAAACGGTACCTCACATGTGTGGGTGCACCTACCTGGCCGCCAAGGGGAAAGCCTAAAACACAAGTAACCCCAAGTCTGTTTTCAGACCGGAATTTGAGATGCTCTGCCGACCGGCACAACATACAGATATGGGCCTCGGGTGTCCAAGCCACCAGGGAAAACAGGGAACCTCATGCATTTTTGAAAAGAGGACACCCGTGGGAATCTGCAGAGGTATGATATGCCCAATTCGCCCCAGAATGTATTACCCAGACACCCCCGCAACGTCTGGAATGTGGGAAAAGAACGCATTTTCCGCACATTTCGCTCGGCTCACCCATCGAAACACGCCCCCAACAACACATGGCCTACCGTCCCGCGTTCCCACAGGTGTCCCGATGAAAACGGTACCTCACATGTGTGGGCGCACCTACCTGGCCGCCAAGGGGAAAGCCTAAAACACAAGTAACCCCAAGTCTGTTTTCAGACCGGAATTTGAGACGCTCTGCCGACCGGCACAACATACAGATATGGGCCTTGGGTGTCCAAGCCACCAGGGAAAACAGGGAACCCCATGCATTTCTGAAAAGAGGACACCCGTGGGAATCTGCAGAGGTATGATATGCCCAATTCGCCCCAGAATGTATTACCCAGACACCCCCGCAAAGTCCGAAATGTGGGGAAAAAAACGCATTTTCTGCACATTTCGCTCGGCTCACCCATCGAAACACGCCCCCAACAACACATGCCTGCCGTCCCGTGTTCCCAAAGGTGTCCTGATGAAAACAGTACCTCACATGTGTGGGTGCACCTACCTGGCCGCCAAGGGGAAAGCCTAAAACACAAGTAACCCCAAGTCTGTTTTCAGACCGGAATTTGAGACGCTCTGCCGACCGGCACAACATACAGATATGGGCCTCGGGTGTCCAAGCCACCAGGGAAAACAGGGAACCTCATGCATTTTTGAAAAGAGGACACCCGTGGGAATACGCAGAGGTATGATATGCCCAAATCGCCCCAGAATTTATTACCCAGACACCCTTGCAAATTCCAAAATGTGGGGAAAAAAATGCATTTTCCGCACATTTCGCTCGGCTCACCCATCGAAACAGGCCCCCAACAACACACGGCCTACCGTCCTGCGTTCCCACAGGTGTCCCGATGAAAATGGTACCTCACATGTGTGGGTGCACCTAACTGGCCGCCAAGGGGAAAGCCTAAAACACAAGTAACCCCAAGTCTGTTTTCAGACCGGAATTTGAGACGCTCTACCGACCGGCACAACATACAGATATGGGCCTCGGGTGTCCAAGCCACCAGGGAAAACAGGGAACCCCATGCATTTCCGAAAAGAGGACACCCGTGGGAATCCGCAGAGGTATGATATGCCCAAATCGCCCCAGAATTTATTACCCAGACACCCCTGCAAAGTCCGAAATGTGGGGAAAAAAACGCATTTTCTGCACATTTCGCTCGGCTCACCAGAGAAACACGCCCCCAACAACACATGGCCTACCGTCCCGCATTCCCATAGGTGTCCCGATGAAAATGGTACCTCACATGTGTGGGTGCACCTACCTGGCCACCAAGGGGAAAGCCTAAAACACAAGTAACCCCAAGTCTGTTTTCAGACCGGCATTTGAGACGCTCTGCCGACCGGCACAACATACAGATATGGGCCTCGGGTGTCCAAGCCACCGGGGAAAACAGGGAACCCCATGCATTTCCGAAAAGAGGACACCTGTGGGAATCTGCAGAGGTATGATATGCCCAAATCGGCCCAGAATGTATTACCCAGACACCCCCGCAAATTCCGAAATGTGGGAAAAAAACGCATTTTACGCACATTTCGCTCGGCTCACCCATCGAAACACGCCCCCAACAACACATGGCCTACCGTCCCGTGTTCCCACAGGTGTCCCGATGAAAACGGTACCTCACATGTGTGGGTGCACCTACCTGGCCGCCAAGGGGAAAGCCTAAAACACAAGTAACCCCAAGTCTTTTTTCAGACCTGAATTTGAGACGCTCTGCCGACAGGCACAACATACAGATATGGGCCTCGGGTGTCCAAGCCACCAGGGAAAACAGGGAACCCCGTGCATTTCTGAAAAGAGGACACCCGTGGGAATACGCAGAGGTATGATATGCCCAAATCGGCCCAGAATGTATTACCCAGACACCCCTGCAAAGTCCGAAATGTGGGGAAAAAAACGCATTTTCCGCACATTTCGCTCGGCTCACCAGCGAAACACGCCCCCAACAACACATGGCCTACCGGCCCGCATTCCCACAGGTGTCCCGATGAAAATGGTACCTCACATGTGTGGGTGCACCTACCTGGCCACCAAGGGGAAAGCCTAAAACACAAGTAACCCCAAGTCTGTTTTCAGACCGGCATTTGAGACGCTCTGCCGACCGGCACAACATACAGATATGGGCATCGGGTGTCCAAGCCACCGGGGGAAAACAGGGAACCCCATGCATTTCCGAAAAGAGGACACCTGTGGGAATCTGCAGAGGTATGATGTGCCCAAATCGGCCCAGAATGTATTACCCAGACACCCCCGCAAAGTCCGAAATGTGGGGAAAAAAATGCATTTTCTGCACATTTCGCTCGGCTCACCCATCGAAACACGCCCCCAACAACACATGGCCTACCGTCCCGCGTTCTCACATGGGTCCCGATAAAATCGGTACCTCACATGTGTGGGTGCACCTGCCTGGCCGCCAAGGGGAAAGCCTAAAACACAAGTAACCCCAAGTCTGTTTTCAGACCGGAATTTGAGACGCTCTGCCGACCGGCACAACATACAGATATGGGCCTCGGGTGTCCAAGCCACCAGGGAAAACAGGGAACCCCATGCATTTCCGAAAAGAGGACACCCGTGGGAATCCGCAGAGGTATGATATGCCCTAATCGCCCCAGAATGTATTACCCAGACACCCCCGCAAAGTCCGAAATGTGGGGAAAAAAATGCATTTTCTGCACATTTCGCTCGGCTCACCCATCGAAACACGCCCCCAACAACACATGGCCTACCGTCCCGCGTTCCCACAGGTGTCCCGATGAAAACGGTACCTCACATGTGTGGGTGCACCTACCTGGCCGCCAAGGGGAAAGCCTAAAACACAAGTAACCCCAAGTCTGTTTTCAGACCGGAATTTGAGACGCTCTGCCGACCGGCACAACATACAGATATGGGCCTCGGGTGTCCAAGCTACCGGGGAAAACAGGGAACCCCATGCATTTCTGAAAAGAGGACACCCGTGGGAATCTGCAGAGGTATGATGTGCCCAATTCGCCCCAGAATGTATTACCCAGACACCCCTGCAAAGTCCAAAATGTGGGAAAAAAACGCATTTTCCGCACATTTCGCTCGGCTCACCCATCGAAACACACCCCCAACAACACATGGCCTACCATCCCGCGTTCCCACAGGTGTCCCGATGAAAACGGTACCTCACATGTGTGGGTGCACCTACCTGGCCGCCAAGGGGAAAGCCTAAAACACAAGTAACCCCAAGTCTGTTTTCAGACCGGAATTTGAGATGCTCTGCCGACCGGCACAACATACAGATATGGGCCTCGGGTGTCCAAGCCACCAGGGAAAACAGGGAACCCCATGCATTTTTGAAAAGAGGACACCCGTGGGAATCTGCAGAGGTATGATATGCCCAATTCGCCCCAGAATGTATTACCCAGACACCCCCGCAACGTCTGGAATGTGGGAAAAGAACGCATTTTCCGCACATTTCGCTCGGCTCACCCATCGAAACACGCCCCCAACAACACATGGCCTACCGTCCCGCGTTCCCACAGGTGTCCCGATGAAAACGGTACCTCACATGTGTGGGCGCACCTACCTGGCCGCCAAGGGGAAAGCCTAAAACACAAGTAACCCCAAGTCTGTTTTCAGACCGGAATTTGAGACGCTCTGCCGACCGGCACAACATACAGATATGGGCCTTGGGTGTCCAAGCCACCAGGGAAAACAGGGAACCCCATGCATTTCTGAAAAGAGGACACCCGTGGGAATCTGCAGAGGTATGATATGCCCAATTCGCCCCAGAATGTATTACCCAGACACCCCCGCAAAGTCCGAAATGTGGGGAAAAAAACGCATTTTCTGCACATTTCGCTCGGCTCACCCATCGAAACACGCCCCCAACAACACATGCCTGCCGTCCCGTGTTCCCAAAGGTGTCCTGATGAAAACAGTACCTCACATGTGTGGGTGCACCTACCTGGCCGCCAAGGGGAAAGCCTAAAACACAAGTAACCCCAAGTCTGTTTTCAGACCGGAATTTGAGACGCTCTGCCGACCGGCACAACATACAGATATGGGCCTCGGGTGTCCAAGCCACCAGGGAAAACAGGGAACCTCATGCATTTTTGAAAAGAGGACACCCGTGGGAATACGCAGAGGTATGATATGCCCAAATCGCCCCAGAATTTATTACCCAGACACCCTTGCAAATTCCAAAATGTGGGGAAAAAAATGCATTTTCCGCACATTTCGCTCGGCTCACCCATCGAAACAGGCCCCCAACAACACACGGCCTACCGTCCTGCGTTCCCACAGGTGTCCCGATGAAAATGGTACCTCACATGTGTGGGTGCACCTAACTGGCCGCCAAGGGGAAAGCCTAAAACACAAGTAACCCCAAGTCTGTTTTCAGACCGGAATTTGAGACGCTCTACCGACCGGCACAACATACAGATATGGGCCTCGGGTGTCCAAGCCACCAGGGAAAACAGGGAACCCCATGCATTTCCGAAAAGAGGACACCCGTGGGAATCCGCAGAGGTATGATATGCCCAAATCGCCCCAGAATTTATTACCCAGACACCCCTGCAGAGTCCGAAATGTGGGGAAAAAAACGCATTTTCTGCACATTTCGCTCGGCTCACCAGAGAAACACGCCCCCAACAACACATGGCCTACCGTCCCGCATTCCCATAGGTGTCCCGATGAAAATGGTACCTCACATGTGTGGGTGCACCTACCTGGCCACCAAGGGGAAAGCCTAAAACACAAGTAACCCCAAGTCTGTTTTCAGACCGGCATTTGAGACGCTCTGCCGACCGGCACAACATACAGATATGGGCCTCGGGTGTCCAAGCCACCGGGGAAAACAGGGAACCCCATGCATTTCCGAAAAGAGGACACCTGTGGGAATCTGCAGAGGTATGATATGCCCAAATCGGCCCAGAATGTATTACCCAGACACCCCCGCAAATTCCGAAATGTGGGAAAAAAACGCATTTTACGCACATTTCGCTCGGCTCACCCATCGAAACACGCCCCCAACAACACATGGCCTACCGTCCCGTGTTCCCACAGGTGTCCCGATGAAAACGGTACCTCACATGTGTGGGTGCACCTACCTGGCCGCCAAGGGGAAAGCCTAAAACACAAGTAACCCCAAGTCTTTTTTCAGACCTGAATTTGAGACGCTCTGCCGACAGGCACAACATACAGATATGGGCCTCGGGTGTCCAAGCCACCAGGGAAAACAGGGAACCCCGTGCATTTCTGAAAAGAGGACACCCGTGGGAATACGCAGAGGTATGATATGCCCAAATCGGCCCAGAATGTATTACCCAGACACCCCTGCAAAGTCCGAAATGTGGGGAAAAAAACGCATTTTCCGCACATTTCGCTCGGCTCACCAGCGAAACACGCCCCCAACAACACATGGCCTACCGGCCCGCATTCCCACAGGTGTCCCGATGAAAATGGTACCTCACATGTGTGGGTGCACCTACCTGGCCACCAAGGGGAAAGCCTAAAACACAAGTAACCCCAAGTCTGTTTTCAGACCGGCATTTGAGACGCTCTGCCGACCGGCACAACATACAGATATGGGCATCGGGTGTCCAAGCCACCGGGGAAAACAGGGAACCCCATGCATTTCCGAAAAGAGGACACCTGTGGGAATCTGCAGAGGTATGATATGCCCAAATCGGCCCAGAATGTATTACCCAGACACCCCCGCAAAGTCCGAAATGTGGGGAAAAAAATGCATTTTCTGCACATTTCGCTCGGCTCACCCATCGAAACACGCCCCCAACAACACATGGCCTACCGTCCCGCGTTCTCACATGGGTCCCGATAAAATCGGTACCTCACATGTGTGGGTGCACCTGCCTGGCCGCCAAGGGGAAAGCCTAAAACACAAGTAACCCCAAGTCTGTTTTCAGACCGGAATTTGAGACGCTCTGCCGACCGGCACAACATACAGATATGGGCCTCGGGTGTCCAAGCCACCAGGGAAAACAGGGAACCCCATGCATTTCCGAAAAGAGGACACCCGTGGGAATCCGCAGAGGTATGATATGCCCTAATCGCCCCAGAATGTATTACCCAGACACCCCTGCAAAGTCCGAAATGTGGGGAAAAAAACGCATTTTCTGCACATTTCGCTCGGCTCACCAGAGAAACACGCCCCCAACAACACATGGCCTACCGTCCCGCATTCCCATAGGTGTCCCGATGAAAATGGTACCTCACATGTGTGGGTGCACCTACCTGGCCACCAAGGGGAAAGCCTAAAACACAAGTAACCCCAAGTCTGTTTTCAGACCGGCATTTGAGACGCTCTGCCGACCGGCACAACATACAGATATGGGCCTCGGGTGTCCAAGCCACCGGGGAAAACAGGGAACCCCATGCATTTCCGAAAAGAGGACACCTGTGGGAATCTGCAGAGGTATGATATGCCCAAATCGGCCCAGAATGTATTACCCAGACACCCCCGCAAATTCCGAAATGTGGGAAAAAAACGCATTTTACGCACATTTCGCTCGGCTCACCCATCGAAACACGCCCCCAACAACACATGGCCTACCGTCCCGTGTTCCCACAGGTGTCCCGATGAAAACGGTACCTCACATGTGTGGGTGCACCTACCTGGCCGCCAAGGGGAAAGCCTAAAACACAAGTAACCCCAAGTCTTTTTTCAGACCTGAATTTGAGACGCTCTGCCGACAGGCACAACATACAGATATGGGCCTCGGGTGTCCAAGCCACCAGGGAAAACAGGGAACCCCGTGCATTTCTGAAAAGAGGACACCCGTGGGAATACGCAGAGGTATGATATGCCCAAATCGGCCCAGAATGTATTACCCAGACACCCCTGCAAAGTCCGAAATGTGGGGAAAAAAACGCATTTTCCGCACATTTCGCTCGGCTCACCAGCGAAACACGCCCCCAACAACACATGGCCTACCGGCCCGCATTCCCACAGGTGTCCCGATGAAAATGGTACCTCACATGTGTGGGTGCACCTACCTGGCCACCAAGGGGAAAGCCTAAAACACAAGTAACCCCAAGTCTGTTTTCAGACCGGCATTTGAGACGCTCTGCCGACCGGCACAACATACAGATATGGGCATCGGGTGTCCAAGCCACCGGGGAAAACAGGGAACCCCATGCATTTCCGAAAAGAGGACACCTGTGGGAATCTGCAGAGGTATGATATGCCCAAATCGGCCCAGAATGTATTACCCAGACACCCCCGCAAAGTCCGAAATGTGGGGAAAAAAATGCATTTTCTGCACATTTCGCTCGGCTCACCCATCGAAACACGCCCCCAACAACACATGGCCTACCGTCCCGCGTTCTCACATGGGTCCCGATAAAATCGGTACCTCACATGTGTGGGTGCACCTGCCTGGCCGCCAAGGGGAAAGCCTAAAACACAAGTAACCCCAAGTCTGTTTTCAGACCGGAATTTGAGACGCTCTGCCGACCGGCACAACATACAGATATGGGCCTCGGGTGTCCAAGCCACCAGGGAAAACAGGGAACCCCATGCATTTCCGAAAAGAGGACACCCGTGGGAATCCGCAGAGGTATGATATGCCCTAATCGCCCCAGAATGTATTACCCAGACACCCCCGCAAAGTCTGAAATGTGGGGAAAAAAATGCATTTTCTGCACATTTCGCTCGGCTCACCCATCGAAACACGCCCCCAACAACACATGGCCTACCGTCCCGCGTTCCCACAGGTGTCCCGATGAAAACGGTACCTCACATGTGTGGGTGCACCTACCTGGCCGCCAAGGGGAAAGCCTAAAACACAAGTAACCCCAAGTCTGTTTTCAGACCGGAATTTGAGACGCTCTGCCGACCGGCACAACATACAGATATGGGCCTCGGGTGTCCAAGCTACCGGGGAAAACAGGGAACCCCATGCATTTCCGAAAAGAGGACACCCGTGGGAATCTGCAGAGGTATGATGTGCCCAATTCTCCCCAGAATGTATTACCCAGACACCCCCGCAAAGTCCGAAATGTGGGAAAAAAACGCATTTTCCGCACATTTCGCTCGGCTCACCCATCGAAACACGCTCCCAACAACACATGGCCTACCATCCCGCATTCCCACAGGTGTCCCGATGAAAACGGTACCTCACATGTGTGGGTGCACCTACCTGGCCGCCAAGGGGAAAGCCTAAAACACAAGTAACCCCAAGTCTGTTTTCAGACCGGAATTTGAGACGCTCTGCCGACCGGCACAACATACAGATATGGGCCTCGGGTGTCCAAGCCACCAGGGAAAACAGGGAACCCCATGCATTTCTGAAAAGAGGACATCCGTGGGAATACGCAGAGGTATGATATGCCCAAATCGCCCCAGAATTTATTACCCAGACACCCCTGCAAATTCCGAAATGTGGGGAAAAAAACGCATTTTCCGCACATTTCGCTCAGCTCACCCATCGAAACACGCCCCCAACAACTTACGGCCTACCGTCCCGCGTTCCCACAGGTGTCCCGATGAAAATGGTACCTCACATGTGTGGGTGCACCTAACTGGCCGCCAAGGGGAAAGCCTAAAACACAAGTAACCCCAAGTCTGTTTTCAGACCGGAATTTGAGACGCTCTGCCGACCGGCACAACACACAGATATGGACCTCGGGTGTCCAAGCCACCAGGGAAAACAGGGAACCCCATGCATTTCTGAAAAGAAGACACCCGTGGGAATATGCAGAGGTATGATATGCCCAAATCGCCCCAGAATTTATTACCCAGACACACCTGCAAATTCCGAAATGTGGGGAAAAAATGCATTTTCCGCACATTTCGCTCGGCTCACCCATCGAAACACGCCCCCAACAACACACGGCCTACCGTCCCGCGTTCCCACAGGTGTCCCGATGAAAACGGTACCTCACATGTGTGGGTGCACCTACCTGGCCGCCAAGGGGAAAGCCTAAAACACAAGTAACCCCAAGTCTGTTTTCAGACCGGAATTTGAGACGCTCTGCCGACCGGCACAACATACAGATATGGGCCTCGGGTGTCCAAGCCACCAAGGAAAACAGGGAACCCCATGCATTTCTGAAAAGAGGACACCAGTGGGAATCTGCAGAGGTATGGTATGCCCAATTCGCCCCAGAATGTATTACCCAGACACCCACCGCAAAGTCCAAAATGTGGGGGAAAAAACGAATTTTCTGCACATTTCGCTCGGCTCACCCATCGAAATACGGCCCCAACAACACATGGCCTACCGTCCCACGTTCTCACAGGTGTCCCGATAAAATTGGTACCTCACATGTGTGGGTGCACCTACCTGGCCGCCAAGGGGAAAGCCTAAAACACAAGTAACCCCAAGTCTGTTTTGAGACCGGAATTTGAGACGCTCTGCCGACCGGCACAACATACATATATGGGCCTCGGGTGTCCAAGCCACCGGGGAAAACAGGGAACCCCATGCATTTCCGAAAAGAGGACACCTGTGGGAATCTGCAGAGGTATGATATGCCCAAATCGGCCCAGAATGTATTACCCAGACACCCCCGCAAAGTCCGAAATGTGGGGAAAAAAACGCATTTTCTGCACATTTCGCTCGGCTCACCCATCGAAACACGCCCCCAACAACACATGACCTACCGTCCCGCGTTCTCACAGGTGTCCCGATAAAATTGGTACCTCACATGTGTGGGTGCACCTACCTGGCCGCCAAGGGGAAAGCCTAAAACACAAGTAACCCCAAGTCTGTTTTCAGACCGGAATTTGAGACGCTCTGCCGACCGGCACAACATACAGATATGGGCCTCGGGTGTCCAAGCCACCAAGGAAAACAGGGAACCCCATGCATTTCTGAAAAGAGGACACCCGTGGGAATCTGCAGAGGTATGGTATGCCCAATTCGCCCCAGAATGTATTACCCAGACACCCCCGCAAAGTCCGAAATGTGGGAAAAAAACGCATTTTACGCACATTTCGCTCGGCTCACCCATCGAAACACGCCCCCAACAACACATGGCCTACCGTCCCGCGTTCCCACAGGTGTCCTGATGAAAACGGTACCTCACATGTGTGGGTGCACCTACCTGGCCGCCAAGGGGAAAGCCGAAAACACAAGTAACCCCAAGTCTGTTTTCAGACCGGAATTTGAGACGCTCTGCCGACCGGCACAACATACAGATATGGGCCTCGGGTGTCCAAGCCACCAGGGAAAACAGGGAACCCCATGCATTTCTGAAAAGAGGACATCCGTGGGAATACGCAGAGGTATGATATGCCCAAATCGCCCCAGAATTTATTACCCAGACACCCCTGCAAATTCCGAAATGTGGGGAAAAAAACGCATTTTCCGCACATTTCGCTCAGCTCACCCATCGAAACACGCCCCCAACAACACACGGCCTACCGTCCCGCGCTCCCACAGGTGTCCCGATGAAAATAGTACCTCACATGTGGGGTTGCATCTAACTGGCCGCCAAGGGGAAAGCCTAAAACACAAGTAACCCCAAGTCTGTTTTCAGACCGGAATTTGAGACGCTCTGCCGACCGGCACAACACACAGATATGGACCTCGGGTGTCCAAGCCACCAGGGAAAATAGGGAACCCCATGCATTTCTGAAAAGAAGACACCCGTGGGAATACGCAGAGGTATGATATGCCCAAATCGCCCCAGAATTTATTACCCAGACACACTTGCAAATTCCGAAATGTGGGGAAAAAATGCATTTTCCGCACATTTCGCTCGGCTCACCCATCGAAACACGCCCCCAACAACACACGGCCTACCGTCCCGCGTTCCCACAGGTGTCCCGATGAAAATGGTACCTCACATGTGTGGGTGCACCTACCTGGCCACCAAGGGGAAAGCCTAAAACACAAGTAACCCCAAGTCTGTTTTCTGACCTGCATTTGAGACGCTCTGCCGACCGGCACAACATACATATATGGGCCTCGGGTGTCCAAGCCACCGGGGAAAACAGGGAACCCCATGCATTTCAGAAAAGAGGACACCTGTGGGAATCTGCAGAGGTATGATATGCAATCGGCCCAGAATTTATTACCCAGACACCCCCGCAAAGTCCAAAATGTGGGGAAAAAAACGCATTTTCTGCACATTTCGCTCGGCTCACCCATCGAAACACGCCCCCAACAACACATGGCCTACCGTCCCGCGTTCTCACAGGTGTCCCGATAAAATCGGTACCTCACATGTGTGGGTGCACCTACCTGGCCGCCAAGGGGAAAGCCTAAAACACAAGTAACCCCAAGTCTGTTTTCAGACCGGAATTTGAGACGCTCTGCCGACCGGCACAACATACAGATATGGGCTTCAGGTGTCCAAGCCACCAGGGAATACAGGAAACCCCATGCATTTCTGAAAAGAGGACACCCGTGGGAATCTGCAGAGGTATGATATGCCCAATTCGCCCCACAATGTATTACCCAGACCCCCCCGCAAAGTCCGAAATGTGGGAAAAAAACGCATTTTCCGCACATTTCGCTCGGCTCACCCATCGAAACACGCCCCCAACAACACATGGCCTACCGTCCCACGTTCCCACAGGTGTCCCGATGAAAACGGTACCTCACATGTGTGGGTGCACCTACCTGGCCGCCAAGGGGAAAGCCGAAAACACAAGTAACCCCAAGTCTGTTTTCAGACCGGAATTTGAGACGCTCTGCCGACCGGCACAACATACAGATATGGGCCTCGGGTGTCCAAGCCACCAGGGAAAACAGGGAACCCCATGCATTTCTGAAAAGAGGACATCCGTGGGAATACGCAGAGGTATGATATGCCCAAATCGCCCCAGAATTTATTACCCAGACACCCCTGCAAATTCCGAAATGTGGGGAAAAAAACGCATTTTCCGCACATTTCGCTCAGCTCACCCATCGAAACACGCCCCCAACAACACACGGCCTACCGTCCCGCGCTCCCACAGGTGTCCCGATGAAAATAGTACCTCACATGTTGGGGTGCATCTAACTGGCAGCCAAGGGGAAAGCCTAAAACACAAGTAACCCCAAGTCTGTTTTCAGACCGGAATTTGAGACGCTCTGCCGACCGGCACAACACACAGATATGGACCTCGGGTGTCCAAGCCACCAGGGAAAATAGGGAACCCCATGCATTTCTGAAAAGAAGACACCCGTGGGAATACGCAGAGGTATGATATGCCCAAATCGCCCCAGAATTTATTACCCAGACACACCTGCAAATTCCGAAATGTGGGGAAAAAATGCATTTTCCGCACATTTCGCTCGGCTCACCCATCGAAACACGCCCCCAACAACACACGGCCTACCGTCCCGCGTTCCCACAGGTGTCCCGATGAAAATGGTACCTCACATGTGTGGGTGCACCTACCTGGCCACCAAGGGGAAAGCCTAAAACACAAGTAACCCCAAGTCTGTTTTCTGACCTGCATTTGAGACGCTCTGCCGACCGGCACAACATACATATATGGGCCTCGGGTGTCCAAGCCACCGGGGAAAACAGGGAACCCCATGCATTTCAGAAAAGAGGACACCTGTGGGAATCTGCAGAGGTATGATATGCAATCGGCCCAGAATTTATTACCCAGACACCCCCGCAAAGTCCAAAATGTGGGGAAAAAAACGCATTTTCTGCACATTTCGCTCGGCTCACCCATCGAAACACGCCCCCAACAACACATGGCCTACCGTCCCGCGTTCTCACAGGTGTCCCGATAAAATCGGTACCTCACATGTGTGGGTGCACCTACCTGGCCGCCAAGGGGAAAGCCTAAAACACAAGTAACCCCAAGTCTGTTTTCAGACCGGAATTTGAGACGCTCTGCCGACCGGCACAACATACAGATATGGGCTTCAGGTGTCCAAGCCACCAGGGAATACAGGAAACCCCATGCATTTCTGAAAAGAGGACACCCGTGGGAATCTGCAGAGGTATGATATGCCCAATTCGCCCCACAATGTATTACCCAGACCCCCCCGCAAAGTCCGAAATGTGGGAAAAAAACGCATTTTCCGCACATTTCGCTCGGCTCACCCATCGAAACACGCCCCCAACAACACATGGCCTACCGTCCCACGTTCCCACAGGTGTCCCGATGAAAACGGTACCTCACATGTGTGGGTGCACCTACCTGGCCGCCAAGGGGAAAGCCTAAAACACAAGTAACCCCAAGTCTGTTTTCAGACCGGAATTTGAGACGCTCTGCCGACCGGCACAACTTACAGATATGGGCCTCGGGTGTCCAAGCCACCGGGGAAAACAGGGAACCCCATGCATTTCCGAAAAGAGGACACCCGTGGGAATCTGCAGAGGTATGATGTGCCCAATTCTCCCCAGAATGTATTACCCAGACACCCCCGCAAAGTCCGAAATGTGGGAAAAAAACGCATTTTCCGCACATTTCGCTCGGCTCACCCATCGAAACACGCTCCCAACAACACATGGCCTACCGTCCCGCATTCCCACAGGTGTCCCGATGAAAACGGTACCTCACATGTGTGGGTGCACCTACCTGGCCGCCAAGGGGAAAGCCTAAAACACAAGTAACCCCAAGTCTGTTTTCAGACCGGAATTTGAGACGCTCTGCCGACCGGCACAACATACAGATATGGGCCTCGGATTTCCAAGCCACCGGGGAAAACAGGGAACCCCATGCATTTCCGAAAAGAGGACACCCATGGGAATCTGCAGAGGTATGATATGCCCAAATCGGCCCAGAATTTATTACCCAGACACCCACCGCAAAGTCCAACATGTGGGGGAAAAAACGAATTTTCTGCACATTTCGCTCGGCTCACCCATCGAAACACGGCCCCAACAACACATGGCCTACCGTCCCACGTTCTCACAGGTGTCCCGATAAAATTGGTACCTCACATGTGTGGGTGCACCTACCTCGCCGCCAAGGGGAAAGCCTAAAACACAAGTAACCCCAAGTCTGTTTTGAGACCGGAATTTGAGACGCTCTGCCGACCGGCACAACATACAGATATGGGCCTCGGGTGTCCAAGCCACCAGGGAAAACAGGGAACCCCATGCATTTCTGAAAAGAGGACACCCGTGGGAATACGCAGAGGTATGATATGCCCAAATCGCCCCAGAATGTATTACCCAGACACCCCTGCAAATTCCGAAATGTGGGGAAAAAAATGCATTTTCCGCACATTTCGCTCGGCTCACCCATCGAAACACGCCCCCAACAACACACGGCCTACCGTCCCGCGTTCCCACAGGTGTCCGATGAAAATGGTACCTCACATGTGTGGGTGCACCTAACTGGCCGCCAAGGGGAAAGCCTAAAACACAAGTAACCCCAAGTCTGTTTTCAGACCGGAATTTGAGACGCTCTACCGACCGGCACAACATACAGATATGGGCCTCGGGTGTCCAAGCCACCGGGGAAAACAGGGAACCCCATGCATTTCCGAAAAGAGGACACCTGTGGGAATCTGCAGAGGTATGATATGCCCAAATCGGCACAGAATGTATTACCCAGACACCCCCGCAAAGTCCGAAATGTGGGGAAAAAAACGCATTTTCTGCACATTTCGCTCGGCTCACCCATCGAAACATGCCCCCAACAACACATGGCCTACCGTCCCGCGTTCTCACAGGTGTCCCGATAAAATTGGTACCTCACATGTGTGGGTGCACCTACCTGGCCGCCAAGGGGAAAGCCTAAAACACAAGTAACCCCAAGTCTGTTTTCAGACCGGAATTTGAGACGCTCTGCCGACCGGCACAACATACAGATATGGGCCTCGGGTGTCCAAGCCACCAAGGAAAACAGGGAACCCCATGCATTTCTGAAAAGAGGACACCCGTGGGAATCTGCAGAGGTATGGTATGCCCAATTCGCCCCAGAATGTTGTCACGTCCCCCGGTTTCTTAGGTTATCCTTATGCCCAGGGGAGAAGACCCTGGCGGTTAACTTGGCGTTTGCGGCAACGCCGACGCCACCGCCGGTAATCAACTACATCTCCCAAGAAGACGATGCCCGCAAGGAACCTTTGGAACGTTGTTACTTTCTTTTTACGTGCGTTCCACGCCTCGATTTCAATTCACTTCCTATAATTGGCCGCGCCACCAGTAAGCCGGTGCTCCTAAACCATTGCGTTACGCGAGCTACGCTCTTGGAATAAGTTCCTTTTCTCCTATTCCTTGCCTTTCTGGTTCCTGAATTCTAAGTTGACCTTGGACCTTGTTAGCGCCTCCTTGGTTCTGCCTTAGACCTTCGCTTGATCAACTCCTCTGCTCGACCACGGAATACACCTCGGACTTCTTTTGGATTATGCTTCTCATGTCTGGTTTCCGGCTCCCTTCAACCCCGTAGTTTTCGAATCATTCCTGGCCACCCGCTTCCCGGAGAAACATCACTTGTGGAATTATTGGGACTCTTTGCTGTGTTCATCACTTGTGGGATTTTTTGGGACGCTTTGCTGTGCTCATCATTTACTCCGCCCCCTTGGGTCTTGAGACACTTGGCTTCACTCCTTGGATAGCGGGACGCTCTGCTGTTTTCTTTGTCTACTTGCTTTTGGAACATTTGATTTGTTTTCACTCATTGGATTGGGGGACACTCTTCTGTTGACATCACTAATCCATCATTGAGGGAAGTCTATGGTCCCGCTTCTTTCAAGCAGAAAAAACTTCCCTTGACCTTCACGCATTCCCATTCTTGTGTATTGTCACAAGTAGGTATTCTGCTGAAGGAACGGAATACACAGGTAAGCTTGTGGGGCTCGGAGAGGGTAGAGGGATTGGAGTTGTCAACAAACGGTATGTAATATTTGCTTTGTTTGTTTTCTTCCCTCTAGCTCCGCTGTGCGTTCTGCCTTTTTGCCTGAGCCCTTGGCCTGACAGGTGTTTCTTTTCCCTGCAAGCTGTGCTCTCAGGAAGGAAGTCTGAATTACTTTAGCGGCATCTACCCAAGTGATTTCTCAGACTGATCGTGGAAACCACGAAGTGCGACAGATTTAGGAGCCTATTACTGGTGCCTGTCTGCCCAAGATGGATCCTAATGCGGATCCTATGGCTGCTATGATGCAAGCCTTTACCACGTTACGCACAGACATGGCAGCAGCACATGCCGCTTTGCACCAACGCATGGATGTCATGCAAAGCTTTGTGCAACCCTTACCGGTGGATGAGGAGTTTGGGGATGTTCCTGCTCCTGTACCACCACCAGTCCCTCCGACACCCCTAGCCCCTGTGGTTTTGCCGGGTCCTTTTCCATTGGCACCACCGGAACGCTTCACGGGAGATCCAAAAACGTATAGGACATTTGTCAATCAATGTCGTTTACATTTCCTATGCCGTCCCTTGGCATTCCCTAATTCTGAAACAAAAGCAGCCTTTGTGCTTTCTCATCTAGGGGGAATGGCTGCGGCCTGGGCGAATCCGTTGTTGGAGTCCAATGACCCGGTCTTGTACGATTTCGACGCCCTACTAGTTGCCATGAATCTGGTCTTTGACACCAGATATAAGGCTCAGGCTTCGGATTTAGAGTTCTTGGCAATATCCCAGGGGAAACAACCTCTTTTGGCGTATTTAGCCCGATTTAATCAGCTGGCCGCAGAGACCTCTTGGCCTGAATCAAAAAAGGCGGCAGTCTTTTATAGGGGGTTATCAGACGAACTTAAGGACGCATTGTCCGTGGTCCCTTCTATCCCTTCAGTATTTCCTGAATTGCTTGATCTGGTGTTACAGGTCGATGCTCGGATGCAACAAAGGCGTGGAGAACGCCGTCACCTCGATCCTCGCCCTGGCAAATCCGAATTGGGATCTTCCCCAACCTCTGGAGAGGTAGAACCCATGCAAATTGGGGCAGTAAAAGGTCCCCTCTCAAAAGCAGAGAGGGAGAGAAGAATGCAAAACAATCTGTGCCTGTATTGTGGACAAACGGGACATTTCATTCGTGTCTGCCCTAAACGCCCTGTTAAACGGGCGGGAAACGCCGCGACCCGTCCCTAAACCGAGCCGACGTGACGGGTCAGCCTTCCAATGGCTCATTCCTTCAGACAGCTGCCGCACACATATATTTAGATATGTCTTTCATGTTGCCCAACTCTCAAGCCTTTTCTAGTCCAGTCATGATAGATTCCGGGGCAACAGGTAATTATATGGATGAACATTTGGCAGCAACCTATGGTATCCCGGTAGACCCTAAGGAGTCACCAGAACTTGTCTATGCAGTAGATGGCTCCTGTTTGGTTTCGGGTCATGTTGTAAAACAAACACAACTCTTGCGGATGAGCACAACGGAAGGGCATACAGAATACATGTCCTTCGATCTCATTTCCACACCGCAATTTGGGGTCATCTTGGGCCTCCCATGGTTGCGTAAACATAACCCTATCATTGATTGGGTGGAACAAACAGTGCTTTTTTCTTCTCCCCTGTGTCTGAAGGACTGCTTTCCAGTTCACGGGACATTCCATCCATCTCCATGTAAAGCTCTGATTTCAAGTATCCTCACTTGTAACGCTACTACTATGATGACGGTAGAAATACCTTCTGCATATCAGGACCTGATTGAGGTGTTTGATAAAGGTTTGTCTGAACAACTGCCGCCACATCGGGAATATGACTGTCCGATTGATTTGGTATCTAATGCCATTCTCCCCCACGGAAGGATATATTCTTTGGCACGGCCTGAAGAGGAACTCCTAAAGGAGTACGTTGAGAAATCTCTGAGATTGGGCCATATAAGACCTTCACGTTCTCCAGCTGCTTCCCCGATTTTTTTTGTCCCAAAAAAAGAAGGGGATCTCCGGCCTTGTGTAGATTATTGTGCACTTAACGCTGTGACAATCAAAAACCAATATCCGTTGCCCCTCATTTCGGAGTTGTTGGATCGCCTCACTACCGCCAAACTCTTTACGAAACTAGATCTAAGGGGGGCTTACAATCTGGTGAGAGTGCGTGCGGGCGACGAGTGGAAGACCGCCTTTAAGTGCAAATACGGCCTTTTTGAATACCTAGTAATGCCGTTTGGCTTATGTAACGCCCCCGCAACCTTCCAACACTTTGTCAATGACATCTTCCGAGATCTGTTGGATATTTTCGTTGTGATATATCTGGATGATATTTTAATATTCTCAGAAACATTATCACAACATGAGAACCATGTCCGGACGGTATTACTCCGTCTTCGGGAACATGGGTTATATGCAAAGGCTGAAAAATGCGTCTTCCATGCTTCCTCTGTGGAGTTTTTAGGATTCGTGATATCCTCTCAGGGTGTTCATATGCATGATGCAAAGATACGAGCAGTCCTTGATTGGCCTGCTCCTACTTCGCTTAAGGGTTTGCAATCTTTCCTAGGATTTGCTAACTTTTATAGACGCTTTATTGCATCCTTTTCGGCCATTGTAGTCCCATTGACACGCCTTACCAGTCCCTCAGTTCCCTTTTGTTGGGACACTCAGGCTCAGGACGCCTTTCAGGCCTTGAAAGAGGCATTCACTACGGCTCCGGTCTTGCTACATCCAAACCCCCTATTACCGTTCATCATTGAAGCTGATGCCTCTGCCCTTGCCCTTGGGGCGATCTTATCTCAAAAATGCCCCACGACTCGGCAACTACACCCAGTAGCCTTCTTTTCCAGGAAATTGACTTCTCCGGAA
Organism: Ambystoma mexicanum; assembly: GCF_040938575.1. Classification (NCBI taxonomy): domain Eukaryota; kingdom Metazoa; phylum Chordata; class Amphibia; order Caudata; family Ambystomatidae; genus Ambystoma; species Ambystoma mexicanum. The sequence continues at coordinate 391,740,890 of NC_090922.1, forward strand.
AAACATTATACTATAATGGAACGTGAACTATTGGCTATTCGAGCTGCTTTTAAGGAGTGGAGACACCATCTACTGGGCGGTCGACACCCTGTCACGGTTTACACGGACCACCGTAACCTACAAGCTCTATCCACGGTGAAATGTACCCACTCTAGACAAATCAGATGGCATTTGTTTTTTGCACAATTCAATTTCACGGTTACTTATCGACCGGGCCCCTTGCATGGCAAGGCCGATGCACTTTCTCGTATCGGAGTTGATATCCCCCTCGAGGAGGCAGTCCTTCCTGTTTTGCCACACAACACGGTTATGTGTGTCTGTGCTGCAACCGGTTCCTTATTAGAACGGATCCGCCACTGGGCTGCTGACCATGGGGAGGTACTTCAAGGGCTAAAAGCACAAATGATATCGGGATTACCTTATGTACAGGAACGTCTATATATCCCTGATGCTCGGACTCGGTTACAGGCCCTAAACTGGTCCCATGATACTCGCCTGGCGGCTCATCCAGGACAAACTAAGACAACTGATCTACTCCTCCGGTGGTGTTGGTGGCCCAATATGAAACAGGATGTGGCAGACTATGTATCTAAATGTGCTGTCTGTACACAATGCAAAACGGTACCTGGAAAACCGGTGGGGCTTCTTCAGAAAATGCCCATCCCATCACGCCCATGGCACACTGTGTCACTTGATTTTGTGGTAGAGTTACCACCGGTCCAGGGGTTAACCACTATCTTGGTGCTGGTAGATGCCTTCACCAAGATGGCACGGTTTGTCCCCTGCAGTGGTGTTCCTTCTGCTCCTGCATTGGCCAAGTTGTTTTTTGAGCAGGTGGTCCGCCTATTCGGCCTCCCTCTGATTCTTATCTCAGATCGTGGATCCCAATTCACTTCGCGTTTTTGGTTGGCTCTCACTCGATTTCTTGGCATTGACGTTCGCCTATCCTCAGCATACCATCCTCAGACGGACGGACAGACAGAACGCCTTAATGCCACAATGGAGCAGTATCTCCGATGTTTGTGTCTACAATATCAATCGGACTGGCTGTCTGTATTGGGGGCTGCGGAATTCGCTTACAATAATGCCTGCCATGCATCGGCTGGTTGTTCACCCTTCTATGCCATGTATGGGTTACATCCTCGAGTTCTACCATCCACCCTTCCTTCAGTGGCACGAGTACCCGCAGCTCAGGCAACAGCCCAGTCGTTGCGGTCTATCCGTGCCGCTGTGCTTCAGCACCTACACCAAGCACAGGATCGCACGAAACGAAATGCTGATAGGCATCGCAGGTCAGCCCCGGAGTATCACCTGGGGGACAAGGTCTGGCTATCCACTGTGCACCTTCGCATACCAGGCAAACGTAAGTTGAATCCCCGCTACGTGGGTCCCTATCCCATCACGCGATGCATCAATGCAGTGGCCTATCGTTTGGGCATACCCTCAACTTGGAAGATCCACCCCGTGTTCCATGTCTCCCTGTTACGGCCTTATGTTGCCGGTACACGTTTGGGTGATCGTCCCGCTCCCATTGCGATTCAGGGGGAAGAGGAATATGAGGTTCAGGCCATATTAGATACTCGAGTAATCCGGGGCACTCGGTATTATCTAGTAGATTGGAAAGGCTATGGCCCCGAAGATCGTACCTGGGAACCCGCCTCAAATCTTCACGCTCAGCGTCTTTTGCGGGCGTTTCTCCGGTCTAAGGGTCCAGGACCCGGAGGAGGCTCTTCTTTGAGGAGGGGTACTGTCACGTCCCCCGGTTTCTTAGGTTATCCTTATGCCCAGGGGAGAAGACCCTGGCGGTTAACTTGGCGTTTGCGGCAACGCCGACGCCACCGCCGGTAATCAACTACATCTCCCAAGAAGACGATGCCCGCAAGGAACCTTTGGAACGTTGTTACTTTCTTTTTACGTGCGTTCCACGCCTCGATTTCAATTCACTTCCTATAATTGGCCGCGCCACCAGTAAGCCGGTGCTCCTAAACCATTGCGTTACGCGAGCTACGCTCTTGGAATAAGTTCCTTTTCTCCTATTCCTTGCCTTTCTGGTTCCTGAATTCTAAGTTGACCTTGGACCTTGTTAGCGCCTCCTTGGTTCTGCCTTAGACCTTCGCTTGATCAACTCCTCTGCTCGACCACGGAATACACCTCGGACTTCTTTTGGATTATGCTTCTCATGTCTGGTTTCCGGCTCCCTTCAACCCCGTAGTTTTCGAATCATTCCTGGCCACCCGCTTCCCGGAGAAACATCACTTGTGGAATTATTGGGACGCTTTGCTGTGTTCATCACTTGTGGGATTTTTTGGGACGCTTTGCTGTGCTCATCATTTACTCCGCCCCCTTGGGTCTTGAGACACTTGGCTTCACTCCTTGGATAGCGGGACGCTCTGCTGTTTTCTTTGTCTACTTGCTTTTGGAACATTTGATTTGTTTTCACTCATTGGATTGGGGGACACTCTTCTGTTGACATCACTAATCCATCATTGAGGGAAGTCTATGGTCCCGCTTCTTTCAAGCAGAAAAAACTTCCCTTGACCTTCACGCATTCCCATTCTTGTGTATTGTCACAAGTAGGTATTCTGCTGAAGGAACGGAATACACAGGTAAGCTTGTGGGGCTCGGAGAGGGTAGAGGGATTGGAGTTGTCAACAAACGGTATGTAATATTTGCTTTGTTTGTTTTCTTCCCTCTAGCTCCGCTGTGCGTTCTGCCTTTTTGCCTGAGCCCTTGGCCTGACAGGTGTTTCTTTTCCCTGCAAGCTGTGCTCTCAGGAAGGAAGTCTGAATTACTTTAGCGGCATCTACCCAAGTGATTTCTCAGACTGATCGTGGAAACCACGAAGTGCGACAAATGTATTACCCAGACACCCCCGCAAAGTCCGAAATGTGGGAAAAAAACGCATTTTACGCACATTTCGCTCGGCTCACCCATCGAAACACGCCCCCAACAACACATGGCCTACCGTCCCGCGTTCCCACAGGTGTCCCGATGAAAACGGTACCTCACATGTGTGGGTGCACCTACCTGGCCGCCAAGGGGAAAGCCGAAAACACAAGTAACCCCAAGTCTGTTTTCAGACCGGAATTTGAGACGCTCTGCCGACCGGCACAACACACAGATATGGACCTCGGGTGTCCAAGCCACCAGGGAAAACAGGGAACCCCATGCATTTCTGAAAAGAAGACACCCGTGGGAATACGCAGAGGTATGATATGCCCAAATCGCCCCAGAATTTATTACCCAGACACACCTGCAAATTCCGAAATGTGGGGAAAAAATGCATTTTCCGCACATTTCGCTCGGCTCACCCATCGAAACACGCCCCCAACAACACACGGCCTACCGTCCCGCGTTCCCACAGGTGTCCCGATGAAAACGGTACCTCACATGTGTGGGTGCACCTACCTGGCCGCCAAGGGGAAAGCCTAAAACACAAGTAACCCCAAGTCTGTTTTCAGACCGGAATTTGAGACGCTCTGCCGACCGGCACAACATACAGATATGGGCCTCGGATTTCCAAGCCACCGGGGAAAACAGGGAACCCCATGCATTTCCGAAAAGAGGACACCCATGGGAATCTGCAGAGGTATGATATGCCCAAATCGGCCCAGAATTTATTACCCAGACACCCACCGCAAAGTCCAAAATGTGGGGGAAAAAACGAATTTTCTGCACATTTCGCTCGGCTCACCCATCGAAATACGGCCCCAACAACACATGGCCTACCGTCCCACGTTCTCACAGGTGTCCCGATAAAATTGGTACCTCACATGTGTGGGTGCACCTACCTGGCCGCCAAGGGGAAAGCCTAAAACACAAGTAACCCCAAGTCTGTTTTGAGACCGGAATTTGAGACGCTCTGCCGACCGGCACAACATACAGATATGGGCCTCGGGTGTCCAAGCCACCAGGGAAAACAGGGAACCCCATGCATTTCTGAAAAGAGGACACCCGTGGGAATACGCAGAGGTATGATATGCCCAAATCGCCCCAGAATTTATTACCCAGACACCCCTGCAAATTCTGAAATGTGGGGAAAAAAACGCATTTTCCGCACTTTTCGCTCGGCTCACCCATCGAAACACGCCCCCAACAACACACGGCCTACCGTCCCGCGTTCCCACAGGTGTCCGATGAAAATGGTACCTCACATGTGTGGGTGCACCTACCTGGCCACCAAGGGGAAAGCCTAAAACACAAGTAACCCCAAGTCTGTTTTCAGACTGGCATTTGAGACGCTCTGCCGACCAGCACAACATACATATATGGGCCTCGGGTGTCCAAGCCACCGGGGAAAACAGGGAACCCCATGCATTTCCGAAAAGAGGACACCTGTGGGAATCTGCAGAGGTATGATATGCCCAAATCGGCCCAGAATGTATTACCCAGACACCCCCGCAAAGTCCGAAATGTGGGGAAAAAAACGCATTTTCTGCACATTTCGCTCGGCTCACCCATCGAAACACGCCCCCAACAACACATGGCCTACCGTCCCGCGTTCTCACAGGTGTCCCGATAAAATTGGTACCTCACATGTGTGGGTGCACCTACCTGGCCGCCAAGGGGAAAGCCTAAAACACAAGTAACCCCAAGTCTGTTTTCAGACCGGAATTTGAGACGCTCTGCCGACCGGCACAACATACAGATATGGGCCTCGGGTGTCCAAGCCACCAAGGAAAACAGGGAACCCCATGCATTTCTGAAAAGAGGACACCCGTGGGAATCTGCAGAGGTATGGTATGCCCAATTCGCCCCAGAATGTATTACCCAGACACCCCCGCAAAATCCGAAATGTGGGAAAAAAACGCATTTTACGCACATTTCGCTCGGCTCACCCATCGAAACACGCCCCCAACAACACATGGCCTACCGTCCCGCGTTCCCACAGGTGTCCCGATGAAAACGGTACCTCACATGTGTGGGTGCACCTACCTGGCCGCCAAGGGGAAAGCCTAAAACACAAGTAACCCCAAGTCTGTTTTCAGACCGGAATTTGAGACGCTCTGCCGACCGGCACAACACACATATATGGACCTCGGGTGTCCAAGCCACCAGGGAAAACAGGGAACCCCATGCATTTCTGAAAAGAAGACACCCGTGGGAATACGCAGAGGTATGATATGCCCAAATCGCCCCAGAATTTATTACCCAGACACACCTGCAAATTCCGAAATGTGGGGAAAAAATGCATTTCCGCACATTTCGCTCGGCTCACCCATCGAAACACGCCCCCAACAACACACGGCCTACCGTCCCGCGTTCCCACAGGTGTCCCGATGAAAATGGTACCTCACATGTGTGGGTGCACCTACCTGGCCACCAAGGGGAAAGCCTAAAACACAAGTAACCCCAAGTCTGTTTTCTGACCTGCATTTGAGACGCTCTGCCGACCGGCACAACATGCATATATGGGCCTCGGGTGTCCAAGCCACCGGGGAAAAAAGGGAACCCCATGCATTTCACAAAAGAGGACACCTGTGGGAATCTGCAGAGGTATGATATGCAATCGGCCCAGAATTTATTACCCAGACACCCCCGCAAAGTCCGAAATGTGGGGAAAAAAACGCATTTTCTGCACATTTCGCTCGGCTCACCCATCGAAACACGCCCCCAACAACACATGGCCTACCGTCCCGCGTTCTCACAGGTGTCCCGATAAAATCGGTACCTCACATGTGTGGGTGCACCTACCTGGCCGCCAAGGGGAAAGCCTAAAACACAAGTAACCCCAAGTCTGTTTTCAGACCGGAATTTGAGACGCTCTGCCGACCGGCACAACATACAGATATGGGCTTCAGGTGTCCAAGCCACCAGGGAAAACAGGGAACCCCATGCATTTCTGAAAAGAGGACACCCGTGGGAATCTGCAGAGGTATGATATGCCCAATTCGCCCCACAATGTATTACCCAGACCCCCCCGCAAAGTCCGAAATGTGGGAAAAAAACGCATTTTCCGCACATTTCGCTCGGCTCACCCATCGAAACACGCCCCCAACAACACATGGCCTACCGTCCCACGTTCCCACAGGTGTCCCGATGAAAACGGTACCTCACATGTGTGGGTGCACCTACCTGGCCGCCAAGGGGAAAGCCTAAAACACAAGTAACCCCAAGTCTGTTTTCAGACCGGAATTTGAGACGCTCTGCCGACCGGCACAACATACAGATATGGGCCTCGGGTGTCCAAGCCACCGGGGAAAACAGGGAACCCCATGCATTTCCGAAAAGAGGACACCCGTGGGAATCTGCAGAGGTATGATGTGCCCAATTCTCCCCAGAATGTATTACCCAGACACCCCCGCAAAGTCCGAAATGTGGGAAAAAAACGCATTTTCCGCACATTTCGCTCGGCTCACCCATCGAAACACGCTCCCAACAACACATGGCCTACCGTCCCGCATTCCCACAGGTGTCCCGATGAAAACGGTACCTCACATGTGTGAGTGCACCTACCTGGCCGCCAAGGGGAAAGCCTAAAACACAAGTAACCCCAAGTCTGTTTTCAGACCGGAATTTGAGACGCTCTGCCGACCGGCACAACATACAGATATGGGCCTCGGATTTCCAAGCCACCGGGGAAAACAGGGAACCCCATGCATTTCCGAAAAGAGGACACCCATGGGAATCTGCAGAGGTATGATATGCCCAAATCGGCCCAGAATTTATTACCCAGACACCCACCGCAAAGTCCAAAATGTGGGGGAAAAAACGAATTTTCTGCACATTTCGCTCGGCTCACCCATCGAAACACGGCCCCAACAACACATGGCCTACCGTCCCACGTTCTCACAGGTGTCCCGATAAAATTGGTACCTCACATGTGTGGGTGCACCTACCTCGCCGCCAAGGGGAAAGCCTAAAACACAAGTAACCCCAAGTCTGTTTTGAGACCGGAATTTGAGACGCTCTGCCGACCGGCACAACATACAGATATGGGCCTCGGGTGTCCAAGCCACCAGGGAAAACAGGGAACCCCATGCATTTCTGAAAAGAGGACACCCGTGGGAATACGCAGAGGTATGATATGCCCAAATCGCCGCAGAATTTATTACCCAGACACCCCTGCAAATTCCGAAATGTGGGGAAAAAAATGCATTTTCCGCACATTTCGCTCGGCTCACCCATCGAAACACGCCCCCAACAACACACGGCCTACCGTCCCGCGTTCCCACAGGTGTCCGATGAAAATGGTACGTCACATGTGTGGGTGCACCTAACTGGCCGCCAAGGGGAAAGCCTAAAACACAAGTAACCCCAAGTCTGTTTTCAGACCGGAATTTGAGACGCTCTACCGACCGGCACAACATACAGATATGGGCCTCGGGTGTCCAAGCCACCGGAGAAAACAGGGAACCCCATGCATTTCTGAAAAGAGGACACCCGTGGGAATCCGCAGAGGTACGATATGCCCAAAGCGCCCCAGAATTTATTACCCAGACACCCCCGCAAAGTCCGAAATGTGGGGAAAAAAATCGCATTTTCTGCACATTTCGCTCGGCTCACCATCGAAACACGCCCCCAACAACACACGGCCTACCGTCCCGCATTCCCACAGGTGTCCCGATGAAAATGGTACCTCACATGTGTGGGTGCACCTACCTGGCCACCAAGGGGAAAGCCTAAAACACAAGTAACCCCAAGTCTGTTTTCAGACCGGCATTTGAGACGCTCTGCCGACCGGCACAACACACATATATGGGCCTCGGGTGTCCAAGCCACCGGGGAAAACAGGGAACCCCATGCATTTCCGAAAAGAGGACACCTGTGGGAATCTGCAGAGGTATGATATGCCCAAATCGGCACAGAATGTATTACCCAGACACCCCCGCAAAGTCCGAAATGTGGGTGAAAAAACGCATTTTCTGCACATTTCGCTCGGCTCACCCATCGAAACACGCCCCCAACAACACATGGCCTACCGTCCCGCGTTCTCACAGGTGTCCCGATAAAATTGGTACCTCACATGTGTGGGTGCACCTACCTGGCCGCCAAGGGGAAAGCCTAAAACACAAGTAACCCCAAGTCTGTTTTCAGACCGGAATTTGAGACGCTCTGCCGACCGGCACAACATACAGATATGGGCCTCGGGTGTCCAAGCCACCAAGGAAAACAGGGAACCCCATGCATTTCTGAAAAGAGGACACCCGTGGCAATCTGCAGAGGTATGGTATGCCCAATTCGCCCCAGAATGTATTACCCAGACACCCCCGCAAAGTCCGAAATGTGGGAAAAAAACGCATTTTGCGCACATTTCGCTCGGCTCACCCATCGAAACACGCCCCCAACAACACATGGCCTACCGTCCCGTGTTCCCACAGGTGTCCCGATGAAAACGGTACCTCACATGTGTGGGTGCACCTACCTGGCCGTCAAGGGGAAAGCCGAAAACACAAGTAACCCCAAGTCTGTTTTCAGACCGGAATTTGAGACGCTCTGCCGACCGGCACAACATACAGATATGGGCCTCGGGTGTCCAAGCCACCAGGGAAAACAGGGAACCCCATGCATTTCTGAAAAGAGGACATCCGTGGGAATACGCAGAGGCATGATATGCCCAAATCGCCCCAGAATTTATTACCCAGACACCCCTGCAAATTCCGAAATGTGGGGAAAAAACGCATTTTCCGCACATTTCGCTCAGCTCACCCCTCGAAACACGCCCCCAACAACACACGGCCTACCGTCCCGCGTTCCCACAGGTGTCCCGATGAAAATGGTACCTCACATGTGTGGGTGCACCTAACTGGGCGCCAAGGGGAAAGCCTAAAACACAAGTAACCCCAAGTCTGTTTTCAGACCGGAATTTGAGACGCTCTGCCGACCGGCACAACACACAGATATGGACCTCGGGTGTCCAAGCCACCAGGGAAAACAGGGAACCCCATGCATTTCTGAAAAGAAGACACCCGTGGGAATACGCAGAGGTATGATATGCCCAAATCGCCCCAGAATTTATTACCCAGACACACCTGCAAATTCCGAAATGTGGGGAAAAAATGCATTTTCCGCACATTTCGCTCGGCTCACCCATCGAAACACGCCCCCAACAACACACGGCCTACCGTCCCGCGTTCCCACAGTTGTCCCGATGAAAATGGTACCTCACATGTGTGGGTGCACCTACCTGGCCATCAAGGGGAAAGCCTAAAACACAAGTAACCCCAAGTCTGTTTTCTGACCTGCATTTGAGACGCTCTGCCGACCGGCACAACATACATATATGGGCCTCGGGTGTCCAAGCCACCGGGGAAAACAGGGAACCCCATGCATTTCAGAAAAGAGGACACCTGTGGGAATCTGCAGATTTATGATATGCAATCGGCCCGGAATTTATTACCCAGACACCCCCGCAAAGTCCGAAATGTGGGGAAAAAAACGCATTTTCTGCACATTTCGCTCGGCTCACCCATCGAAACACGCCCCCAACAACACATGGCCTACCGTCCCGCGTTCTCACAGGTGTCCCGATAAAATCGGTACCTCACATGTGTGGGTGCACCTACCTGGCCGCCAAGGGGAAAGCCTAAAACACAAGTAACCCCAAGTCTGTTTTCAGACCGGAATTTGAGACGCTCTGCCGACCGGCACAACATACAGATATGGGCTTCAGGTGTCCAAGCCACCAGGGAAAACAGGGAACCCCATGCATTTCTGAAAAGAGGACACCCGTGGGAATCTGCAGAGGTATGATATGCCCAATTCGCCCCACAATGTATTACCCAGACCCCCCCGCAAATTCCGAAATGTGGGAAAAAAACGCATATTCCGCACATTTTGCTCGGCTCACCCATCGAAACACGCCCCCAACAACACATGGCCTACCGTCCCACGTTCCCACAGGTGTCCCGATGAAAACGGTACCTCACATGTGTGGGTGCACCTACCTGGCCGCCAAGGGGAAAGCCTAAAACACAAGTAACCCCAAGTCTGTTTTCAGACCGGAATTTGAGACGCTCTGCAGACCGGCACAACATACAGATATGGGCCTCGGGTGTCCAAGCCACAGGGGAAAACAGGGAACCCCATGCATTTCCGAAAAGAGGACACCCGTGGGAATCTGCAGAGGTATGATGTGCCCAATTCTCCCCAGAATGTATTACCCAGACACCCCTGCAAAGTCCGAAATGTGGGAAAAAAACGCATTTTCCGCACATTTCACTCGGCTCACCCATCGAAACACACCCCCAACAACACATGGCCTACCATCCCGCGTTCCCACGGGTGTCCTGATGAAAACAGTACCTCACATGTGTGGGTGAACCTACCTGGCCGCCAAGGGGAAAGCCTAAAACACAAGTAACCCCAAGTCTGTTTTCAGACCGGAATTTGAGACGCTCTGCCGACCGGCACAACATACAGATATGGGCCTCGGGTGTCCAAGCCACCAGGGAAAACAGGGAACCCCATGCATTTCTGAAAAGAGGACACCCGTGGGAATCTGCAGAGGTATGATATGCCCAATTCGCCCCAGAATGTATTACCCAGACACCCCCGCAAAGTCCAAAATGTGGGAAAAAAACGCATTTTCCACACATTTCGCTCGGCTCACCCATCGAAACACGCCCCCAACAACACATGGCCTACCGTCCCGCGTTCCCACAGGTGTCCCGATGAAAACGGTTCCTCACATGTGTGGGTGCACCTACCTGGCTGCCAAGGGGAAAGCCTAAAACACAAGTAACCCCAAGTCTGTTTTCAGACCGGAATTTGAGACGCTCTGCCGACCGGCACAACATACAGATATGGGCCTTGGGTGTCCAAGCCACCAGGGAAAACAGGGAACCCCATGCATTTCTGAAAAGAGGACACCCGTGGGAATCTGCAGAGGTATGATATGCCCAAATCGCCCCAGAATTTATTACCCAGACACCCCCGCAAAGTCCGAAATGTGGGGAAAAAAACGCATTTTCTGCACATTTCGCTCGGCTCACCCATCGAAACACGCCCCCAACAACACATGCCTGCCGTCCCGTGTTCCCAAAGGTGTCCGGATGAAAACAGTACCTCACATGTGTGGGTGCACCTCACTGGCCGCCAAGGGGAAAGCCTAAAACACAAGTAACCCCAAGTCTGTTTTCAGACCGGAATTTGAGACGCTCTGCCGACCGGCACAACATACAGATATGGGCCTCGGTGTCCAAGCCACCAGGGAAAACAGGGAACCCCATGCATTTCTGAAAAGAGGACACCCGTGGGAATACGCAGAGGTATGATATGCCCAAATTGCCCCAGAATTTATTACCCAGACACCCCTGCAAATTCCGAAATGTGGGGAAAAAAACGCATTTTCCGCACATTTCGCTCGGCTCACCCATCGAAACACGCCCCCAACAACACACGGCCTACCGTCCCGCGTTCCCACAGGTGTCCCGATGAAAATGGTTCCTCACATGTGTGGGTGCACCTAACTGGCCGCCAAGGGGAAAGCCTAAAACACAAGTAACCCCAAGTCTGTTTTCAGACCGGAATTTGAGACGCTCTACCGACCGGCACAACATACAGATATGGGCCTCGGGTGTCCAAGCCACCAGGGAAAACAGGGAACCCCATGCATTTCCGAAAAGAGGACACCCGTGGGAATCCGCAGAAGTATGATATGCCCAAATCGCCCCAGAATTTATTACCCAGAGACCCCTGCAAAGTCCGAAATGTGGGGAAAAAAACGCATTTTCTGCACATTTCGCTCGGCTCACCAGCGAAACACGCCCCCAACAACACATGGCCTACCGTCCCGCATTCCCACAGGTGTCCCGATGAAAATGGTACCTCACATGTGTGGGTGCACCTACCTGGCCACCAAGGGGAAAGCCTAAAACACAAGTAACCCCAAGTCTGTTTTCAGACCGGAATTTGAGACGCTATGCCGACCGGCACAACATGCAGATATGGGCCTCGGGTGTCCAAGCCACCGGGGAAAACAGGGAACCCCATGCATTTCCGAAAAGAGGACACCTGTGGGAATCTGCAGAGGTATGATATGCCCAAATCGGCCCAGAATGTATTACCCAGACACCCCCGCAAAGTCCGAAATGTGGGGAAAAAAATGCATTTTCTGCACATTTCGCTCGGCTCACCCATCGAAACACGCCCCCAACAACACATGGCCTACCGTCCCACGTTCTCACAGGGGTCCCGATAAAATCAGTACCTCACATGTGTGGGTGCACCTACCTGGCCGCCAAGGGGAAAGCCTAAAAGACAAGTAACCCCAAGTCTGTTTTCAGACCGGAATTTGAGACGCTCTGCCGACCGGCACAACATACAGATATGGGCCTCGGGTGTCCAAGCCACCAGGGAAAACAGGGAACCCCATGCATTTCTGAAAAGAGGACAGCCGTGGGAATCTGCAGAGGTATGATATGCCCAATTCGCCCCAGAATGTATTACCCAGACACCCCCGCAAAGTCCGAAATGTGGGAAAAAAACGCATTTTACGCACATTTCGCTCGGCTCACCCATCGAAACACGCCCCCAACAACACATGGCCTACCGTCCCGCGTTCCCACAGGTGTCCCGATGAAAACGGTACCTCACATGTGTGGGTGCACCTACCTGGCCGCCAAGGGGAAAGCCTAAAACACAAGTAACCCCAAGTCTTTTTTCAGACCGGAATTTGAGACGCTCTGCCGACCGGCACAACATACAAATATGGGCCTCGGGTGTCCAAGCCACCAGGGAAAACAGGGAACCCCATGCATTTCTGAAAAGAGAACACTCGTGGGAATACGCAGAGGTATGATATGCCCAAATCGCCCCAGAATTTATTACCCAGACACCCCTGCAAATTCCAAAATGTGGGAAAAAAAAGCATTTTCCGCACATTTCGCTCGGCTCACCCATCGAAACACGCCCCCAACAACACATGGCCTACCGTCCCGCGTTCCAACAGGTGTCCCGATGAAAACGGTACATCACGTGTGGGTGCACCTACCTGGCCGCCAAGGGAAAAGCCTAAAACACAAGTAACCCCAAGTCTGTTTTCAGACCGGCATTTGAGATGCTCTGCCGACCCGCACAACATACAGATATGGGCATCGGGTGTCCAAGCCACCGGGGAAAACAGGGAACCCCATGCATTTCCGAAAAGAGGACACCTGTGGGAATCTGCAGAGGTATGATATGCCCAAATCGGCCCAGAATGTATTACCCAGACACCCCTGCAAAGTCCGAAATGTGGGGAAAAAATGCATTTTCTGCACATTTCGCTCGGCTCACCCATCGAAACACGCCCCCAACAACACATGGCCTACCGTCCCGCGTTCTCACATGGGTCCCGATAAAATCGGTACCTCACATGTGTGGGTGCACCTACCTGGCCACCAAGGGGAAAGCCTAAAACACAAGTAACCCCAAGTCTGTTTTCAGACCGGAATTTGAGACGCTCTGCCGACCGGCACAACATACAGATATGGGCCTCGGGTGTCCAAGCCACCGGGGAAAACAGGGAACCCCATGCATTTCCGAAAAGAGGACACCCGTGGGAATCTGCAGAGGTATGATGTGCCCAATTCGCCCCAGAATGTATTACCCAGACACCCCGGCAAAGTCCGAAATGTGGGAAAAAAACGCATTTTCCGCACATTTCGCTCGGCTCACCCATCGAAACACGCTGCCAACAACACATGGCCTACCGTCCCGCATTCCCACAGGTGTCCCGATGAAAACGGTACCTCACATGTGTGGGTGCACCTACCTGGCCGCCATGGGGAAAGCCTAAAACACAAGTAACCCCAAGCCTGTTTTCAGACCGGAATTTCAGACTTTCTGCCGACCGGCACAACATACAGATATGGGCCTCGGGTGTCCAAGCCACCAAGGAAAACAGGGAACCCCATGCATTTCTGAAAAGAGGACACCCGTGGGAATCTGCAGAGGTATGATATGCCCAAATCGCCCCAGAATGTATTACCCAGACACCCCCGCAAAGTCCGAAATGTGGGGAAAAAACGCATTTTCTGCAAATTTCGCTCGGCTCACCCATCGAAAAACGCCCCCAACAACACATGGCCTACCATCCCGCGTTCCCACAGGTGTCCTGATGAAAACGGTACCTCACATGTGTGGGTGCACCTACCTGGCCGCCAAGGGGAAAGCCTAAAACACAAGTAACCCCAAGTCTGTTTTCAGACCGGAATCTGAGACGCTCTGCCGACCGGCACAACATACAGATATGGGCCTCGGGTGTCCAAGCCACCGGGGAAAACAGGGAACCCCATGCATTTCCGAAAAGAGGACACCCGTGGGAATCTGCAGAGGTATGATGTGCCCAATTCGCCCCAGAATGTATTACCCAGACACCCCGGCAAAGTCCGAAATGTGGGAAAAAAACGCATTTTCCGCACATTTCGCTCGGCTCACCCATCGAAACACGCTGCCAACAACACATGGCCTACCGTCCCGCATTCCCACAGGTGTCCCGATGAAAACGGTACCTCACATGTGTGGGTGCACTACCTGGCCGCCATGGGGAAAGCCTAAAACACAAGTAACCCCAAGCCTGTTTTCAGACCGGAATTTCAGACTTTCTGCCTACCGGCACAACATACAGATATGGGCCTCGGGTGTCCAAGCCACCAAGGAAAACAGGGAACCCCATGCATTTCCCAAAAGAGGACACCCGTGGGAATCCACAGAGGTCTGTATTGCGCAACTTGCCCCAGTTTTTATTAGCCACAATCCCCGACAAAGTGTGATATTTGGAAAAAACACAATGTTCACATTGTCTGGGGTTCTTCGCGCAAGTCAAACCTCTGTGCATTCGCACGGGTGTCCTCTTTTGGGAAATGCATGGGGTTCCCTGTTTTCCTTGCTGGCTTCGACATCCTAGGCCTAAATCTGTAGGTTGCCCACATGAACAAATTGTGCTGTGGGGAAAGGCTTGGGGTTACCAGCGGGTTACCCTTTTCCTTTTGCGCCCCCGGTAGGTGCACCCACACATGTGAGGTACCTTTTTCGTCGGGACACCTGTGGGTGAAAATAACTTTCCCCCCTAAAGCAGGCTATCCTTTGCTTTCAGTATGTCCTCCTCTTCCCCCTCAAATGTCACACAGTGATGCCTAGCGACGTCTTCCTCAGTACACAACTCTGTTAGGAAAGTAGCAGGGTTTACTGCCTTGCACCGCATTGTGTTGATGTTAGGGGTGGACAGAATAACCTCAAGCGCGGATGCCCTCTGTGTGGTTAAGGTTGATTTAAATCATTCTAGAATGGCGAATACTGCATGCTCCATGAACAATGTTACGGAACACCACATGGTAATTGTGGAGCTCTATTGCGAATGCAGCAGCGGCAAGCGCTTGCTCACAAGGGAACTGCCTTTGCATCACAGAGTCTAGCACTCCATTGTAATAGGCTAATGGCATGTGACCCATAGTGCTTTTCTGAGTGAGTACTGCAATCATCATTTGACCATTCGAATGAGAGAAAAGTAAAGCTCTTGAGTGTAGTCGGGGGTTGCTAAGAACGGGGCAGTGGAAATTATCTCTTTCCATTCGTTAAAGCTTGTAAGCATGTCCTCTGTCCATATTATCTTGTTGTCTGTTTTCTGTGCTTCTTTAAGGCCTTGCAAAAAGGGCCTAGTGTGAGCAGTGTAATCTAGGATCCACTCCCTGCAGTAATAACACAACCCAAGGAACTTATCTTATCTTATCAGGAGGCGGCAAAATTGAATTCTGGCCTTGATGGGAAGCCAGTGCAGACTATGTCTGGCTTCAGACACATGGTCCCTCCTCCTGAGGCCCATAATCACTCTAACAGTGCTATTTTGCACAGTTTGCAATCTGGCACTGTCTGACTTCGAATGCCTACAAGCAGGCTCCAGCAATAGTCAATGTTTGACCCTATGATGGCTTTGACTAATGTCTCGCAACTGGTTTGGGAGATGTAAGGGCGAATCTGCGTTAACAATTGAATGTGATAGGCGGTCGACGAGATTAAGCTGCCCTGCATATTCAGGCTTTTATCCAAATAAACTCCTAGCGTCTTCACTTTATCTTTGATCTTAATGTCACAGCCTGCTACTATAAAACGGGAGTATTCCTTACCCATCTTCTGTAGTTTGGATTCTGTGCCTATCAACGTCAGTTATGTTTTCTCTTTATGTAGCGCCAAACCATTGCCTACCATCCACGTTTGAATGAAATGATATATTCTGTTAACTGACTCTTCGTCCTCTCGGTAATGGCCAGACTGTGTGTCATCCGCGTAGTTTGTAAAGCCAATTTTGTTTTCTTGCAGGAGGTCAAAAAAAGGAACCGTAAAGATATTATAAAGGGTGGAGATAAACAAGCATCTTGTGGCACCACATACTCCAGGAGCGACGATACCACCTCTACCTCCTTGCTACATACTCTACACCAACGGTTGCTAAAATAAGAACTAATCCATAGCATTATCCACAAATCCTGCCACATCCTTTAGCCTGGTGACCAACAGCCAGTGGTCCACCAGGCAAAAAGCTGCAGATAAGTCAAGGAGCATAAATATAGCAGCTTGCCCTCTGTCCATGATCTGAAGCAGTCTGAACTTCAGGTTGAGCAGGGCCGTTTTCATCCCATGCTCCTGCCTCATGCCAGGCTGCCATTTGTTAAGGACCCTATGGTCCTTACGATGCCTTGAGACCTGCTCATCGGTAACCCGATCTAAGATTTCTTGCAGAAACAAGGTGTTTGTAATCGGACGATAGTTTGAAGGTGTCTCTGGGGCCTGGCTTTTTTAACAGTGGGGCAATCCATGGTTTTTTCAAATTGGTAGGGACATAATTCTCTCTAAATGAAGCATTAAAAAATGTACAAAGGGTGCCTATCAGTGTGACAGAGCATGCCTTAATAACCATGGGAGGACAGGCATCCCCTGTACAGCTAGCCAGTTTAAGCTTTTCCATGATTACGGAGAGTTCAGTTTCTGACATAGGTTTGAAATTGGATTGATATGGTGTTCTCTTGTGTTTACAGCCATCTACATCTGCTGTCAAAGTAGCTGCTTTACTGTTCATCGGCTGATCTCTATGTTATGTTTGATACCCTTCAGCTTCCCTAACATAGCTTCCTGAATGGTAGTACACCAAGCTACGTCTTTCGCAATGGTGTCTACTTTATTGGAGCATGGATGTTCTAATTCTTTCAGGATCTTAAATAATTCTTTTGATTGTGATTGAGCTTTGACAAAGGATAATTATTTTGCAGCAATAACAGTTGTTTTATATATTTTGGCAGCACTCTTGTAAGCATCCCTATCTTGGATATAATGTGTAGCCCTCCAGGCATAAAAACACTTCGTTTTTAACGACTTAAGTTTTTGGATGTCTGGGGAGAACAGGTATTACTCATTCTCTTTCCACACCCCACTTCTTCTTCAGAGGGGCCAAACTATTGGTTGCTTCTTCAATGGTACGTTGATATGCTTCCATGATGTCTTCTGCCTGTGTAGGATTCCTGACCTGCTCCGCCAACGGCAAGAGCCACGGTTCCAAAGCCTTTTGTGTCAATTTCTTGGTGGATTGCAAAATGGCAGCCGGTGGTGCAGGATGTGATTAACCTGCTACATCCTCATTGGGCCGCTTCAGGAGAAGACTATGAAGCTAATGTGGATGTTGTGGTGGTGGTGGAGCTGCTGAGAGCAAGCGGACAACTCGGCTGTGGGTATAAGGATCGGGACTGTGATCAACATCCTGCGGCAGCAGAGGAAAATTGCGAGTTGGCGTCTCGCGAAAGGAGCTTTGTGGAACTGCATGATCTCCCGATCCCTGGCCGGCTGGAGCTCAGCAGTGTAAGGTCGAGCTGTATTACCTTCAGTCAGGGGCAAACACCCCCCTCGCTCTTCGTGGAGGAAGGGGTATACCTCCGGGAAGCAACAGCGATTGAAAAAAGGAAGGGGAACGGACCCTCATGCAGGCAGGCAGGCAGGCACCAGGACAGGATTGAGGGACGGCTCCCTTACGCAGGTGGGCAAGCACCAAGCGGAGCCCAGAGAGGGGGAGACGCCACTGATATTGTGAAGGTAGCAGGGGACAACCCGCAAGGGTAACGTAGGGTAACAGGATCCTGTGCACATCTGGCATATCTTGCATACTAAGCAGCATGAGAAAAAGGGGACTTAACCCTACAAGGGTCACCATGGAGAGGGAAAGAAAAGGTGCAAAAGGAGACTACTTATTCCCCATATCAGGCTATCTGACTGATGGGATACAGCGGGACTGGAAGGTGAGCACTACCAGAGATTTGGGAGCTGGACGGTTGTCCAGCTCCCAAATCTCCCCCGCTCCTTGTGCCCAAGTTGTGGACACTAGCATCTAACTCACTAGACAGACTCACCAATGGACAATTAAGGGTTGGGGAAAGCCAGAAAAAGATGAGATCATCCCCTAGGGGATTCCCCCGACCGGCCTATCTTCTATTCAACACAGAGACCCCCAATTGATGTGGAGTGAGGGATTTTAGCAGTGAAAGTGTGTAAACTAAAATCCAGGAAAGATTCCCTCATGTCCAATGGCAGGGGAAAACAACATCGGTGTCGCAGAAGAATTCTCGGTGGGGAGCAGCCATTAGCATTAAGAAATTGTGGTATCCTGAGACGGTGCTGGAGCGAAGCACTGAATGGTGCACACAGCGCCTGCCCAGCCCTGAGGGAGGAACCACAGCAATGTGTTTTAAGGAGCTTCAAGAACATTTAATGGCAACATTCCAATCACAGTTTACTCAACTGAAGACAGAGCTGAAGGAAGCTCTCCAGGAAGTGAAGGTCGAAGTCAATAAACTGGAGGAGAGGGTAGATAGATCGGAGAGAGCTCTTCAGGAAATTGTGGATGGTTAAAAAATGAAGGATGCAGCGCTTGAACATCTTTCCTGTATCTCTCTCAATTTCGCACTCCAATGTGAGGATTTGGAGAACCGCTCCCATAGATCTAACATTCGAATGAAAAACCTATCCGAATCTATTGATGACAAAACCTTGAAATCTACCGCACAACAGCTATTTGCGGACCTCCACACAGGGGAAGATGAGGATGCGATCAATAATGACCGGATACATAGGGTGGGCCAGAGACGCACAGAGCCAGGTACAAGGCCAAGCGACGTGCTGGCGGCCTTCTCGTCCTTTGTTCAGAAGGAGTCGGTAATGAAAGCAGCAATAATCTCGGGACCGATAAATATTAATGGCCCCGAAGTGCAAATGTACCAAGAGTTAGTCCAATCAACCCTGCAGAAGCGGAGGGCAATGGGCCCAGTAGTACGGTTTCTGCCACAGAAACAAATAAGATATGGACGTTTCCATTTAGACTGCTTCTTAAATGGGAAGACCGCCAATATCGGATAACATCCTGCGAAGAAGGCCTACAGATCCTACAACTACATGAGGAGGATTATGAGACCTTGAGCACAGCCAAGAGGATGGATAGACTGGAAAGTAAGGGTAAAAGACCCTTGGAGTGGCAGACGTAAAAAATAGGACACTGGGAAAGGAGAAAAGGACAACATCTTGGGACGTGCTCATTGACAAAAGGGGGAGAACACACAAGGGTGGAGACTACCACGGATGAGAAAGTTAGAAAGAACATGCAATGTCAAGTAAGATTGCGGACCTGGGGTGCCACTTAATAGAGGTCGGACAACAGGGACTTCATTTGTGGGTTCCCAGGGGTCGCAACTGTGACCCCTGGGTCGCAGCTTGCAACCCCTGGGGACTCCCATGCGACCCCAATGATTTTAAAGGATACATTTAAAATAAAAACAAAAAAATAAAAGCTCCTGGTATAGCTGGGCCTCCGCAGCCCCCACTGTGCAGGCCCCTGTTACACCAGGTCTGGGGTTCCCCGACCCAGTCGTCACCCATCAGGGTGATGGCTGGGCCGAGGACATGCTCAGTAGGGGTTGGCGTTGGAGAGGACTGTGACATGTGTCACATGTCACATGCCACGTTCAGCTCCAATCCCTTCTCCCTCTGCTTCCTCCCAGCTCACATACAGGAACCAGGAAGCTCTTGTAGCTTCCTGGTTCCTGTTTTTGAGCAGCACAGAAGAGCCGAGGGTGGCCTGGAAGGACAGACCAAAGCTGCACGAAAAAGGTAAGAATGTTTTTTAAAATAAAATATATGTGTATTTTGCTGCATGTTTGAAGTGCATGTCATTTGTATGTATATGAATGGTGGGTGAATGAGAAGTGATTTGATGTGTGTTTTTGAATGTTCTGGGTGGGTGGGTGTGTGCCTGTGTAGAGAATGCAATTAGTGGATGGAAGAGAAGGTGTGAGTGAGTGACTAGTGGGTGAATGAGTACGAATGTGATGGTGTGTTTTTGAATGTTGTGGGTGAGTGTGTGCCTGTGTAGAGAATGCAATGAGTGGATTTAAGAGCAGAGGTGCAAGTGACTGGTGGGTGAATGGGTATGAAGGTGATGGCGTGTTTCTGAATGTTCTGGGTGGGCGGGTGTGTGCCTGTGTAGAGAATGCAATGAGTGGATGTAAGAGAAGGTGTGAGCCTGTGACTGGTGGGTGAATGAGTATGAATGCGGTAGTGTGTGCTTGAATGTTGTGGGTGGGTGTGTGCCTGAGTGGTGAATGCAGTGTGAACGAATGTGAGAGGGGATGTATTGTTGAGTGACCGGTGGATGAAAGGGGATGTGTGTGTGTGTAAGGCCCTGGGAGACTGGGGATCACTAGAGCCTTTTTGCCCAATCCTTTATTGAAATTGCATGTTTTACTGGTATTTTCGGGCAAAGCCAAGTTCATGAGTGTCATTGCCTGGCTAGACTGGCATTTTGGTGCAGTCAGCCTAGCCATTGCTTGCTGTGGCATGACATTTATTACTCAGCATTTTTAAAAAAGCAAGCATGATATGTAGTGTTACCTCGCTAGACTGATGCTTTGGTGCAGCGGTCTGTATATTTTTTTACTATAGCATGACTCTTTATAAACTCACCATCTATGATGAATCAAGCATGATGAGTGTTCTTATGGGTCTAGTATGGGTCTAGACTGGCTTACATTGAAACCAGTTTGAACAGGTTTTCATATTGTGACATGTCACTTTTTTTTTTTTTTAATTCTCTTTATTGAATTTTTCAACAACTTTAACAATCCCCATAACTCCCCCGTCCCTCCCTTTCCCCCTCCCCCTGGTGCTGTTCCAAAGTCTCCGTAGCTCCCTGTCACCACAAAGTGTCTAGTCGGGGTTATTCCAGATCCAGAAGTCTTAAACGTTGCGGGCGCCACCCGATCCTGAAATCATCTCTGAGAAAGGAAAGGACCTCACCCCACTCGCCCGCAAAGTTTTGTATTGTATTGGTCATTGCATAGGAGGCCCATTCCATCGCTACTATCTCCCAGACTTTGCGCAGCCAGTCTAGAAACATTGGTATGTTCGAGCTCTTCCATCTCTGGGCTATGATTGTCATTGCTGCCAGAGTGAGCATCAGCCTCGCTCTTTCCCTGCCCCTCGAACCCGCCGGCCCTTCTGCTGGCCTCAGGCCTAATAGTGACCATTCCGGGGGTATGCCTCCCTCTGTCCCAAGCACTTGTTCCATTGCCTGCTTGATGTCTCCCCAGAACGGGACTATTTTTGGGCATCGCCACCAAATATGTTCCGCAGTGCCCTCCTGGCCGCATCCCCTCCAGCAAGTTCCTGACGAGTCCGGGTAGATCCTGCGCAGCCGAGCTGGAGTATAGTGCCACGCATATAATATCTTATACCAGGCCTCACGGGTTTGTGAGGCTCTCGCTAGCTTGGGGATCTTCCTCCATAGATTTTCCCACTCTGTCTTTTCTATTTCCCTGCCCAGAATCATCCAAGATCTTATAAAGCTGCGAGATAAGGCCTTTCAAGCCGTCGTTGGTCATCAGGAATTTCTCAAAAAGGGTCGGTGATCTAGTGGCCGCCTCCTTGTTTATGGGGTATAGAAGCCAGTGTCGCAGCTGTGAGTATCTCAACCGTTCACCTTCCCCCAGTGCAAAATCCCTTTTACAATCTACAAAAGAACTGATCTCCCCTCCTATAAACATGTCCCGCATCCAACGGCATCCTCCCTCCCACCAGTTCCGGAATGCCCCTCTTTCCAACCCCAGGGTAAAGTCTTTATTATTGAAGATGGGGGTGAAGGGGGACGGGTAGGTTGTAATTTCCTTCCGTTGGACCAGTCTGTCCCAATTGTCTGCAACTAGTTTGGTGATCGAGCTCAGGTACTTATGGCCCGGACGGTGCTGTCTGGGTAGCCACAGAACCTCCCCCAGTTCGTGTCGCGTGACTGCTCTGTCCATCTGAACCCAGTGTTTTCCTTCCCCCTCCCGCAGCCATTCCCTAATCACCCTTAGTTGGGCTGCTTCGTAATATTGACGGAAGTTGGGAAGAGCTAGTCCCTCCCCTTTTCTCGGGGCCATAAATTGCATCCTACTCACCCTTGCCCTTTTTCCCTCCCATATAAATTCGTTTGTTATCACCTGGAGCTCCTTGAAGAAGCTGGCCGGGACTTCTTGAGGGATAGCTTGGAAGAGGTAGAGCAGCCTCGGCAGGGTAACCATGTTAAGTGCCTCTAGCCTCCTCAACCAGGAGATCCGCAAGTTCCGCCACTTAAGGAGGTCTTTCCTAATTCTTTGCAGGAGTGGGGGGTAGTTTGCTGCATACCATCCACGTAGAGCCGGAGTGATTCTCACCCCCAGGTACGTAATTCCCCCCGGTCGCCAGGCAAAGGGCGCCGTCCCCTTTAACTCCTCCCTCTCTTCCCTTGCCAATGTCAGGTCCATCAATTCGGACTTGTGCATGTTAATGCGTAGTCCGGATGCTTCCCCAAAGTCTTCTAGTAGTAGCCTGCATTGCATACTCGACTCTACGGGATTGGTCAGGGCAAGTAACATGTCGTCCGCGAAGGCCGCCACCTTGTGCTGCCTGCCCCCAAACGGTATTCCCTGTATTCCTTCAGATTCCCGAATTGCCTGCAGGAGGGGCTCCAAGTAAACTGCATATAGCAGGGGCGATAGAGGACATCCCTGTTTTGTACCTCTTTAGAGTTGGAATGATCTAGTTAAAGCCCCATTAACCATCACCCTCGCTCGCAGGCCCTCATAGTTCGCCTTGACCATCTGTAAATAAGCACCTCCTAACCCCATTTTTTCCATGGTTTTGAAAAGGAAGGACCACTCCACCCGGTCGAACGCTTTTTCAGCGTCTAGGGACAGAAGTACTGCCGCTGTACGAGTCTTTTCCGCCTTTTCCACCAGATGGGCCACCCTTCTAATGTTATCCACTGTCTGCCTCCCCTTCACCAATCCCGCCTAATCCTGATGGATCAGATCCGGGAGGAGCCCCTCGAGCCTATTCGCCAGGATCTTAGTGTAGATTTTTGCGTCTACGTTAATGAGCGCTATTGGCCTATAGGAGGATCTTTCAAGGGGGTCCTTGCCCTCCTTCAGAATCAGAGAGATCTTAGCTTCTTTCATGGACGAGGTCATTTGCCTACTACCTAAAAAGGAATTGAAAAGGTAGGTTAAGTGTGGAACCAGCACTCCCGCAAAGGTCTTATAAAAGGACGCAGTGTACCCATCAGGGCCAGGGCCCTTACCTGCGGGCAGCTTCCGAATAACCCCCTCACCTCCTCCTCCGTTATCTTTTGTTGTAAACCAATCTGGGCGTCCCCCTCAATTTTACGCAGGTTAACCCTTTCCAGGAATTTCTCTTGGGCTTGGCCGCAGGGGTGCTGTGAAGCATACAAGGTCTCGTAAAATTCGGCCATGGCCTCTTGGATATCTTCTATTTGAGTAACCCTTTCCCCCCTATCTGAGTTTAGAGCCGTGATTGTGTTTCTAGAGGCAGCTCCCCGTAGGAGGCGAGCCAGCAGGGCGTCCGCCTTATTCCCTCTTGCATAAAATTTTTGCCTCACAAAAAGCAAGGCCCCCTCCCCTTTTTTGGTCCACAGGATCCCCAATTGTCCTACTGCCCTCCTGTAGTCCTTCTGGTTAATCCTGCTGGGGTTCGCCGCTACCCTGCCTCTCGCTTCCTCAACTTCCGCTTCTAGCCGGGACTCCAAGGCCTGTAGCTGTTTCTGTCTCTGTGCCTTAACTGCTATAATTTCCCCCCTCAATGTGGCCTTAAATGCGTCCCATCTTATATCTTGTCCCGTGTCCCCTCTCTTGTTGTTATCGAAGAACTCTCTCATCTTGCCCTCTATCTCCTCTCTTACCACAGGGTCCCTCAGCAGGTGTTCTGGGTATTTCCAACCCCGCAGCCCCCTCCTCCTCTTTCCCAGTTCCAGCTGCATCAACAATATTTTATGATCTGCTATTCCCATGGGCCCAACCTCTATCTCTTTGACCTTACCCACCAGATTGGCCAAGATCCAGATGTAGTCAATTCTGGACTGGATCCCATGAAGCTCATAAAGGAATGTGTAGCCCTCCTCGTCCCCTTTCAATTCCCTCCAGACATCCCTCAACCCTACGCTCTCCACTTGGTCCCGGAGTTCCGCTGAGGCTACTGCCCCTCCCCCACGGCTTTTAGTCCCTCCTGACCTGTCTTTGACCTTGTTCCAAGCTATATTCAGGTCCCCCAATATGATTATCTGGCCTCTTGCCCAGTCACCTATTTTCCCCATGAGTTCGCAGAGGAAGGAGTCCTGCCCTGTGTTGGGCGCATAAATCACCCCTATTGTATAAATCTCTTCCGCAATTGTGCCTTTTACCACAACAAACCTACCCTCCTTGTCCCTTCGGGTGTCCTCCAAGCGGAAGTTCACCGTGCCCCTGATGGCCAGCGCCACCCCCCCCCGATTTCGTGGGACCAGACGCCTGAAACACCTGATCAAACCCTCTCAATCTTAAGCGACTCTGGTCCTTGCGAAGCAGATGTGTCTCTTGTAATCCCAGAAAGTCCGGTTTTCCCCGCTTCGTAAATTGCTCCAGCTTTTTCCTTTTCAGCAGGGTATTTAGGCCCCTAACATTATGCGTTACCCACTTGAATTGTAATTAGACACTTGTCCCCGC
The DNA here is from genome assembly GCF_040938575.1 of Ambystoma mexicanum. Lineage (NCBI taxonomy): Eukaryota > Metazoa > Chordata > Amphibia > Caudata > Ambystomatidae > Ambystoma > Ambystoma mexicanum. The sequence continues at coordinate 391,765,855 of NC_090922.1, forward strand.
CATTCAAGACCCCCCAACAGCTCCCCACTCCCCCTCATTTGCCCCATGTCTGTTACCCGGGTGCGTGGATCACTTCTAGTTCGTCCCTTGTGCAGCACCTGAGGATCCCTTCCCCCCTCCGCCCCCTTTCCCCCGCCCCCCTCCTAACCCCTAGTGACCTTAAAACTTGGTCCACCCGCCTCCCTCCCCCCCCCTAGGCTTCCTCGCCCTTGGTGATCCCATGATGTTTGCTCTTAGCATCCTCTCCCATCCTTGTAGTCAAAACAGCCTTTGTGTCCACCACCCCCTGAGATTATTCAAGTACCCAATTAGTTCTCCTCTGGTCCAGCTCACTCCACCGCTGCTGGCTCCGCATCAGCCCCCTTCCCGGGGGGCCTCCGCAGCACAGGCCTCCTCCTTTTCCCCTCACTGACCAGTGACCAGTCCCATGGCCTGGTTCGGACACCACTTCCCGCCTCCGAGGAGCCGCTCGGGCCCGCCACCCTCGATTCCCCGAACAGTTCTTGATCCAGTTCAAGTTGAAGTAGGTCCGCTCCTTCCTGCATCGTGGTTATCCGCTTCTGAGAACCAGCCCAATCGAAGACAAGTCCAAAAGGGAAGGTCCACTTATATCTAATCCCCTTTTGTTTAAGCTTCAGGGTGAGGGGGCTTCATTGTCACCTCTTGAGCAAGGTACAGCTGGCGAGATCCTGGTACAGTTCAATACGTTGGTCGTTAAAGGATATCGGCTCTTTTTGTCTAGCGGTCTTGAGTACTGCCTCTTTTTGAGCATATCTTGTAAACGCTGCTAGCACGTCTCGCGGCCTAGACTTCCGGTTCCTATTGAGGAAGCCCACTCTGTGAACCCTGTCCAATTCGATCCGATCAGGTGAAGACTCGCCCAGTAGCTCCGCAAAAATTCCTTGAACCGTTTCCTTCAGGTCCCTATCTTGCACCGTCTCCGGCAGGAGCTTCAACCTGATGTTGATCCGCCGAGACCTGTTTTCCATGTCTTCCATTCTTATTTCCAAGTTCTGCGTTGTCGTGTCGAGCCTCTCGATAGCTTCACTGTTCTCTGTGGCCTCTCTGCCTATCTCCTGCAGGCCTTTTCCAACTATGTCCGTTCTCTCCCCCAGTTGATCCACTTCCTGCTTGATTTCGGCCAGCGCCTGGTTGATGTTGGACCTCATTAATTGAAATTGCTCTTGAAAGGTTTTCCCCAAAGAAGCTTGGAATGAAAGCAGCTCCCCGTGCAGGTCCTGGCGTGAGATCTGAGCGGACGCTTCCAGGGTCTGGGCGTGCTCCTGCTCCATACTTCCTCCCTGTGTGGCCCTGCGTTCCTCGGCTGCGTCCTTGCTTTCCCAGAGGGCCATGATGGGGCCTGAGGCGTCCGGCTGCGACTGGCCGCTCTCATTGGCCTTGCCCTTGTTTTTAGCCGCCATAATTGTGGCTTGAAGGCTGGGGGGTCCCCTTTGATCCTGACCGGATCTGAGTTCCTTGCCTTGCTGTTCGTGACCAGGCCTGAATCCCCGGCCTTGCAGTGCTTACCATTGCCTTGGGGCCTGTTGGGGTTGCGTGTAGTAGGGCAGTACCTCCGTGGGGCCGCGCGGGGCACCGACACCAGCCCAGCATAAATGTCACCCGGACCCCGCTCCCCTCGCCGCTCACCGCACTGCTCTGGTAGTATCCACTCGCCGCCCGGGGCCGTACTCCACTTCACGGGCCGGGGTTCCTGTCCGGAGCTCGCCACCGCTCTAAAGGACTTGCGCGTGCCCCCCGGCGTGTACCCGGCCCCCGCGGACCTCCGATCCAAGGCTCCACCGCCGGGCTGATAGCAGCTCCTCCGCTGTGTCCCGAAGGTACCTCCTTTCCCCGGCTCAGCCAGCCGCGCCCGCCCGATGGTCGGCGGGAGATCCCACTGTGCATCCAAGAGCACGTCCCCTTCCCCGAGGGCGCACCACTCTGTCCGTTCCCCGGCGTGAGGACAGGGACGGGGCTGCGATCTCGTCCCGCCTGGAGCGCCCCCTCTCCTGCCCAGCCCAGTAGGCCTGATGCGTCTCCTTTCGCCCGCGGGCCTCCGATGAACGCCGCGGTTGTTTGCCCTTCTCCTGCTGGGTGATATAGCAGCTGCGGGTGGCCGAAGGTACGGAGGGGCGCCAGCCACTGTTTTCCTGAGTTCCTCAGCTCATAAGGGGTGGTGGAACCGCTTAAGTGAGTTGGAGGTTCTGGAGCGCCGTCGACACACGTCTACCTGGTGTCGGCGGCCATCTTGGAATCCGACATGTCACTTTTAATGGCCAAACCAACAGGAGTATGTTCTTACATAGGAGCACTGGCATGCATTGACAGAGCCAGTTCTGTGTCCAGTGCCAGTGATGATACTATAAAAGGACATCTTAAAGCGAACGTGAGTATGGTCTTATCTGGGAATACTAGCATTTGTTGCTGGAGCCAGAATGGAAATGTATGGGCACAGCCAGCATAATGTTTTTTATATTGGCATATGTTTTTCAGGGACCAGCATGATAATGCATTGGGAAAGGCCCTGTGCACTTTTGGTGACTTGCATCTATTGTACTTTTTTCATGATTTACCCCACACTCTACAAAACCGATTGTTGGCCTTTTATCCAGATTGTTGGCCTTTTACCCACATTTTCACAGAAAGTGTGCTGCGTAATGCACCATTTTAACCCATTATTCAAAACATTTTCTCACAGGAGGGGGAAGAATCCCCACTAACCTCCAAACCCATTTTCGTTAGTTCGGGCTCCCTCGCTATGCTCGATCGCGATCTGATAATTGTGGCAAATATGTACACCCTCCAAAAAAACAACTCACCAGCCACCACTGGTGGCTGGTATATTTGTGGACTAGACACCGCCCCCTTTCTACGCTATGTGCAACATGAAATCTTTGATTAAAAAACGTATTTTCTTCTTTCACTTGCAGTAGTGCATGCCCCTGCAGCGGCATAATCATCATGGACATTTTTTTTTTTTTAAATATATTTTTATTTTATCTCAACCAAACAACATTACAACGAAACATAAATAAAACACCTCAAACAAATAAAACCAAACAAACAAAAAATAAGGCACTGCAATCCCCATCCCTCCCCCCTATGAGCCTGTAGAGTGTCCGCCCTCAGTGTCCGTTCCATGCGGTGGGGCCTCATCGCTCTCAAGTCCAGCCGAGGCCGACCCCATACCAAACAGCTCAGCTAACAATAACTTCCATGCCGTGAGAGAGCCTGTTTCTTCCTCCTCCCCTGTCATACTGCCATCCTGCCACGCTGCCGTTTCGGCATCAGCCCATTTCTGGAGATCTCGCCACCAGACCTCCACTCGCGGCTTATGACATTTTTTCCATCCCATGGCTATCCTACGTTTGGCAAGCACATAGGCCAGATCTTTAAGTTTCTCAACATGTCGAAGCTTACGCGCCCTGGGATACCCTCCCAGCAGACAGGCCCAATCCGAATCCACCTCAAGTGTGACACCCCTCCCTGTCAGCCTCAGCGCCACTTCACCCCAGTAGGCTGCAATCACTGGGCACGCCCAGAACATGTGTATCATGTCCGCATTCTCTTCGTTACACTTGGGGCACGCCTGGCGCCCATTATCCAGAAATTTGGAAATTCTGAGGGGGGTCATATATGCCCTGTGCGTAATATAGAGCTGTATCTGCTTAAACCTGGCGTTCCTCGATACCTTTTTGTGGTACCCCAGGGCGCGCTCCCACATCCCATCCGCCATCGGGGCCCCCATCTCCGCTTCCCATTCCAGTCTCAGGTGCCCCAAATCCTTCCCAACCTTTGTCATCAACATCTCGTACAACCTAGAGACCTCGTGCCCACCCTCTGATGCGTCATACATTATTTCCAGCGTGGCATCCGGTTCACCGGCCAAGGTAGTTTCGGGCCACGTGCCCCGGACCTCCCAGACCACCCTATGATATGTCACATATTGACCCCTGTGTAGCCCCGACCCTGCCTCCAGTTCATCGAACTCCATCAGGGTCCCATCCTGCCAGATGTCGCCCATAGTGATCAACCCCACTGACTCCCAGTATATCCGGAGAATAGCTCTCAGCTGCTCGTCTTCTTTCGCTAGGGCAACCAGAGGTAACTGCGGCATACACGGCAAGGGGTCACCCATCATCCGACAGGCACGCCGCCATATGTTCCTGCCAAGGGCTAGCATCTCAGGACGCTCCCTCATCCATGAACCGGTCACCCAGATTACCTCCCGCAGATAGAAGGGGGAACAGTCTTTCCCTAGCAGCCTGTGTTCGGAGGTCTCTTCATCCGAGAGCCACCTGGCCACATATTGCAGTTGCGCCGCCATATAATAGGCCTCAAAGTTTGGCAGCTTCACGCCACCTTTCTCATAAGAGTTCTGCAATTTCCACAATGCGACCCTGTTGCGCGTGCCGTGCCATAGAAAATTCCTACATACACTATGTAACCTAGCAAAAAACTTCCTAGGTATCATATACGGGATGTTATTAAAGTAATGCAGGAGCCTGGGCAGCACCACCATTTTAAGCATAGCTCCCCGACCCATCATCGCTAAAGGCAATCTTTCCCAGAACCTCATACACTTCTCAATCTTTCCCACAGCTAGTTCGGTATTATGCCTGTGTTCTTCCTCGGTAGTGTGATACACGTCAATGCCCAGGTACCGGAAGGAGCTCGTCGCCCACGGGATCCGCAGCACTGGCAGCCTCTCCACCGGTATCCCCACATAACTGCCTAGCGGGAATAGTGCGGATTTCTGAGGGTTGACCGCTATGCCGGACAGCCAGGCGTACCTCTCCAATATCTCCAAGATATACTGCAAATTCTCTTCCGGATGTTTCAGGTATAACAGCATGTCGTCTGCATACAGGGATATAAGATGGCACTCCCCTCCCACCTCTATGCCCACCGGATCATACTGCTGCCGGAGGTAAATTGCCAAGGGTTCGAGGGCCAGTATGTACAACATTGGGGACCAAGGACACCCCTGCCTAGTGCCTCTGCCTAACTGCCATCTATCTGACACCACTGCGCCCGTACAGACCCTAGCCAGGGGCGCACTATATAATAGCTCGCCCCACCTCATGTAGCCTGGTCCCAGTCCAAACCGCCCCAAAGCCGCCAGCAGCCACGGCCATCGAACAGAGTCGAACGCTTTAACCGCGTCCAACGCCACTATCGCCATTTCGCTGTCCTCATTGCACCCCCATTCAACCACCCTGTGAAGGCGTCTATGATTCTGAGTAATATTCCGATTCGGGACATAGCCCGTCTGGTCAGGATGGATCAGTTTGCCTATCACCCTCCGCATTCTGGCCGCCAGGACAGCTGTTAGGATCTTGCTATCCTGGTTCAGCATCGATAGGGGCCGGTAGGAGCCACAATCATGTCCCGGTTTATTGGGTTTGGGGAGCGGTACTATAATCGCCTCCCTGAGCGATTCCGGCAGCCGCCCCACCTCGAACGCTTCATTAAGCATCTCCAGCATGGGCGGGAGCACCTCCTCTCCATACGCTTTATAAAATTCACTGGGGAACCCATCCGCTCCTGGGGCCTTGCAAGTGGGCAGCTGCCGCACAATCTCCTGCAGCTCCTCCAGAGTGATCGGAGCATCCATCTCCTCTCGCTCTTCGTCACTTATCCTGGGCAGGCCTATGTCTTCAAGTACTACCTCTATCTCCTCCCGGCTTCCCCCTTCTCGATCCTCATATAATGCTTGATAATAATCCGCGAATGCCCCGTTCACCCGTTCCTGGGTGTCCTCCTCCACGCCCTTTTCAGTGATAACTGATCGGATCGGGGCTCGCTCTTATACAGCCAAGCAAGAAGCCTGCCCGTCTTGTCCCCACCCGCATGCAACCTCTCAATGTACTTCCTGTAATTCAGGTTACAGAGCCTGTCCCAGTGTTCTGCGCACCTCTGCTGCAGATTAGTGACCGCCTCCGTATCAATCCCACCCTCCCCCAGCTCTTTCTCCAACTCAATCTCGGCCTTACGCAGATCAGCCAGGACTCCACCCATTAATCCCTTGGACTTCGCAATGGCAACCCCCCTCATTACAACCTTAAAGGCCTCCCATAAAGTACCAGCCGACTTGACACTACCTGTATTCGCCTCAAAGTACGCAACTATCTCCTCCCTCATGTACTCCCTGAAGACTGGATCCTTGAGCGCTTCCGCCCTAAGGCGCCATGTTGGAATTCGCGCACGTGGGGGACAAAGCTGCCATCGCATGACCAGGGGCGAGTGGTCCGAAAGGACTCTCGCCCTGTAGTCTATCTGGTCGCACTCCGCGACAACGTCCGGAGTGGCGAAAAAGTAATCCAGCCTTGTGTGTAGCTGGTGCGGGGCCGAATAATGCGAATATTGCCTCACGCCAGGGTGTCTCGTCCTCCACACGTCTGCCAGGCCAAGGTCTACCAGCAGCGTCTGCAGTACCCTAGCCGCCGGGCTGGGCCTGACCACCCTGTCATCCGACCTGTCCTCCCTGGGGTTTAGTACACAATTAAAGTCCCCACCCCAAATCACCGGACCCCCCATCCCTTCACCAAGTCTAGTGATCAGCGTCCTAAAGTACGTCGCCGTGTCCTGGTTGGGAGCATAAGTATTTATAATACACACTACTTTATTTTCCACAAGCCCCCTTACCATGACCAGCCTCCCATCAGACTCCACAACCTCCCCAAGTAGCTTAAACGGGACATGTGGTGCAATCCAAACCAGCACACCTCTAGCATAGGCCGAAAATGTAGATCCCACTACTGTCCCTCTCCACTTCCTCCCCACCAGTTCCAGTTTATCCCTTGTCAGATGCGTCTCCTGTAACAAGGCGACATCTATCTTTTGCCTTTTTAGGTACAACATGACCTTGTTACGCTTAAGGTAGCTGTTAAGCCCTCTAACGTTCCACGTTAGTATCCTAAGGTCCCCCATGATGTATCAGTAGCTCCCTCCTCCCTCCCAGGTCTGCTCGCCTCCCCCCCACCTCAAAGACCCCTATTTCCAGTTTCTCTCCCAGGCTCATACAACAACTAACACACCCCCTAACCCAACCAACTGCCCAGCTCCATCCCTGGATCTCAGGCATCCCCGTGTTCGGTTCTCTCTGGAGCCCAAGTAGAGAACCCAACAGGGTGTCACCCCACACACAGTGACTAACCTAAATTCAAACTGGGGTACAAAGAACAGCCCCTGGAGGCTCCTCTCCCTCGTATCCGTATCCGCGCACACGGACCGTGTTCCAAACTCCCAACGCATACACTTCCACAACAAAGTCACAAAGACTATATTCCAGTCCCAATGTTTATAGCCCAACCGGGCCCGCAGCGTCACTTATCTCTTCCCGTTCCGTCCGCCGTCCGCTCATCTGGCTCCTGAGGACAGTTTTGTGCATCGAGCCACTCCATGGCCTCCTCCAGAGTGTCAAAGACCAGCATCTTAGTCTTGAAGAAAACCTTCATTCTGGCCGGGTAGAGCAACATATACTTGTACCCAGCTGCCCGCAATCGCCTCTTAACCGCCCCAAAGTTTATGCGACTGCGCTGCACTTGCAAGGTGTAATCGGGGTAAGCAGTAATGGTCGCCTCTCCTCGCCGTATGGTGCCCCCCTTACGAAAGTGTTCAAGGATCCTTTCCCGATCCCGATAATTGAGGATCTTGGCAATCACAGGCCTAGGCGGGTTCCCCGGCGGTGGTCTCCTGATCAAGGCCCTGTGCGCCCTCTCCACCGCAAACCCCTGCGACAGGGCTCCCCCAGTGATCTCCTGCAGCAGCAAGTTCTCAATAAACTCTGTGGGATTCTGGCCTTCAGCCCCCTCCGGCAAGCCCACGATGCGAACGTTGTTTCTCCGGGCACGTCCTTCCGCCTCTTCAGCCCTACTTTCCAAGTTGCCCACCCGCTGCACCAGGGCATGGATATCGCGCTTATGTGCAGTGCAGTCCGCCACAGTAGGGCCCATCTCCTTTTCCAGAGATTCCGTGCGCTCAGCCAGGGCTCGCACATCCTGCCTCAGGAGGTTCACGTCCTCCTGCACCGCCCCAACCTGTAGTTACATCGCAGTTTTCAATTCGGCCACAGCAAGTTGGAGCTTGGTCTCCCACGTCGCCTTCAGGTCCGCGATCGCCGCGAGGACCTCCTGGTTCGCACCACCAGCGGCCATCTCCTTGGTCTGAGCCTTATCCTTGCTCTTGGCTCCTTCCGGGCCGGGCGGTGTCTTGGCGTATTCGTCGAGCGTGGGCTGTTTATTCTTCGCTCTCAAAGGCTTGTTCGACATATCTCCAGTCAGGAGCGTCCTTCTGGCCGTGCTCAGGTCCAAGGCAGGGAGGCACTATGCCCATACACCACAACTCAGTTTGAAAGTCACAGCTCGCCCAACAATCTCAGGCACCGCTGTTGTCCGGCGCTCCCCCAGATGGGCCGGGTCGCGCTGCCCCCTTCGTAACGCCGAGAGGGCGCACGTATGCTGTGATCTCGGTCCACCGCTCCTTTGTCCCCTCGTCAAGCGGCGGCCATTTTGTCGTCCGTCGAGGTCTCGCCACCAGCGCTTCACTCGGCTCCTAAGTACACGTACGCAATGCGAGCCCGTGTAAAAATGTATCCTCGCGTGCAGCCGAACTTCATGTACACAGTCATCCCAATCTTCGCCAAATCGCAGCGGTCCTTGCGCGGTATCAGTCGGATAATGTACGGATCAGCGGGAGCCCCCGTACAGGCACGTCTTTTCACATGGCTTCCAAGCCACGCCCCCCCAATCATCATGGACATTGTACACACGTGGTTGTCCGTGTCGGCCTGGTGTGTGTCGTGCCCTTTTCTTTGTTAAGGAGCTTGGGGAGGCCTCCACAGCATGGCCCACAGGGGGTCCCCAAATATTGTGCTATGCCAATGTCTGACAAAGGGGTAGTGTGCAGTGCGTGCCTTGAAGTCTGCCAGTGAGTCCCCGGGTGAGAAGCAACTCGTTGATGTTTTCAATTTTAAACAACTGTGTGGTGCCACGGATTTATGTGTGCAGCAATGATATTACATGAAACGGTGGGGGCTTTTAAAGTCCTCTGACACCGCTTTTTTGGCTTGTTTAACACAGCAACACCACAGATAACAAATACTTCTGTGTCCATTGATCTATAGATGTTTCATACACTAGCTCTAGCCTGCATTAGAGATTTTGGTTACCCTGTTACAAGTACTGCATTCTGTATGTTTTACATATAGACCCCACATTGAATATGGAAAATGACATTCCCCAAATGTGTGATCGTGCACAAATGACACCTCCCTCTGTGCCTCTGTTCTTATATCTGGCTGAAATTAGAGCGCCTGGAGACACGGGTCCTAGACGCATCTGAAATATCTGATGGTCGTTTGCCATCATGTCTTGTGATGTCACTTGGGGAGCGGGGTCAAATGACATCACTTCCTGTGATGTCATCAGGGGGTCAAGGGTCATGTGATGTCACTTCCACTACCCCAGGCATTTTGGTGACATGACGTCCCTGTCAGACAATTGGAATCACAGAGTGGGATTTAGGACTCCCCGTGACTTTTCTCTGGGTATTGTAGGGGCCCAATGGCATCAAGCACTGCACCTCAGCGATCATAGGAAACTTGGCCCCCCAGGGACTGGGGGTTAAGTTGGGGGGGATTTGGATGGGTGTTTAAATTTGATTGGGTTGAGTTGGGGGTTTACAGGGGGTTTAGGGGGAGGGTAAGGTTAGTCCCGCCAGAGGGAAGATGGTCACAAGCTGTGAAAAGGGTAAGGGGAGCAAAGGTGAAGGAGATGCGTGTGGGTTTAGATGTGAAATGACGACTGTTAAAGTATTATCCCACAATGGGAGTGGCATGAACTCCCCAATGAAGAAGTAGAAATTAGAGGAATTTTTTAAAAGGTCAAAACATGACACTTTGATGTATCAGGAGAGGCATATTAGGAAGGTGGACAAAGGGAAGCTTAAACTGAGGGGGTATTCCCATATATATCAAACCAATGCCGTAAAAAAAAACAGCCGTGGTCCTTATAGCGATACAAGAAGGGCTAGCAGCACAGGTCCTTGAAAGTAGACTAGATCCTGGTGGGTGATTTCTTTTTCTTAATGTTAAGCTGGATCATACATATATACGCTGGCTACATTGTACCTTATACGGGACATGATGGGTTTTTGAGTGGAGTGTTTTCGCAATTAGAGGGGTTTGCTAAGGGGGAGATCATGCTGGCTGGGGATTTTAATATGGTGTTGGTGCCCCAGGAGGCTAGGAGTACTGTAGCTAAACATCGCATATTAGCGCCTTCCAAAACGCTTAAGCAGAAAGTAACTACGCTCACCCTCCATGATATTTGGCGAGCAATCAAGGGGCAGCCTAAGGGATATTCTTATCATTCCCATGTACACTCGTCATTATTGAGAATTGATTATGTTTGGGTCTCTACCTGCCTAGTGGGTAGTGTGTTGGAAGTGGATCTGGGTGCTATTTCTCTTTCAGATCGCTTTCAATGTCGATGAGGGTGGGGGCGCCCCAGATCGGGTATGGAAATAGCAATTTCCAGTGGATATGATCCAGGACCCGATTTTAGTAACATCAATTAAAGACAAAATAGATACTTTATTGAAAATGATACACAAGAACTGGCCCCGGGAATGATATGGGATGCCTTCAAAGCTGTCCTGAGAGGACATCTCATAGCAATGAAAGTGGAGCTGGATAAGCAGAGCCGACTATGGGAAGAGGAATTAGAAAATAAATCAAGAGATATACAGGGGGAGATGCAAAAGGCCCCACTAGGAAACATCAGAGGGCAATGAAACATATTCAAGGCCAACTCAAAATGTTTCACATGAAGCGTGCTGAAGAGGCATTGTTATTTACAAAAAATACTATACTATTATGTAAGGCTGATAATGCTGATAGGCTGTTAGGTAGACAATTGAAAGAAAGGGCTTGTGCCCACAAGATTTTGAAACTAAAAAGTGCAAAAGGGGGATATGAGACTACCAACGAAGGGATTCAGGGAATTTTTTGAGATTTTTATTTGCATTATACACCTCTGATAACCCAGATGCAAAAAGACAGGCAGAATATCTGTAGAGAGTGCCCCTGACATGCATTACACATGAGGACAGGGAAAGGTTGGAAGTGGAAATTCAGGAGGAAGAGGTGACGAAAGTGATTCAATAGCTACCCAAAAATTAGGCCCCCGACCGGATAGTTACCCCGCACACTGCTACAAACAATTTTGAGACACTTTAACTCCATACTTTGTAAGACTTAATAATTCATTTAGGTCGGAGTGCACGGATTCAAATTCAATGAATGAAGCTAAGCTGTTGGTGTTCCCCAGAATGGGGAAAGACCCGTTGTCCTCTGGTTCATATGGGCGTAGCGCGTTAATTAATATACACGCCAAAATGTATACTAAAGTATTGGTGAACCTCCTCACGGAAATATTGCAAAGGATAATAGGCGCAGATCAGTCTGGATTTGTTACACAAAGACAGACACGTGATGACATCCGTTGAATTTGCCATTTATTGGAAAAAAAGTCTCTAAAACCCACAGCGGTAATATTTGTGTCATTGGATGCCGAGCAGCCATTCGATAGAGTTGAATGATCTTTTCTGTTTTAGACTATGGAACGCATGGGGTTGGGCACAGGGTTTCTCCAAATGGTGCAGGCAAATGATCACTCTCCTCAAATTAGGATAGCTATAAACGGGACACTTGGCTCTATATGACCCCCTTTGTTTATTTATTCCCTGGTTTGAGGGTGATGGATGGGTTTATGATCTCTTCGATCTTCCCATCGATGGGCTAGCTGGAAGCATTTAGCCGCATCCGAGTGGTTTTGCGCAGTCTCAATGGCCATGGCTGGGGTAGGTCGATTTAATTGAAGGACGGATTTTTGGAAAAGAGGGGGTAAGGTATTTGTAAATTGTTCTAAGGTAATCATCTCTGTCAGTTCTTCTGGAGTTTTATTATTAGCACATAAGGTCACTGTGTTTTTGACCCCTTTGCCCATCTCTAAAGGAGTTAGTTTCTCCCGGGTTCAACCTAATGGCTTGTGATTTCTGCCGATAATAATTGCAGGTTTGCCCCACTCTTTTCAACAAGCCTTCCTTGATGGATAGGAAGGAGGCTCCGTGTGCAAGGTTGAGTAGTTGCTAGGAAGTTCGGAGTTCCCTTTCAACAAGGGTCCCAAATAGCATTTCTTAAGGTTCTCTCCACACCCAAGTTGTTCAGCCAGGCGTTTTTCCCAGTTTAGGAAAACATTTCCCAAATCTTCTCCTTAGAGATAAGGTTGAAGTACGCCTTGTGGTAGTAAAGGCCTTGCTTCCAATTCAGTTAGATTTTCCTGGAGTCTGTTTTTGGTCTGTATCTGATGGGCCGTCTATTGGGCAATGATATTGACAGACACAAGTGATCACAGTTCAAGGGTGTTTATTAAACTGTAAATCTAAGATGGGCGCTAGCTTCGAACATCAACTGAAAAATAAGGCAGTCCTTGTGGCGTCTTGTCAAAGTAAAAGGCTGTCAGGAGATGCTTCTCCAGGCAAGGTGGGCGTGGTAGACTACTCCAAGGCCTGTTGTCTCTATTGCGCAAGTGGCAATTGCCCTGGCACCTGCATAAACTTCACAGGCACATTGGTTTTACGGCTTCTCACTCTTGTCGGATAACACTTCCATCACCATGGTTACCCTGACGCAAGGAGACGTTGCCGTATGGATGCATTTCCGGATTCCTTACAAACTATCCCCTTCCAGGGGGCTTTGCTTCTGATTGAAGTTGCAGCGCTACTTTCTGGACTAGCTGTTAATTCATTCCTCCTTTGGAGTTCCGCGTTACTTGGCAAGAAGATTTCACCCCTCCTTGCCACCTTCCTTCGCTGCCCTGACGGACACCTATTTCCATCTCTCTACAGAAGTTCAATTTCGCCATTCAGAGACTGCGTTACTTCGCGAGTGCTCTGAGCAACCGTCATCTTTCAGCAGAGGATTACAGTCACCATACAGAGCCCGCATCTCACCATGAGTGCTCTGAATCTATTTTGTTCATCTTACCACCGCAGAGCATTCCAGGCGGCACATGGTGCACGCGTTAATTTGCGAGTGCTCCAAAATCATTTGTTTCATCTAACCGCCGCTGAGCATTTCCAGACCATACAAGGAGCCCGCTGAAGACTGCGTGTTTCTTGTTTTCCCTTGGCAGCACATACTTTCTCTGCAATCCTGTGTCTTTTTACCAGCTACGCCCTACCTGCACGCAGAAGTTTGCTTTAACCGCGAAACAGGTTCCTTGGTCTTTCTTCTTGCATCCAGTACCACCACAGAAGAAGATACACTTCAGTCATTCTGAACAATTATACGGTCCCTTACTCCTTGATCTGACCCCGGAAAGCTACACGGATTGGTTTGGACATTCCTTGGATTTGGTGACTTCCTTTGTTTATTGCCATTTCCTTATACCAGACACATCAACAGACCCTTTCTACAAGTACCTTCCTATTACAGACACTTTGCTGATATTGTTGCCAACTATAGAGTCGCTATAGTGGAACGCTACACGGATTGATTTGGACATTCCTTGGATTTGGTGACTTCCTTTGTTTATTGCTCTTTCCTTATACCGGACACATCAGCAGACCCTTCCTACAAGCACCTTCCTATTACAGATGCTTTGCTGATATTGGTGCCAACTATAGAGTCGCTAGAGCCTGCTTGTTCCGATCGGTTAGGTCCTTACTAACCTTCCTTTTTTTTGTTTTTATCATCCATGTCCTTGGATGTTTATTGCATTTATTTCATTGAATTCTTTTGCATTTTGGTTACAAAATGGAACACTCATAGAGCACACCTTGGTTACCCTTTAACTTCAGCCACCTTCAGGTTACCTTGTCATCTTATAAAATACTAAAACTGTCTTGTTCTTCTTTTCAACCTGGTGCTCACCAGGGTGGTGTGAATTGCTCTTCTACTCTAAAGGCAACTCTGCCTGTAATCTTGAACAGTCAGAAGGGCACTTAGAAGAAAAGGTTGCCCTGTCTTCGACTCCACCTGTGGGTTCACGACATGGGACCTCTTATACAAGAGCTCTCCAAGTCTCTGGAGTATCCTGTCAGTCCTTTAGCTACCAACTAAAAAAAGAGGAGTGGCAGTCCTGCAGTCTACTTTCTGTTTGGTCTGCTTTCCCTGTTCACTCTTACCTGAAGGAGGATCTTCAACTGCCTTTCTATAAAGACTTACAGCTACAACGGAGCGGACGCGGAGTGGCGGAGAGTGGCAGTACTGCAGTCTACTTTCTTTTTGGTCTGCTTTCCCTGTTCACTCTTACCTGAAGGAGGAGCTTCAACTACCTTTCTATAAAGACTTACAGCTACCACGGAGCGGACGCGGAGTGGCGGAGAGTGGCAGTCCTGCAGTCTACTTTCTGTTTGGTCTGCTTTCCCTGTTCACTCTTACCTGAAAGCGGAGCTTCAACAACCTTTCTATAAAGACTTACAGCTACCGCGGTGCAGATGCGGAGTGGCGGAGAGTGGCAGTCCTGCAGTCATGGCAGGCTTGGCTGCAAGGACTGCCCCTCCTTCAACATCGCCTCATGATGACGAAGCCCAGTGGCTTTGAAGCTCACGATTGCGTTCTAATTCTGAAAAACTCTTAACAGCTGATCCACAAGAGAGCAACCCGCTCACTTTGAAACATGGTAAAAGCATTCCAAGGAAAGCTGAGAATAAAGATCTGGGCGCCCTGCTGAGGCCGGCGCTGATTAATGACTCTAGCACGCCCAGACCCGGCTCACAAGATGTGCAAGTCTCCCCCCAAACAGTGAATACACAGTTTACATCTCCGACAATCAGCACACAAGCATTCGTGTCACCTCCCTCCACCACCCCAACTCAGGCCCACTTACCAGCTGTCCCTGGAGGGGGGCCGCGTCGATGGTCCAGGAGGTGTGTGGTCACCTCGAGGAGGACATCGGTGGAAAAGAGCGAGCCCTGGAGCAAGGCGGGGGAGGGGAGACCGCCCCGGTACCAGCTTTTTCGAAGAGACTTGGCCAGTGACGTACCGGGCTCGGAAATCACTTTCCCGCAAGGAAGGTCTTGTCGCCCTCGCCAACGGGAGGTATGCCGGCAGAGGACTTGGACGGAACTGCGGGCAGAACTCCCCCAGCACTGGTGGTTCGCGTGCAGGTTCACGCGGACGCCGGAGCAGTCACGCCCCTCTGGGACTTTGTGGAGGCTGTCGTGGAAGCAGAAGCCCAGACGGGCTCCATCTACAGTCAGTCTCCAGTACCTGCAACATCTTGTTCTGACGAACTGAACAAGGACATGACAAGGTAAACAAAGGATAGAGACCTGACAATTCAGGCACAAACCGCTGTTCATAATACAAAGAAACTAACAAGATCCTTGTTAGACTTGGCTCCTTTGAGAACAAAGAAACTGAATATAACAAAACAAGCAAGAAGCAAAAGACCTCATCATGATGGTCCTACAAAGAAACCACCTGCAATTAAACCCAGCACGCTTGGCAAAAGGGCCAGCTCTTCGACTAAAGCGGGAGGGAAAGTCTCCCCGATTACCTTGCTGTCAAGCTTCTTCTACAGTTGCATGCTAGCAATGCAAATAGACACGAACTGTCAGACACAGAAATTTTAGAAGCGGTCCTGGATATCCACCCCCCTTCTAAGCAAAGGAGAATCAAAAACCAGAAATCACTGATGCCAAATTCTCAAGGAAAAGACAAATCGTTCCTACCAAATCAATTCCCAAATGCCTCCAAAATCCTAGAGACCATGACCCATGCACTGGAGGAAGGCTCACCTCCTGAGCACCTTGTGCTACAGCCTACACCCAGATCAGACAACCTTCAACAAAAGAAAATCGCCTCAACGACAGAGCCACTACTCGAGAAACGGCCCAGCTGCGAACTTGCGCCATATGATTCCCAGAGACACAAATATCTGTAGATACTCTTTCCCGAAATCATCGTGTTGATGGACCACAGGCTTCTCCTCTGCAAAGTCAACCCCTGGAAAAGTCTGATTTGATTACACCTGCCCCTGAAAACAGAGTAAACAGCTTGGCATTAAACGGCAGTGTCCAGCCTGTGCCTGCCACTTGGAACAACAACAGTGCCTTAGACGAACTTGAGTCCATGTCAATCAATAATCCTATAAACAAGGGCCATCCATGGAAACCAAATCCTCAAGACGCCCACCAATCATCTTTGCGACTAGACGTCCATAGAAGACACTCAACCGACGAACACCAAAACCAGAGACAACATAGATCAGTCCTAGGCCCTTTGACCTCTCCTCTAATCTCAAACAAAACTCGTGTCCAGTCTGAACCAAATAACAAAGACTCTCTGTCAAAGAAGCCGGATATTTTTTCCATCATGTCATCAATTACCATTGCGCTGGCTTCCTTCACCAAACTTTACAAGTCGATTTACGACACAATGAAGGACCATACTACGATCCAGGCAGTGATCCACACCAAGCTCATCTACTTGGAAGGGTAAAAACAGCACAGGAAGAAAGAGCCAAATCTGCGAACACAAATGCAGCAAACCTGTCCACTATGCTTTTAGCTATGGAGAGTGTTCTTGAGCACCTGGATGAATCCAGAAATCTCACTGGTCACAACCCCCTGTTAGCAACTTCACTTGCAATAGTGTCTGATTCACCAGCCCCATCCCAGACACTTTCGAGTCTCTCTATAGGAAAATGAAGCAACCGGAACACAAAGCAAATGCCACTTGGCTTGGAAAAAAATACAAACGACACAGCAGTTGTACTTATCATCGACGAACAGGTCCAGGCCCATGAGCAAAGTCTTCCCTAGTTGGAGGCTCGGAACTAACTTATTCGATTTTTGACAATGCCAGTACTAGACCAGACAGGGCTGCAGGCAAGTCGGTAGACCTTGGGCTCAACCCAAGTCACTCCTCAGGAGCCACATTCAAAACAACTTCACCCTCACTATTACGGACGGAAGGACAGCACAAGCCTGCAAGCTCGTCCCAGATTGAGGGCTTGTCAAACAAAAGTCCCCAATCCTCGCCTAAAACCACCGAAGACTTCTTGGCAACCGAGGCTCTAATGAATCTAAGACAACACCTGGACGAAGCAACCCCTCTACCAGTTCTCAAGCAACGACATCGAAGTCCCCAGAGGAAGGTTAGCTTCGACAACCCTTAACCGGCTAGATGCTCCAGTGGGCACGAAGAAGAGACTGTTCTTTCACCACCTTTCCTTACATTAGAAGAACGTAGGGAAAAAACAACTCGTGCCAAGGATAGGAGTCCGTCGGAGACAACTGGACGACACAGAAGCTTCCAGATACAAACGACAACAACAGTGCCGAAAAGAGATAAGCCCCTACTCCATGAGACACAGCCAACACATCAAGACCCGCACAGGAAAACACAGGAGTCAGCGGTAAGTGACGAACCGGCAACGTGTAATAAAGACCTAGCTCACCTGCCACATCGTGATCAATGTCACAACAAAGGATCTTTAGGCCAGCGTTACAGATCAAGAACTGAAATCTACCAGAAAACATTGTCCAAAAAAAAATTATAAGTCCAAATGGGTCCTTAAACTAGAACAAATTCCAGAGAACTATGACGACATAGTTCTGAATTGAAGATCTGTCCTGAAGCTGTTCCACTATATTCCAATTCTATGCCAAATTAATACTGACGACTTGAAAATAGTTGACCCAAGTCACCTACATGGAAAACCATTAAGCCACTTGCACATCTCGTCAACGACGGTCTCCAATCTTTTGAGACATGAATCAAAGGAACTCTTAAATTTGGGTTATGCCCTAACCGAAATCAAGGAGAACACTCAGCACTCAAAAAGACATCTAAATCGACTTTCACCTGACAGCCGAGCGAAGAAACACACAAGGACGACAAAACTTTATCCGGTGGGAAAAACTCAATCAAACCACCGGACAGATTCTACTGAAATCACAAAGACTTCTAGAGTTTGTCCAGATACCACTCAGGACAAGTCGCCAGCCCTCACCCAAGATTCAAGCTGCTATCAAAAATCCAAAAGGAAGGTCTTTGCTGGAGGCACAGGCCCATCTCCATCATTAGATCTAAAGAATGGAGCCTATCATTCACATCCTGAAACTCCAACAGATCTCAAAAAAATGGAAAGGACTATCACACAAGAATTAGAGGCAGGAAAAGCTATCAATGTCTGTCGAGAAAAAAGGCCTTCGAAGCAGGGCGTTTGGTCATGGCTCCCAAAAGCCCTGACACTACATTGCAACAAATAGCAATCCAAGACCATGGCCCCTACCCAGCTGGAGGGGCCCTTGTCTGATTCCAGAGCTGCCGACATAAGGCTAGGTTCCTGGAACACCAGGGGTTACCTCCACCTGACCGCCACAGGAGATGTAAACTTCTATGACATCCTATGCTTCCAAGAAACCTGGCTTACCAAAAAGCCAATACTAGACGGATATGAAACCATCTTAGCCCCAGCCAAAAAGGGACCAACAGGCCATCCCTCCTAAAGTCTTCTTATGGCCTGCCGAAGTGGACTGGGTCTGGCCGTGACAGAAACGTTGGTGTCGAACTACTCCTTGTTGGCAGTCATACTGAACTGGAACCGCAACTGTTCACAAGTGTCCAAGAAGCCACCTCAATTGCCATCTTGAATACGTACTGGAATCCAGCGGCAATAGACACCTCTCAGTTCCTGGAACTAATTGAGACCATGCTTGACAAGATTCTAGCGGTCCACCAGGTTTATCATATCCTGGTGTGTGGAGATCTAAACGTTTCGTAAAGCAAACAAAAAGGGAAGACCACTTCCTCTTCGGCCAAAGACAGAGGGATCCGCTGGCTTAACTTGATGAATGCAAAAAATCTGACCAGCCTGGACTTAGCCTTCAAAAAGAACGATCATCTCCCAACTTGGAAAAACGGCAAATTTCAGTCAACAATCAACCATATTTTTGTATCTAGTCCACTTCTTCATCTGACAACGTCTTTTGAAGTCATACAAACAACTGCCAATGATCATAATCTTTTACAGACGACCTGGAAGACGGCCTACAGCCCTCCAGAAAAGTTGAATATCACATTGGAGCTGAACTCCCAAGGCAACAGATTAAAATTGACTGAGAAGAGTATAAGAGAACTAACCGGTAAATATACCAAAGAAGACACGTCCGAACATTCTGCAATGGTGGACTACGGCCTATTGTTGACAGCCTACAAGCAATCCAGAATGCGACCCAATTCGACCGCATTGCCGAAAAAACACACATACGACAAGCTTCTTGTCCTAAAGCGGTGAGAATTTCAGAAAGCTAAAAGGAAAGCATTAAAAATGGAGCAAGCACAATCTAAAACAACAATTTGTGAAATAACAAAAAACTACCGATCATGGGTCAGAAGCCATCGGTGCCAGTTACTCCAACAAGACGCTGAAGCAATTCTCAAGGCAATTAGCGGCATCAACACTAGAGAATTTTGGTCTCTCCTAAAAAGCACAGTTTCAACCGACAGGGATGCAATTTTGAATAGAATAGGTGAATCTACCTGGGTCACTCACTTCAAAAACCTTTTCCAACTCACGGAACAAAAGAACACAGCGGGCCATACAACAACTAATCTCAAAAAAATTCACCATGACCTACTTGACTCTTTAAGGCACAAGCAAGAAAGACAAGACACAATATCTTTCGAATGGGCGAAATGTGCGACCTTCTAAAAAAGCTCAAAAATTCGAGGGCGCCTGGACCAGATGGTATTACTATTCTTGATTTGAAGTCTCACCCGGAGGAATGGGCAACATTTATAAGAGCAGTGTTCATCAGATGTGCAGAGTCCAAATCTATTCCAGCTTCGTGGACTACAGCCATCGTAGTCCCGATCTTTAAAAAAGGAGACCACAACGGCACAGTTAACCACCGCCCAATTGCTCTGTTGGACCCTATCAGGAAGATGTTTGGTTCCCTTCTTCTGAAGAAATTTCAAACATGGGCACTGAACGCACCCTGTAATGACCACTTTCAATCTGGATTTAAAAATAACACAGGAACAACCGTAAATATCTTTCTACTAAGCATCTTGAAGAGCAAAGTGATGGAAGGTGGACTGAGACTGTTTGCAGCTTTCATCGATCTATCGCAGGCCTTTGACCGGGTGGATAGGGCCCGCCTTTGGGAAAAGCTCCAGCAATGGGAATGCCCCAAAACAATTCTTGAGTCTATAAAAGCGCTCTACACAAACACAACCATGCAGGTCTGCCTGAGTCAACAAGGTATTCTTTGTACAGCCATCCCCACTTTTAGGGGAGTTAAACAAGGGTGCCCCCTTGCACCAGCCCTATCTTGGCTTACATAGGCGACTACAGCTTAGCAGAAGAGGGACTGAGATCTTTCCTGCCGAATCTGGTCCAAGTAAAAATCAGTAGACTCTTATATGCTGATGACCTGATTTTACTCGACCAAACTTCTATTGGACTGCAGCGTCAGCTGGATAACCTTTTCAAATACATGACCGTCAACAACTTAGACATCAACATCGAAAAGACAAAAATCACGACAGTCGAGAAGTCGGTCAAGAAGGCAGAGAAATCAAAATGATCCCTGGACGGAAGGCCGATAGACAAAGTCAAAAGCTTCAAATATCTCGGTGTAATATTGGACAGCTCAAGAAGAGATGCAGCAATGGAACACAGCCTGCTACTTAAGATCAGAACCTTAGCCACTCAGGGCAAGGCCATCAACAGAAAATTCGGCACATTTTCTACCATTCCAGCCCTAACTTTTTACAAATGAAGGTGGTCCCCACAATCCTCTACAGAGCCGAGGCAATGCCAACCATACTGGCAGTCATTTGGGCCAGACTTGAAGCATACTACTGGGGAACAGTGTTGGGTCTTCCTAAATCCACACCGATAGCCGTAATTAGGCACAAACTCAGTTTACTCTCATTGAAAGGTACTCTAAACTGCAATTCATTGATGCTATATAGGAAACAGCTTGATTCACAAAGAAATTAGCAACTCAAACTGCACAATGTTAAAAACTTGGAGAGAAGATAACATCGCACTTTTGGACACAACAGCGTGTGACGAGGAGGAATTTATCAATAACCTGGGAAAAATAATAAAACGACTAAAGGAACTTGACTGGATAGAGACACAAACTCAGGCCGCAAGAAACAAACTGACGGGCCATCTGCCTCCAAACTTTAAAAAACAGAACGATCTCCAAGGCTACATTAAGAAGTTCCGAAGCAGGACGGCCCGGAATGCCATCCTAAGTCTTAACCTACTTGACACAAATGAAATTCGAGCAATCAGAGGCCTCTCGTTGACCGATTCGTGCAGAATATGTAAAACCCCCAACGAGAAAGAAACAATTTGGCACCTTTTTTTCTCCTGTCCGGGTACCGATGGGATCAGGTCACAATACATTAAGCACTTTTCCACAAACTGTATATCGGCGGAAGAAGAAACCTGGTGGGCAAGAAATATTAGCGGAGATAAAGCTACATGGCAAATTTTAAAATTCTACAACATATCACGACAACGCTGTCAACTTTCTCAACTTCCGCGGTGTAAGGCAGTAAGACCCGAGAACTTGGACCCAGTTACATGATTTAGAGTTTTTCACTTAATTTGCAGACAATACCCCACAGCATAGAAACGATGAGCATGCACAAGTTGTAATAAAATCGATTTTATTTGATTAAACTCAACTAAAATAAAAAATATAAAAAAAAAAAAATATTGCCAAATCCTTCCAATTAATTACAAAATAAGTGTGGGATAGAGTTTTCAATAAAGAAAAAAGTGTTCACAAATAAGTCAGGATGTGATTGCCAGGGGTCTTCCTTCCCCACATTTTGAGCACAGGACAAGGCGGATCTCTTGAGCACAGCACACACTCGAGCTTTCCCAGCGCGAGCCAACAGTTCCGTACGAGCTATAAAGGTCTTTGATGGCTAAGTCTCTTTTCAATAAAAAGTCTTTTGCCTTTGAGGGCCTGATGTATTCAACAAAACAGGCAAACAAAAAATTTCTTTCCAAATGGACTTTGGGTGATGACTTTTCATCCCTGGATCTCCCTCGGTCGGGCTCTGACCCCTAGGCTTCCCTCGATTTGGCTCAGGCCTTTCCTTCGGGATCTCCCTCTGCCAGGCTCGGATCCAAATGCCAAGAGGGACAATCCACTTCCCCTGGTCTTACAATACTTCTTGCATTCACAAATCTTAATGTCTTTTTAAACAGCTCCTTAGGCTTTGCCCCTTTTTGTCGGCCTCCCTCCGCCGGGTTCACTCTTGCCAACTTTTGCAAAGCAGTTCACTGCGGGCATCCCTAGGTGGGGTTCACTCCTGTCAATACACTGTTCATAGGGACTGCAGGCCTCGCCCCTTTTTGTTAGCATCCCTCTGCTGGGTTCACTCTTGCCAACTTTTACTAAACTGTTCACTGTGGACATCCCTCGGTCAGGTTAACTTTTGTCAACATACTGTATTTCGGGACTTTAGACTTCACCCCCTTTTATCGGCATCCCTCCTTCGGGTTCACGATTGCCAGCTTTTGCAACACACTGTTAATTCGCTAGTTTCACCAAGCGGGATTCATTTTCCTTCGCTTCACAATCATCTGTTGGTTAAAGACTTTTGACTGTACAGAGAATTTAACAAGACCCCTGTATGACCACTTTGACCCCCTTTTCGCCTTCTTCCATGGCCTTCTGGTTATATTCGTTTCAACAGTCAGTTAATCTTCCAGAGTTTCCTTAGTGAGCACACACGTGGTGTTGAACTCCTCTACTGCTGGTTTTCCCCCTTTTAATATCAATAACTCTTTATGCTTTCACATTTCAATTAGCCGCTTGCTACTTTTCGTTCAACTCAGTTCGGTTTCTTATCGACTCTCCCCTCGACTCACCGGCTGTGATGAATCGCTTGGCCTTCTCTCTCTTTGGTATCATGGAGACAAGCGCCTCTCCCCAGCTTGGTAATCAGCGGAGGAGGGTCTTGTGTACCGTTGACATCTGCTGCAACACATGCTGGCTGTTGTTCGCAGTCTTATGATTCCTTCTGCAGAGGTTTCACAGGCCTTGGTAGGAAAGGGCAAGGTCACTTCTCTCCTTCTCACCCTCTCGGTATGCGCCGTCTTTCTCCTCCTCTTGAACTGCGTGCTGAGTTAGCTCTCGCGTCGTGCAGTCTGCCTTGCTCATCCCTTGGTCTCGCGCTCCACCTTTTATCCCTGTGGGGAAGGTAAAGGGCCATCAGGTGTGTGTGATTCTGGTCAATTGCCTGACTTTGACTGACCCTTGTATTGGGACATGTCAGGTTAACGGCTCTGGTGTTAGTCTGTAGTTTTTTGTGTTGTGTGAAAGTGTTTGTGTCAGATCGGAAGGGGGCAGTGTTTTAGAATATCCTACGTGGTAGAATGGAGAAAAGGTGTTGAGAGAAGGAGGATACTGTGTCTCACCCGTCGGTATCCCACTGTCACTCCCCAAGAACACCCCACCCAGGTGATCCTCCTTCCACCCCCAGGAACTGGATCCAATAGTGATAACCGTGTCCTGGCCACCTGGATGACAGATCCCTGGGCACTAGCCAGTGAGAAAACTTCAGGTTTCTCTCACATCCCACCGAACCCCCCTCAGCCGCCTCTGCTCCCATGAAACCCTCCTCTCCCCCGCTGCTGACCTCCTCGGTACCACTCAAAATACTAAAGTGGAGGTCTGCCACCCCACTGTCCCTGTCCTCCACCTAGCCAAAATACTGCTATCTTTACATCTGCACGAGCTGCAGCCTGCTCCACTGAATTAGCCTCAGTGTTCGTCATCACCGCCCCTTCCACTGCTATTTTAGCTAACTTTTTCCGTACTAGTTCCTCTTCCTCCGGCTGCAACCTTTGAGCCTTTTCTCGTTCCTTTTGCAGTGATGTATTATTATAATCTGAATCTCGGCCCACCCCTTCGCCTCTATGCCCACTATCTTGTTGAGCTCTTGCTAAACTTCCTTGGGTAATCCCCTTTTAATAACAAATAAAAAAGAGGAACTGATCGGTCCCACTGGTCACCAGTCTCCGCTTCCCACATCTCCTGCACTTTTACAATGTATTGAGAAGCATCTTCATTGTCCCCCATAGTGTACTGCATTATGAACTGTAACTCAGGTTATCGGGGTACGCCCGTCGCAGTGCGTCCCACACTTGTGCCCTAATATTGCTGAAAGGTGCCCCACCATGCGCATCATCATCTAACTTTACTCCAGGGTACCCTGCCTTGACCCACACATCCCACACATCCCTGGCCTCCCACAATTTACGCTTTTCATGTCTCCTATCGCAAAACGAACCCCAGCTGTCTGTTTTTTCGAAGGTGTATATCCACTTCGGAGCCTTGACAGTTAGAGGCGGGAGCGCCTTAATCAGATTGGTTGTATCCATCTGCACGCATGGCACATAATGCGCCTTTCCGGGTCTCTTGTGTAATAATCGCATTTGCTTGCCCAGTCCTCGCCCCGCTCTGCGCTTGCCACTTCCCTTTTTCCATGCAACTGCTACCCGCCTCAACCTGCTCCTCAATCGCTCGCCCCAGAAGCTTTCTACCCTTGGCATAAGTTCTGGAGCCCCTTGTGCCTCACCTATTCCACACTATCCCAGTCTATCCGAGCTCACTGTCCCATAACCTGCACTTTCCTCCCCTCGATCTTTACTCCTGTGCTTCTTGACACACACATCCTTGATAGCAGTGCTATCCAGTCCAAACAAAATGTCTGCGGCCCTCTACTCGTCTAACCCACACCCTGGTTTACTCTCCCCTTCCTTTACTGCCCTCAACCAGGCGAACTCTGCTTGTGTTGCCTCCAATGCCTCCTCTAACTCCTTCGGTGATTTGGTCTCCCGCTATGTAATGCTGTTTGGGGTTGGTTGATATGGGGGTGGAGCCACAGCGCTTCCTCTGGTGCTGTTGTGGGTACTACATTTGAGGGGGCATTATCTTTGCGTCGGGGAATACACCCGGCATTATCCTCTATATCCTCCACGATTCTCCACAAATCTAAAATCTCTTTTCGCTTCTGCAGTTGCTTACCCTTATACTTAGCGATTAGAAATGTGCTTGCATGCTCTAAAATCTCCCGGTTATTAGTACCATGTTCTGGCCAGGGGCGGGGCATTCCCCCTTGGGTCTCTACCAACCACTGCTTGTGATACTTCTCTATCTTGTCCTTGTACAAAGGCAACACACTATATATATACTCCAGTGGAGTCATTTCCCCAATATCAACAATAGTATATTCAAAAGAAGCTTCTAATTGTATGGTGCCAACAACGGCCTGCACCCTCCTAGGAGCTGCGCCTGCTTCAAAGAGCAGACAGGAGTTCTGTGAAAACGGCTCCTGTACACCGCTGCGGGATGCACGCTTGGGACTGGTCACTGTAGGTGGGCGCTGCCCCCCCCAGAGGAGCGGCCTGGAAGCCTCCGTCTTTGCAACGGTTGCTGGCATCACTTTGGGGTCACCAAAAATGTAGAGAAGCCCCTCAACACTGACACCAGAAAAAATACAACCCTCTAAGGAAAAAGGCCCAGCACACCTCTTGCAAGGAAAACAAAGGCTTATTTCCACAAAAATAGAAATGCACCAGCAAAGAATTCTGCTGCCACGGAACGTTCTGCCGAAATCAGTAGGAACAACACTTTATGAAGGCATACAGCTTCATCAGTGACGTAAGTTAATTAGAGCCTCATTATAAGTTTGCCGGTTTGGTAACTACGGTACCGCTAAGCTTGCGGTACCGTAGTCACCGGACCGGCAAACTACGAGTTCTGCTTGTGGGTGCCTTCCCGCCCACCACGACTGGCCTGGCGGACATACCAGCACCCGCGAGCAGAGCATGTCGGATGTACCGGCACCATTCTGAATAGTGCTGGTGCATCCAACCTCCCCATTCCCATTGAGCCCCATGGGCTCCCCCATGGGGCTCAATGGGAATGGGGAGCATTTCATTCCAGTGCCCGCTAACGGGCAATTACCGGGTCTGGCAGGGCCGTAATGACCCAGTAATTGCCCATTCGCGGGCGCCGGAATAATTTGCAAGTTTGGCGACAAAACTTGCAAATTATTCCGGCGCCCGCGAATGGGCAATTACTGGAGCAGGTAGCCTATGTATACGGTCTTGTCGTACCAGCCATTTGAATTTGTACACTATGGGCCTCATTACAAGTTTGGTGGTAGTCTTGCCGGTAAAACTTGTAATGAGGCCCATAGTGTACAAATTCAAATGGCTGGTACGACAAGACCGTATACATAGGCTACCTGCTCCATAAGGGATGCCAGGCCATTGGTCCCAACCCTGTCTGCCCATCTTCTTCCATGCGGGCTCCTCCTTGCACGTCATCAGGCATAAAGCTGACTAGTTGGAAATTATGTGAAGAAAAACAATACTGGCTCTATCTCTAACCTGATGCTCACCTGGTACTGCAGACATGGGATAAGAGGATACTTTGAGGCCATTGCTTCTAACAAACTACAGCTTGATTCCAGACATGTTGGCGCAATACCAAAGTTCCCCACCCTCATTTTAGCTATTCTGTTTTTATCCCTCCTGGCACCTCGCAGCACAAATCACGCAACCTATGATGAAGGCAAGTGATCCCTGTTTTCGGATCTTTTCTGATCAATTGGGGGTTTAACAGTTTTATGGTTGGTGGTTTGGGACTGACTGGTATCTTGGAATGTTGGGGTCTTGGGACTGGGGCTTTCAGGTTCTATTACTTAAAGCTGGGAACGGAAAAGGTTGGAGGCTTGTGCCTTCCTTCTTGTGGGATCGCTTTTCATAGTGAGCTCTCAACCCCTTTGTGGCCTTGCAGGGTGCATTCCTTCTGGGATGCAAAATGTTAGCAACATGAGACAATGAAGGCTCAATGAACATCTGCAGCTCTGTCCTTCCTCACCGGTGCCCAAGCTACAACCTGTTCCTGCCTGCATATACTACATTTCTATGTGTGTGGCTCGGGCCTGCAGGCTTGGCTTCAGCGCAAACCTAGGCCTCAATTCCAATATGGCTGCTACTATCTAAGATGGCATTTGATTCCCCATGTATACCAAGCAAAAACGTACACCACCCTCCCCGCACTATGGCCCCTAGCGACACCCCCTCCCCACGGTAACATCCCCTAGTCCCTACTGCACACTTCTAGGCCTCTGTCTCATCCGAAAGCGCGGGGGGGCTTGGGACAATCATCGACCTTTCCCAACAAAAGCAAAGCACATGCTACAACTAACACTGAGAGGGAGATCAGTAAAAGTTGGGTAACACTACCCTGGTAAGAGGGGACGGTACCCCGTCATTCAAGAAATACAGAGTGAAACATTTCAGAGAGAGAATACTATGGGCCTGGTCACGAGTTGGGTGGTAGCCCTTAAATGCGGCAGTAACTGTGTTACCGTTGTATTTAAGCATCCGCCCAATCTTGGGTCTGGCGTGTTTACCCCCAGCTCGCAGCTGGCGGTAAACACGCCTAAAAAATTCCCATTTTCAGCACAATTACCACTGGCGGTATTACCAATGGACCCAATGGGGAATGAGGAGTAACAGTTAGCACCAGTGTTCCCTCTAAACTGTGCGCTTGCCCAGCTTCCTTCTGGGTGCCGCTCAGAAGATTTTTAGCAGCGCACAAAGACAATTCTCACCTATTAAAAAATATTTAATAAGGCGCAAGCCACAGCAATTAATTGGAATTTGCTTTCTCTTAAAATAAGCAAATAGTCTTGATATTCTGCTAATTTGCATTACACTACTATGCTACGGTGGCCGTAAACACCTAAAATCCCTAACAGCAAAATATACACATAAGAGGTTAAAAACTAATATGGAAAACTGGCTCCATGAACAGAAGAATCTAACCAAGCTATGCCTGCACACATTTACTAAATAATGTTCCCTCCCCACCCATGATTTCTAAGCTTGATTCTACCACACTTGTACCTTATGACTCTAACCAGACAACCTTGACTCTTCCTCTCATGGCTCTGCAAAAGGTTAGCAGACATGTACCTACATCCACTTGTTTTATGTTTGTTGTAATATGAATAATATGAATAATGTTCACATGACAGAATTTCTGTTACTCATTGTGCCTTACCAAAAGCGTCACCCACACGATACAATCGAACTGCCAGCTAAAATATTGGATACTGACTGTATTTAAGCAGGCTACCTGGATGTGTAACCTTATCCCATACTTCCTCTTCTTTGTACATATGTCACTCAAGTGCTTTGAAGTGGCTCCCTTGCAAGTTATATTATAAAACTCAAATATGAATTTGCCCTGTAAGGATTTTGACAAGATAAATGTGATTCTCAGTATTTCCTACATTAGCATTACTAACATCACCCTATAAGGGGAGAGCAACATTGCAACATCATTTACTTTGCCTACAAGGGATAATGGTTATGGACTATGCCTGGGATTACTCGTCCACAGTATCAGCGCACCGGATATTCAGACAGGAAAATACTTTTCACATAATCTGCCTCGTTTCCTTTGGGCATAGACCTTCACACATCATATGGTAACTCGCTGCTATGCAAACATGAAACATGGTTTAACTGAGCACTGTGTAATCCTACACAATGATATAAGGGTGGGGTATGTTGCAAACAATCTTGTATGCAGTGCTCTATCAACTAATATTGGAGGCTAGCACAGGGGCCGGGGAAGGGTATGGGTGGAAGAGCACAGGTTATCACTCCTTGCGGGTGATGAACAAAGCAAATGTCAAAAACCAAGTCAGACGTTTCGGCAGTACACTGAAGGAAATGTGTTGCATGTTTACTAAAGGATAGGAAATTCTAGAACCTGTCTAGACAACAGCACCTTATTTTTCTTTCTATGCTCAGATGCTAAGGACTTTTCAATATAACCATGTGTATGTAACCTTTGTGTATTGTCTCTAGCATCCCCCTACATCTTTATCTGAAAACAAAGAATTACAGAAGAGGGATTCATATTTACAGAAGAAAACACTCAATAAGTTGTACCTCTGATGAATTGATGCTATTAACTTAAAAGGCATATGTGATTTTCTTCAGCAGGGCTCCATAATAAACCTCAGTAAGGCTCTTATTTAATTTTATCTAGGCTGTGGTGCGGAAGGGTGGGCAAAACTATAGACTGTATTATGTGCCCTGTCATTTAACTTCCTATGTCAGGGGTATAGCAGGGCTCTAATCAGATTTTGTCCCTACTTGGAGTCAAATGATTTTTCAGAGAGTAAAAAAGTAATGAGCTTTTCCAATAGGTATACTTTCTGCTGATTAAAAGATGTTCTTCCCCTTACAATTCCTGTTGAGATCAGGCATTAATATTATTAGAGTTCCTTCCTATGCCACCACTCTACTGGTCACTAATTCGAAAAAATATCAGTGGAGCTTTGGGGCTTGAAGCAACAAAATGTTCATTGTTTCTCATTTTTGTTGGGACTAAAAATAGATGGTGTATATGTCTCTTAGCTGGTGTTATCACTATCCAAAGGACAACGTAATGTGGATAGTAAGCAGGGGCACATGAATATTTGATCATCATATTCTGAGGTGCAGTTATTCGGATGCAATTATCATCTTTACACAAATTATTAGAAGAATATTCACCTGGCCCTTGACTTACTTCATTAAAGTGGCACTTGAACTCCTATCAGCATGTTTTCTGACACATTGCATTTAATTGCCATTATTCCATCAGCAAATGTTGCATTCTGTCTGAATTTCTTGACAGCCACATCAGTTTATGACAAAAGATATTTGTGTTTTGTAGTACACATGAGTGATATTCCAGTGGCATAAAATGTTTGCAAGGTACTGTGGCAGATGTTGAAGTCTTGGACTGGTGGATGTGTTTTCTGTTTAATCACATATGACGTATTCTATTTTAGCCTATGTGTTTGGAAAAAGTGTTGTAAGATTTGTCAAGAATTGCAGTGAAGAGGAAATTCCTTTCCAAACTCTCTTCTGCAACGGTAGTTCACTAAATACGCATGGTCACAAAGTGGCTTACCTCATTAGTCAGTTGCGCACATGGAAAATAATGTGCGCACAACAGCAAACCAGTTCCGCACATAGAGAAAAATAATTAGAGGGAACATTGGTTAGCACCCAACCCATGATCCCGCGGTAATACCGCCAGACAGGTGGGTGCTAACGCAAATTAAATTGGGCAGTATCCCACGCGGGATACCGCCCAACCCGTGATCAGGCCATATGAAACGAAGACAAGAGGAGTCTAAGATAAAATAGACTCCAAACCAGAAAAGGGTGAACTATAATTACAGAGAAAGCAAACTACAAACAGAAAGTAGTACCTCACAAGACAACCCAGGGCCCCTTTACTTGGATCAAAGGATACAACAAAGGTCAAGAAGGGAAGGATGGATGGAAAGCAATCCCTAAACAGGAGGGAAAAGCCAAGAGCGTTCTAAGAGAGTTCGTAGAATTGATACACAAGGTGACCATAGACTATCTGAAAATTGTATATTAACAAGAAAGTAAAAGAAGACGAATACAAAAAACAACCATCAGAAGAAGGAAGCCATTCTCCTGACCATAGTTTGTTAGAATAGTGGTAGGGTGAGTAAGTATAAGTTTTGTAAAGCGGACCTATTCATTTGACATAACATAACATAACAGTTGGACATTTCCTGATGACTGACAAGAACCTTATTTACATAGGTAGGGAAGTCCCTCATAGCAACAGGAAAAGATAGGCCTTATTCCTATTCTTTGATAAATCATTTTTATGAAATGTCATCATCGTGTCTGCGTTCTTCTTCTGACCAGAACAGGGCACAAAGCCCCGAGCACTATCGGACACAGCAAAGACATTTGGGGAGTTCTGCTTAGGTCAACAAATCATTATACAATTAGAATGTCTTCCTGCGGAATCCACCAAGTTGTGAATTGCTGTTTTTGTCAAATGTCCAATGCCAGTGATTGCCATCATTACCATAGCATTTTTCAAGCAATTGAGTGGGGTCCTCTCCAGGTGGATCACTCAGCCGGAGATCGGAACCTTAGGCGGAGGCTACAGATTGTTCCTTCAGAGGTGGTATCCAGGTCTCAATTATGCTTCCTGACGCCCAGGTAATTTCTGTATCTCTAGAGCTAGAATGCAAGTTTGATTCAGTTGGCCACATGTTGCTCGTCCCATGCTTTGTTTCCTCTGATCCTGTATATGACGATTGATTACCAAGTCCTTACCCTTGTTTTTAGGCATATTCCAAGATATGTCAGGTTGCCCGTATCCCATCATGTTGTAGGGGTGTCTGTGGGATGTTTCAACCCACTAGTCCAGGCCCTGCAACATTACTGTGCATTGCTTGCATCAGGAACATCAGAGTGGCCGCCGGAAAGCATGCTGCTCGCTAAAAATCACCCAAAACTGTGCAGTAAAAATCTGAAAAATAGGCCACCATCCACTTTTGCCTATCTCAGTGGTAACACAGGAGACCACTGCCAAAACCCATCATTTGGCTGCCCACAGAGCAAGGCTGATTGCAAAAGAAACACAGAGCTGTGTGAAAATCTGTTTTTCTTGGTTGTCAAATTTGCAAAAATCATGGCTCACAAACCACCCAACAGATCCAACCTCCTTGTTGGGTGTTAAACATCATTCTACTTCAAGAATCCACATAACTACAATGTCCACAGAAGTACACTTATCAGAAGAAAATCCACATTGAAGATTGCTTGCTGGAAAGAAATATGTCAAAAATGGGTGCAATACCGTTACTCGCCTCTGTCAGACGCTGGCGATCTCTAAATCTGACAGGTGAAACTTGTGTCTCAAAAGCTAAATATGCCAAAGAAAGACTTGCTATCAGAAGCCTAAGAGGTGGATACAATTCAAAACTATATTTTAAAAAGGCTTGAATTAAGAAATTGGTTGATGTATTTGTTAAAAATGTAATTTATATTTTAGGACAAGACAATTTCAGACATTGTGTTTAAAAGTTAAAGTTAGCCACACTGAACTTCAAACACATTCCACACCCTTTTATCCAACAAAGGAATCTTTCCCCTGCTCTCTGCTAAGAAACTGGCAGGATGGTGTGAAAGGAACTGGGAAGGGCACTCTGGCATGTTGCTCTGAGTGTAGACATAGGACTCCCTTGAGCTGAATGAAAATGCTAATTTGGGTGTGACTGACACCAGCTGCCCTGGCAGGAAGAAGACCATGTGACTCTCTGACTCAGCCGAGCCTTGGAGGCGGGCCAGACTGAAAATGTGGATTTGAAACTAAAGTAACTGTATGTTTTAGAAAAAGACCTATAGTAAATTATACAGAACCGATAAAAAATATGGGATTTATAGGGTATTAGAATTAAAAATTCGCTCACAGTTTAAAACTAATCTGGAATCTGTGCGATGTTCTGAGACTTAACCACAGAAATTTTAATATTGTAGCTATAGGGTATGTGCATGTATGTGTAAAAAATTGTACAGATCCGAAAATGTGTAACCAACCAAAAGTGCGAAAAACTGTCATTTATGAACCAAAACTCGTAGGAACATGAGACTTTGACAGAAACGTACCTTAGTCAATCTATCATGTAAATATGTTTTATGAACAAGTTGTGCATATTGTAAATATGTTTTTTTATGAAAAATAAGATATACTGTACAGAGGCAAAGGGGAGGTTTTCTCCCTAAGTCATAAACATGACACATCATGACACACTGTTCCTTTCTCAAATCAGGAGAGTGGGAATTCTTTGACCTATCAGATCCTTAGAGGGTTGGGCATAGACAATCAGCCTCCCCACCCACTTTGGAAAATGGATAAATAGGGACAGTTGAGGACCCACAGACACACACATTCACTCATCAACCGATCCACTGGCGAAGCACCCTGCAGGAAGATCCAGACTCCAGAACCAGACTCCAGAACCCTGAAGCAGAGGCCTAACCCAAAAAGCTGAACCCTTTTCAGCAGGCCTTTAAAATCTAGCAACCTGATTTTAACCCCTAAACTTCCACGGGGCCTAACCTAAACCATTCAACAGCTTAGCTGAGTTGTTTTGCTGCATCTGGCCAAGAACCCGTGCTAGGACCAGAGATCCAAACCGGTAGAGCAACGCTGTAACCCAGAACCTGTCAGATCCAGTCCAAGAGGCCGTGCAGACCAGAGTGCCTTGCTGAGAGCAGAACCAAGCACCTGAGACCTGTCCGGTGGCGAGCGAATCACAGCCAACCCTTGACCAGATCTTTGACGGGCCCATTCCATTCCATAGCCATAGTAGTAATTTGGAAAAAACTAAGGCAATGAGATTCACCAACAAGAACACTACTGGTGTGCAGCTTAGAGTTGGGTTAGATATCATTGCCTATACGCCTCATTATCGCTACTTAGGGATAGAATTTGAGAGCATCGGTGACTATGTAATTTGCAAATAGTCACGTAATGTAAAGGCAACCCAACTGACTGCACTGTTCCATAGATTCACAGTACATCAGGGTGGATTCACCATCCCGGATACGCGACAACTCTACGTACAAGTAATTTCCCCCATGATCACCTATGGCCTGGAAGCTCTCCTCAACTCTGACCTAAAATGGTTACAGGTGATTGAGGGGAAATTCTGGCGCTCCATCTTGGGCCTACCACCAGGAATTCCCATGGCAATAATAAGATTGGAACTGGGGTTGACCTCATTGAAAGCTATAGTATTAAAAAAGCGAGCCCTACTCTATCTAAGAATGAGTGGTGAGACTAAGAACGGGCTACTTAATGCGGTCTATCAAGAGATTTCGAAGGACCAATCCTCGTGCCCCTTGAAGGAGCAAATGTCCAAATTTCTGATGACCATTGGGTGGCAAATCAGGGTGGGTAGTGTCACGGAAGAAATGCAAAGGGCCCTGGTTAAACGCATTGAGCTCTGGGATTGGCTAGAGAACTACTCTCATCTCCAGAAGTTGAAAAGCTATCAGTTTGTCCAGTATAGACTGTACAATTATAAAAATCCTCAGAGTTACCTTAATCTGTGCCCGGATAGGAGACTTAGACGTTTTATCCTACTTCTAAGGCTCGAACAACTACCTACTCTAACGATCACTGGCAGAAGAGACATGATTCCCCCAGAACTACGGCTTTGCCTGTTATGTAAAGGAGCGAATCAGCTAGAGACGGCCAGACATTTGCTGACTGAATGCCACAAAATGATAAGTGCCATAAACCTTGGTTTGGGTAATTTCTTGTATAATCAAGGTTATATTAAAGAGGAGTTATTTTGGCATCACTGCATTAATTCCAACAGCATAAGGCTTTTGATGGCATTCTATAATATTTGGCTGAAGGTAGAAACTAGCCTTAACATAACCATATAGGAAGAGATATAGAGGAGTTGTTGTATAGTCATTGGTGAAACCTAAGAGATGTTGTTGGCCATTATAGGTCCCCATGTCTATAGGAACTGCTACAACGTTGAAATTAGAATGATATGCCATCTAATGTGGAAAACTCTCACTGTAGAGTAGGTGGCAGTATGTGGTAATGTCCGGTCCTTGAACTAATGTCTAATAGAGACTATTGTAAATCTAAATTTAAATGTAGATGTTTTATATGGTTTTTATGATATGTATGTTCAGAGAATTTAATGTTTCTCCTTTCCCTGGTAATTTTTTTATCTAATGTCCTTGTTAATTATCTATGTTTCTTTTATTATAATTGTGCTTCTATTTAAGGTATTTTATGTGTAAAGTTTCAATGTAAACTAAATCACAATAAATCTATTATTATTATAGCCATAGTAGTGAGTATTTAGTATAGACTGTCCATAGTCATCTCTTAGTTTAAAGTAATCCTATTAAATCCATTTCAACCTATCCAGAACTGCATTTTAGAATCTTATGTCCATCCTGAATCCTTCTCTTTATATAGTCTGTGATAATTGTAGTGATAATCATCTGTGCCCTGATATTTTTCTGAAGAAAGTCAAGTGTCCTGGCGGACAAAAGTGAGAGCAGAAGGCGCCCTGTTCTGGTGGTTGCCCCGTTAGGTATCTTGCTCTTTCATAGCCCCTTAGTATAAGTCAATCTTGGTTCCTAATCTTTAAAGCGCATCTTTCATTTTGAAATTTTGACTCTTTTAAGAAAAATCTACCTTCACAAAAACCTCTGTAACTTTTAGATGTCATTTTGAAGCTAACATCCTCAGCATTCAAACGAACCCAAAACGACATTCCAATTCCTTATAGTTCTTGCGTAATTGCGTTTCTCGCACACGGAAAAGTTGCAGCGAATTTGCATTTGGCTCAATTTCATTTGATATAAAAACAGCAATTTCTTGCTTTCAACTCTTGAATTTTGTTTTCAATCTGCTAATTATTCTACAATCATTGCTAGTGTGTTCCTGAACCAATCCAAAGCAACTCTTACTAGTTCTGAATCACATTAGTGAATTAAAGTCAATTTTAGCATTTTTCCCATCCAATTCAAACCACGTCTAAAAGCAATTGACCTGTTTTAAATTCATACCTATTCTCTCTAAACTTGCTGGGGGAATTGGGATTGAAACTGCAATTGTTGATTGTTATTCCTGATACCTGTGTGCCCTCATTCCATATCTTCATATTGCATATTGGGGAAGTGAGTAGTAACAGAGGGAAAGAGTTATTACATTGCCTTTGGTTGAATTCATATCAAGTTTATTTCTGTGTTGCATTCTTTCCTATCATTGCATTTCCTTGAACCCATACAAAGTATTCAATGCTACATTATTATTCCTATTCCTACTCCTAATTGATTAAAGAGATTGTTGATTATTGTAATACTACCCATTGCTGATCATTGTTCATATTCATAAGTGTGATATTCAGATATTATTCATATTCATAAAAGTGTAATCTATATATTGTTCAATTCCTAAAATAAATCTTTTAATTTGCAAAACAAACCTACTTCTTGGCTCAGTGAGGCTGGGGGGATTAAAAGAGAGGGGCGTTATATAAGGGTACATCATCCAGAATGAAAAGAACTTTTGACATAAAAATATATAAATAAGGGTTTCCATTAGGCATCCCATACTAGGCATTGACTTAGTTGGAATGCTGGATTGAAAATACTTACAGATTGGGGGCTCGTAGCAGGATTTCTGGATTAGACCTAGCACTTGTGCAGCTTAATACAGTGTGCTAACTGACAGGATACATAAATCCTGTTGGGCTATCACGCTGTGTTACACTGTAAAAGCACCCCTCAAAAGGGAACGCTCTAAGGAAACGGTCTGTTTTGCAAAAATAAAATAATAAACTTCTGTAAATCAGGAAGGAAATTAATATTTCCGAAATGGCGACATTGGTAGACATCAAGATAGCTAGAGAACACCTTTTACATAAGTTATTTGTGAGAGGTGAGTGGACTGAGCAGGATCAGATCGTGTGGTTGCAGGCAATCACACAACATATCACTGCAACAGGGTTAGATATCTGGAAAGACCAGGGTCCCTTACATGTGGCCCTGAGTGAACTATATATGGCCCCTAAGGCCAAGAATGAGCAAAATAAGATTGCCAAGATAGCGGCATATCTATATTTATCTATTGGAGCCATGCAGGATAAATATGCTGAAGGCCAAGATCTGGCAAGTAGGCAACTGATGGTATTAGAAAAGGCCCAATCTGATCTGGACTCTTCTGATCAGATGCTGCGGAGGGGCCAGGAGTCCGAAAATGAAAGCAGGCAGTATATAGTTAAAATAAAAGAGGACATGGGTATCCTACAGCAAGAAAAGGCAGACCAGGAAACCAGAATTCTGGCCTTGCAGAAGGAGTACCAAGAAAGTTTGGACTCCCTACTGCAGAGCCAGAAAAAGCTGGAGCAACAGATAGATTTCAACAGGGCATGCAGAAATCAGGTAGCCATCCTGCTAAGCCAATTAGATAGAGAAAAAGAGGAGAGCAATACATTGATTTTGAAAGACCTGGATACCCAGGCAGAGTTTGATGAAGAGCGCCAGAAAGCTGGTGCCCTTCAACAGCAGAGGGACGACCTGGCGGCACAGAGGCAGGCTCTTGTTCAGGAAAGGGACACCTTAGGCCAGGAAGTCTGTCACGTAAAAGGGAAACCTGAAGCAAATCACCTTGCCCTCCAGGGACTGGGTGACCTCCAAAAAGAGCATGCTAAATTGTTAGAGCACACCAGGAGGGTGGACGATGCTCTGGCAAGGAAGGAGCAGGCCAGTATGGACAGGACTCAGGAGGTAACCCTCCTGCAGCAAAGACTGGCCCAGTACTCAAAGACAAACCAGGATGCACAGAGAGAAAATGAGGCTCTCTGTCAGAACAATGATAGGCTCCACAGGCAGGTAGCCATGCAAGAGAGACTGATAGACACTAGTAAGGCCTTGATTGAGGAACAGAAAGCTCAGGTTCTTGCATGGCAACAGGGAGCCGGGGCTGATAGAGATGAGGTTCGCTGGGAAAGGGAAACACCTGAGCATAACCTCAGGAACCCTAGTACCACAGGCCATCATCTCTCCCAGTCCCTGGGCTCTGCCACCCCC
This sequence comes from Ambystoma mexicanum, assembly GCF_040938575.1. Lineage (NCBI taxonomy): Eukaryota > Metazoa > Chordata > Amphibia > Caudata > Ambystomatidae > Ambystoma > Ambystoma mexicanum. Next base: position 391,803,408 of record NC_090922.1, read on the forward strand.
ATGTCCACTGGTGCACATGAGCCCAGGGCCATGGGGATGGCAGATTACTATCCAGTCAGAAATATGGGGCTCATAGACCAGCACCTCCCAGAATCCAGGAATGGATGGGCGGGCATCTGGATATGGGTACCCAAGCACTGTGAAGTTTAGTGGGGAACCACATGAGAGTAGGCCCACTAAGGGCATCTTGAAAACCTCTGCCCAGCTAGGACAGTGGGGGGGTTACCCATCAAATCCTGGGAGCAAGGAGGAATCAGAAGACTCCTCTGAGCGCCCCAGGACACAGGAGACTCGGTCCCCACATTCTGCCAGTCATTCCCAGGCTCGCAGAATCCGGGAAAACCTGGAAGACCAGACGGGCACCTCTGGGAGCAGTGCCTGTGAGTCAGAGGAGGATTGGACCAGGGTTACCCGAACCAAGAAGGCCAATAAGGCAAAAAGGGCCTTGCTTAAGGACCACTTAAAACAGATCAAGGCAATAAGGAGCGTCATCACGCCTTATCATAAGAACGCTAAGTATTCTGTTTGGGAACACTTAGAGCTCTTTGAGCAGATGATGGAAACTTTCCATCTGAAAGACAGCAGTAGCTGCATTCAGTATGTGAAATGGACCTTTTCACCAGAATACTCCAGTTTCTTTGCGGGGTTGGAGGACCAAAATCATTCAAGGTGGTCTACATATAGGGCGGCCATCCTGAAGCATTTTTCTGTTCACAGAAATCCCCAAGAGGCTCGCAAGGCAGCCTACAATTTACAATGTGGGGAGGATCAGGCCCCACAAGAATTTGTGCAGGAGTTAAAGCGTGCCTTTGCGCCGACTACAAGAAGGGTGCGCACGGACAGCAAAAAATTTGTCAATACTTTTTTCCATGCCCTACCAAAATACATCATGACCCAGCTAGTGAGAGATTTTCATGAGAAAAGATCACTAGACTGGGTGATTGGACAGGCCACCCGAATCTATGAGGTGCAAAAGCCCATAGAAAACAAGAATGCTCAGAAAAACCCCAAACCAACACACACGCCTGCTGCTGCTAAGGTGGAAGAGGTAAAGGTTGCCCCCATTTTGGATTTGGAGATGGTGGGGCCTAAAAACCCACCTGCACAGCAGAAAAATTCCAAGCCCAGAAGGCCCTTGTGCCAGCCACAGACAGGGAGCCAAGGAGGTAGTCCCCCAAATGGGATCCCTCACTCCCCTGACTATGTAAGTCCCCGCTACAAGGGGAACAGACCCATCCTGGGTTATGTGTGGACTCCTCCAGCCCAAGGGGGGGGATACAACCAAGCAGCCCCTAACCCAGGGAACTTCCCTCCTCACTTCCCCCAGGAGGGCAGAAATTCCCCAAATCCTGGGCAGAACTTTTTCCCCAGGTATCTACAAAATGTTCAACCCCAGAATAATCCATCCTTCGTTCCCCACTTTCCTGAGCCCAGACAACCTAATCCAGGAGAGGGGAGGCCAAGGGTGGAGGGGTACCCAAATCCTCCCAACCCGGGGTATTACCAGAGAAGGGGTAGCTACCCTTCCCGGGATCAGCCCAGGGGAGAAATGAGAACCCCCGTATCAGCCTGAGCGGGTGTCACAGCTAGAACGCCAGGTCCAAAACATGGCACAGGATCTAGGTCGCATGCTGAGGGCTCAGCAGAACCCTCAGGTGAGCATGCCGGTGCAGAATGCCTCAAACTCCGGACCTGGTGCTCCAGAACAATGACGGGGGCAGCACCCCGACAACCCACCATTTCCCAGGGAGGAGGCACAAGGGGAAGGGGGGTGTAAAGCCTTGGCGGAAGCTTCCTTCCCCACTTGTAAAGAGCCCCTGGAAACCCAGGAGCCAGAAACAAAATCTCCTGCCTGCCCCAGAAAGTCTGCCACCTAAGGAGCAGAGAGGGGGTAGGAGAAACAGAGAACCCAAACAGACCCATTTTGTGGAGGAGGTACAGATCTTCCAATTTGAAGGAGAGGGATCCTCAGAGGTTCCTGGGAAAAGGATCTTCTCCTTCAGAGATGGGGGGAACTCCTCCCAAAGAAAAATGGGTCCCAAAGGATTCGAATCCAGACTGGGTAGATGTGGGGACTGAACTAGCGCCGCCCATCATCCACTCCCAGAACCAACCTCATGAAAATCCCCTGGTTCAAACCCATCCTGGTGACTGCTTCCAAAAGGGGGGGGCGGCCCAGAACCAGAACCAGGGGAACTCAAAGCCTCTCCCATTTCTAGTTGCCACCTTTTTCTTTCAGATTCCCTAGACTCCCCACAGAATTCTGCCCAAATCTCTTCTCTCTCAATGTCCAAAACTAGAAAATTAACCCACCAGTTGTTCAAAAATGTGCATTATCTGTGCCCCCTTGCGGAGAAGGAGGGATGATACTATGCCCCGGTTCAAGTACAGGGGCAGGGTACAATTTTGGCACTGGTGGACACTGGATCCCAAGCTACCCTTCTGTCCAGAAAGACCTTTGATAAACAGAACTCAGGAAGGGGGGAGAATTACCAAATTCCCCTCACCTCTCTTCCTGGACAACTTCAGAACTTTGACGGGAAGGAAATTCCCGTCGAGGGGACTGCGGATTTGGACATTAAAATTGGGCGACACAAGGTGAAGCACCCGGTCATAGTTGTGACTCCAGAGGGCACCCCTTGTTTACTATGGAATAACCTCTTGCGAAGGTTGTCACCCCTAATAGATTGTGTAAACAAGGTCCTCTGGACCCAGACTAGCCGACCAATAAAGTGAAAACAGAGTGTCAACCATGTTAGCTTAAACGGCACATGCCAGATGGTTGAACAAAAATCTGACCAAGTAGAATTTCACTTTCAGAACAACCAAATATCCAGACATGACAGTAATAGCAGTAGGGCAACAGACTGGTGATGGGGGGTTCTCTCTGTTTCTGAAAATCAACCTTCCTTCCAGTTTAAGGTGGCATTCCACACTCGAAGGAAACACTCTGAAATTCTTTACCAATCCACAATCAGACATTCCCACTCCTATAGTCCAGAAAAATGTGAAATCAGCTCAGAGCCTGGCTGATATTCAGCAAATTGGAGAGCAGTTGTTCATCCCTGTTCAGTTAAATGAAGGGAAGGACTCTGGTCTCGCCGAGTGTGTGTGAACGACGGTAAGAGCTTCATCAGCGAAGCCATGTTCCTTCAACTCCCAAAAGATCCAGCCATTCCCACATTTAGACTCATAGACAAATGGGAAATGGATCTGGAAACACCCAACTCCAAACATCTCCTGCCAAGCAGGTGTATGCTCAAAATCTCCATAGGCAACAAGAGCATAGTCCATAATTGTTGGGTCGTGCGAGACGTGACTGCCGCCTTTTACTTAGGCAGTGATATTCTCAATCGCTTTGCCATTAGTTTGGACCTAATAAACTTCAAAGCTTGGTCCCGATTAGCGGATAATCCCATGGGCTTTGATGACCCAGAGAAAGCATTTAGGTCAGCTCAACTGCTGCCTTTTGCAGTTGAAATTCAGATTGGAGAGGAAGTCACCATCCCAGAAAGGACCCGACAATTCTCCCTGGAAGTGAAAGTTAAAAGAGGACAGAAATTGAAAAACCCTGATGCCTATATTCATCTAAATGCTTCTCTCCAACAGCAAGGGTTGGGGGTAAACCCAACACCATTAGTCAACATAGAACATGACACCATTCCAATAGAGGTGGATAACAGCGACTTAAAGAGTATCACTCTAGCCGCAGGCACCATTATGGGAATGGCGGTTGATGACCAACATTTTTCCATTGATTTAGGCAATGAACTGTTAGGACCAATCCCCAAGGACTGTTTTGACAGTGATAGTGATGACAACACAACACCAGACAGGATCTTTACCCGGCATGGGGGGGGAACTTCCTGGTGTACACTTCCTGCCCTTATGGAAAGGAAGATGTGACTTCAGGAGGGATGAGGTGATTTTCCAAGTCCGTGAGGACTGCCTTCCCTCCCTGAAGCCACCAGTCCAAACCAGCACTTTGACCAGGGACTTCTCCACCCAGCTGGAGGCGGCCACTGAGATAGCGAAACCAGAAGTCTTTGCAGGCTTCAGGCAGATGGTTGAATAGAGAGTCAACCTAGCTGATGCCTGTGAAACTCTGGAGCAGAAGCAAAAGTTGAAACAAGTTTTCTTGGATTTTCAAGATCTCTTTGCGGTGTACTCATATGACTGTGGTCGCACCGACATCCACACAACAACAATTCCCACGGACCCTGGCATGACTCCAGTGTTTGTGAAGCAATATCGATTGCCTCTCGCATCAATGGAGTCCCTTACTGAAATCATTAAGAACCTTGAGTTCCGTGGGATAATCCGTCCAGTCCACAGCACCTTCAATAATCTGGTGCTGGGGATATTGAAGCCAAACGGCCAGTGGAGACTCTGCGCTGACCTTAAGGAGCTCAACAAATGGGTTCATACTTCCCGATGGCCTCTTCCCTACATTGACCAAGGGCTGGCCCAGATCCAGGGGTCACAGGTATTCACTGCAATAGTCCTGACCATTGGAAACTGGACTGTACCTGTCAGTAGGGAGGACCAATACAAGCTGGCCGTTACCTTTGGGGGCAGCAGTACACATGGACCCGGACTCCCTTTGGATACCTCAACTCCGGCAATGGGTTCAACATTTTTCTACATAAGGCCATGCCCGACCTGGGTGAGAGGGGTTACCTGGCCTATGTAGATGATGTACTCAATAAAAGCTCAACTGTGGAGGAACACATAGCGGAGATCCGTTATGTTCTGACACAGTTGAGGGCCGCCAGGGCAAAACTTTCCTTTCAAAAGGCACAGTGGTGTAGAACCTGTGTAAATTTCTTAGGCCATGAGATTACTTCTCAGGGTCGCTTTCCCCAGGAAAAGAAAGTGGAAGCCCTCCAGAAACTAAAAGACCCCACAACTCTGCTGGAACTCAGGAGCCTCCCTGGACTGACTAATTACAGTAGAAAGTTTATTGAGGGCTACGCAGAGATCACAAGACCCCTGATTCATCTTTTGAAGGGGGGGCCAAGTGGGAATGGGGTCCAGAACAAGCCGAGGCAGTAAGACAACTCAAAAGAAGTCTCTCACAAGCGCCTTGCCTAGCTTACCCTGTCAGAAACAAGGAGTTCTTCTTGGAGACAGGGTTCTCTAATACATGCTTGACTGCAGTATTATACCAAAAGCATGACAAGGTCAATAAAGTAATCTCCTATGCGAGTAAAACTTTATCCTCTGTGGAGGAAAAATTCAACGACTGTGAGAAGGCACTCCTGGCAACGGTGTGGGCATTGAAGAATTACTGCCCGTTTATCCAGGGGGAACACATCATAGTGGAGACTCCACACCAGCCTCTGCAATATCTCCAAAGTGACAGAATCTGGGCCAGAAATGTGAGTAATTCCCGAATTACTTTCTGGATTCTGTCAATGCAAGGCTTTCCTGTGGAGGTCAGATATGGCCAAAACAAGAATAGTTCCCTCACGCAAGGTCTAGCTGACTTGCATGATTGTGCCAGAGAAAACTGTCTCAAGTATGAAAGTCTAAAAATCAAGGACAACATGGAGGCATACCTTAATTCCCCACACAAAGTCTTTGAAGAAGACAAGTGTGAGGGAATGCCCACTGTCTATGTGGATGGATGCTCTTACCATGTTGACAACAACGGGGGGAAAGAACTTGTGGCCGGCATAGAGAATGCATGGTTGAATGAGACCCCAGAACCCTCCGCTGGGTACAAGATTGGTCCCCGAAGTAGTCAAGTGGCAGAGTTGATGGCTGTGCATCAAGCCATCCTCACTGCTGTCCAACATCAACTCCATGAACTGGTCATAATCACAGATTCGGATTATGTACGGAACGGGTTCGTGGAGCACCTGGTTAACTGGAAAACCATAGGCATGTTATGTGCTAATAATAAACCCTTGAAACATGGGAAATTAATTCGAAATATTGATGATCTGGTCACCTTGAATGGGATGACCATCTACTGGAAAATGATCAAGGGTCATTCTAAAGTAGAGGGACCAGACAAAACTGGAAATGACTTAGCTGATCAGCTGGCCAAAACCGGGGCCATCCAAGGGGATCTAATAGAGATCGAGTCCCTGTTGGGGGAAATCCAGGTCACTGCTATCACTAGGTCCCAGACAAATGCTCACAATGATCTTTCAACTGCACAATGGAGTAAGGAGACCCCAGATGCTGATTTGATTACGACTCAGAAGGGGGATCCAATAATTGGTAAGTTTTATCACCACATTGGGGACCCTGAGAACTTTCCCCTGACAGATACCGATTACCTAGCGAAAGAGGACCTCAGAGTGTTGATGAAATGTCCAAAAATGTTCCGAATCCAAGACGGTTTGTTGGTAAGGAGATCCCTAGCTGGCCAAAGTACATGTTGACCGTGACATGGTTCTTTACTAAATGGGTGGAATGTCTCCCGGCCCCAAACTGCAAGGCAGAAACAGCAGCTGCCCTGATGATCAACCACATCTTTTCACGTTTGGTCTACCCCAAAGGATCGAGTCAGACAGAGGTAGCCATTTCACCAGCGAAGCAATGACAAAGATGTGGGAGATACTTGGGGTCAAAAGGAAGCTACATATTGCTTACCGGCTAGCCTCTAGTGGTGCAGAAGAGAGATACAACAAAACAATTGTGAGCATATTAAAAAAGTTTGTGGCAGATTCTGGGCCAAGTTGGGATATTCGATTACCTCTTGTCCTAATGGCCTTCAGATCTACCCCTTCATCTGCATCTAAAATGTGACAGTTTGAACTGATGACTGGACGCAGGATGGTGCTTCCCCAGCATCTTCTCTACAGAACCCAAGAGCAGACATTGATCAATGCCTCCACAACTCATGAGTATGTTGAAAATCTAAGAAAACACCTTCAACATGCTTTTGCCTATGCTCAGCGAAATCTAGAGAGATCTGCAGACAGCATGAAGACCCACTATGACTAAAGGACTACCAGAAAGGAATACAATGTAGGAGACCGGGTCTACTTATACAATTTCCAAAGGAACCAGGCCAAACAGCGCACATTTTTGCCACCTGGAGGGGTCCTTTTGAAATTGTAGACAAAATCTCACCAGTCGCCTACAAAATCCGCATCCCCAAAGGCAGTTTGGCAGAAGGGGAAGATAAGTGGGTCCATATTAATCAACTAAAGTGTTGCCACCATAGGCACACTCTGCAGCAACTGGAGGAGTCTTCTGGAACCCCAGAGGGGGACCACTCCAGTTCCATAAAATTCCAACTCTAAAATATTCCACATATAGCCTATAAAATACAATAATGCAAATGTGTCCTGATTTATCAAATGTATGTGTCCGCCCCACTAAATTAATAGTGGTGGGGAAATGTCTACAAATATATTTTTGCTTTGTCATCCTAGAATAACCTATAGTAGGATTGGAAACCATGGAGACTAACCAAGGAGGACCATCTGGGGACCGGGAGCAAAGATCTGAGGGGCCCGGTGTATCGCTCAATCCTCACATCAGAACTGGCGAGGAGAACCGATCGATCCACCTTTGACGGAGGAAAAGACAATGAACTTTGCCATTTGTGGAATCAGAAGAGATGAAACTGACATCCCAGTCTTGCGAATTCCCATTGATGGAAGATCAACGCCAAATCGCAAGAGGGGGGCTTGTGGGATGTTTCAACCCACTAGTCCAGGCCCTGCAACATTACTGTGCATTGCTTGCATCAGGAACATCAGAATGGCCGCCGGAAAGCATGCTGCTCGCTAAAAATCACCCAAAAGTGCGCAGTAAAAATCTGAAAAATAGGCCGCCATTCACTTTTGCCTATCTCAGTGGTAACACAGGAGACCACTGCCAAAACCCATCATTTGGCCGCCCACAGAGCAAGCATGATTGCAAAAGAAACACAGAGCTGTGTGAAAATCCGTTTTTCTTGGTTGTCAAATTTGCAAAAATCATGGCTCACAAACCACCCAAAATTATCAGAAGAAAATCCACATTGAAGATTGCTTGCTGGAAAGAAATATGTCAAAAATGGGTGCAATACCGTTACTCGCCTCTGTCAGACGCTGGCGATCTCTAAATCTGACAGGTGAAACTTTTGTCTCAAAAGCTAAATATGCCAAAGAAAGACTTGCTATCAGAAGCTGAAGAGCTGGATACAATTCAAAACTATATTTTAAAAAGGCTTGAATTAAGAAATTGATTGATGTATTTGTTAAAAATGTAATTTATATTTTAGGACAAGACAATTTCAGACATTGTGTTTAAAAGTTAAAGTTAGCCACACTGAGCTTCAAAGACATTCCACACCCTTTTACCCAACAAAGGAATCTTTCTCCTGCTCTCTGCTAAGAAGCTGGCAGGCTCGTGTGAAAGGAACTGGGAGGGGCACTCTGGCATGTTGCTCTGAGTGTAGACATAGGACTCCCTTGAGCTGAATGAAAATGCTAATTCGGGTGTGACTGACACCAGCTGCCCTGGCAGGAAGAAGACCATGTGACTCTCTGACTCAGCCGAGCCTTGGAGGCGGGCCAGACTGAAAATGCGGATTCGAAACTAAAGTAACTGTATGTTTTAGAAAAAGACTTATAGCAAATTATACAGAACCGATAAAAATATAGGATTTATAGGGTATTAAAATGAAAAATTCGCTCACAGTTTAAAACTAACCTGGAATCTGTGTGATGTTCTGAGACTGAACCACAACATTTTTAATATTGTAGCTACTATGATTATGCTAGGAACATGAACAATTACAGGAGTATGCCCATACGGTATGTGCATGTATGTGTAAAATATTGTACAGATCCGAAAATGTGTAACCAACCAAAAGCGCGAAAAACTGTCATTTATGAACCAAAACTCGTAGGAACATGAGACTTTGACAGAAACGTACCTTTGTCAATCTATCATGTAAATATGTATTATGAACAAGTTATGCATATTGTAAATATGTTTTTTATGAAAAAAAATATATACTGTACAGAGACAAAGGGGAGGTTTTCTCCCTAAACCATAAACATGACACATCATGACACACTGTTCCTTTCTCAAATCAGGAGAGGGGGAATTATTTGACCTATCAGATCCTTAGAGGGTTGGGCATAGACAATCAACCTCCCCACCCACTTTGGAAAATGGATAAATAGGGACTGTTGAGGACCCACAGACACACACATTCACTCATCAACTGATCCACTGGTGAAGCACCCTGCAGGAAGATCCAGCCTCCAGAACCAGACTCCAGAACCCTGAAGCAGAGGCCTAACCCAAAAAGCTGAACCCTTTTCTGCAGGCCTTTCAAATCTAGCAACCTGATTTTAACCCCTAAACTTCCACGGGGCCTAACCTAAACCATTCAACAGCCTGGCTGAGCTGTTTTGCTGCTTCTGGCCAAGAGGTCCAGAGATCCAAACCGGTAGAGCAGTGCTGTAACCCAGAACCTGTCAGATCCAGTCCAAGAGGCTGTGCAGACTAGAGTGCCTTGCTGAGAGCAGAACCAAGCGCCTGAGACCTGTCCGGTGGCGAGCGAATCCCAGCCAAACCCTTGACCAGACCTTTGACGGGTCATTCCATTCCAGAGCCACAGTAGTGAGTATTTAGTATAGAACTGTCCATAGTCATCTCTTAGTTTGAAGTAATCCTATTCAATCCATTTCAACCTATCCAGAACTGCATTATAGAATATTGTGTCCATCCTGAATCCTTCTCATTGTCTAGTCTGTGATAATTGTAGTTTTAATCATCTGTGTGCTGATATTTTTCTGAAGAAAGTCAAGTGTCCTGGCGGACAAAAGTCAGAGTGGAAGGCGCCCTGTTCTGGTGGTTGTCCCGTTGGGTATCTTGCACTTTCATAGCCCCTTAGTATAAGTCCATCTTGGTTCCTAATCTTTAAAGCGCATCTTTCATTTTGGAATTTTGACTCTTTTAAGAAAAATCTACCTTCACAAAAACCTCTGTAACTTTTAAATGTCATTTTGAAGCTAACATCCTCAGCTTTCAAACGAACCCAAAACGACATTCCAATTCCTTATAGTTCTTCCGTAATCACGTTTCTCGCACGCAGAAAAGTCGCTGCGAATTTGCATTTGGCTCAATTTCATTCCATATAAGAACAGCTATTTCTTCCTTTCAACTCCTGAATTTCGTTTTCAATCTGCTAATCATTCTACAATCATTGCTAGTATGTACCTGAACCAACCCAAAGCAACTCTCACTAGTTCTGAATCCCATTAATGAATTAAAGTCAATTTTAGCATTTTTCCCATCCAATTCAAACCACGTCTAAAAGCAATTGACCTGTTTTAAATTCATACCTGTTCTCTCTAGGCTTGCTGGGGGAATTGGGATTGAAACTGCAATTGGTGATTGTTATTCCTGATACCTGTGTGCCCTCATTCCATATCTTCATATTGAATATTGGGGGGAGTGACTAGTAACAGAGGGAAAGAGTGATTACATTGACTTTGGTTGAATTCATATCAAGTTTATTTCTGTGTTGCATTCTTTCCTATCATTGCATTTCCTTGAACCCATACAAAGTATTCTCTGCTACATTATTCTTCCTATTCCTACTCCTAATTGATTAAAGAGATCATTTATTATTGTAATACTACCCATTGCTGATCATTGTTCATATTCGTAAGTGTGATATTCAGATATTATTCATATTCATAAAAGTGTAATCTATATATTGTTCAATTCCTCAAATAAATCTTTTAATTTGCAAAACAAGCCTACTTCTTGGCTCAGTGAGGCCAGGGGGATTCAAAGAGAGGGGCGTTATATAAGGGTACATCATCCAGAATTAAAATAACTTTTGACATAAAAATATATAAATAAGGGTTTCCATTGGGCATCCCATACTAGACATTGACTTAGTTGGAGTGCTGGATTGAAATCACTTACATGTCCCTTCAATTAATGGGCTGTCTGGTTTCAGGGCAGCTGGCCTCATCAGGCCTTTCTGCAGCAGCTATGGGTGTCCTTCAGGACTCCTATATCCCAGATAATCTTAGTCCATGACAAAGTTCACTGCTTGTTTCTGAGAACTCTGCGTGGGATGGCCAAGGGGGGGGGCAGGTTCACTCCCTATGGATGAAGGGCCATGAGCAGTATGGGCAGGATCCTCTCGCTACCTACCTGGGTTTCCAGCAGGGGAAAGTCACAGTACAAAAGATTACAGACATCCGCCTGAACTGAGACAACCTGAAGCTCTTTCTAGGCAGACCCAAAATCATACAGAGGAAAAGCAAACATTTCCCTTTAACCAAAATCTGTTTTATTCACGTAATAGTTGTGGTATTTATCCTTCCACTTTTACAAAACATCCTATGGTAGAAGGAAGGTATTTCAAAGGCCAAGGGAGATTATTCATCAGCCCTGAGTGCCTGCACCTGATACAATGTTACCAGTTCATAGCCTCCCGGCAGTGGGGTTACCTACAAATGATTCAAAGTTACTAAGCTATCGTTTACAAGAAAGGGGATCCCCTGTACATTATACAAAGTGGCAACTTTACCATGAAGCAGCATTCATTTCACATTTTGATGGTTTAAAGGTTCACATGGCATCTAAGTCCTTTCCAGGCAGCCCTAGAGAGTAGCAGGAAGGGGTGAGTAAAATCGAAGATGGCCAACAGTCCAAATAAAGGCATGGTCCTGGCCTCTAAGTCCAAAGTGTGTTCAGAAGCACCAGGACGAGGCAGCCAATCCCAGTCAGCAGGGACGGTGCTATCACTAGGCAAGACTAGGAGCTTGCCTATATGTGCAAAATGTTAGAGCAGCAGAATGCTGCTTCGTCTCCACACACTACATTTAATGTATACTGCCTTGCCTGTGATAGCACCAGCCCGGTCCCCTGTACACTGTCTGCAGGATGGTGCTGGTGGCAGCAGCAGAGAGACCATGCGGTGCTGTGAAGTTTGGGGTCAGGCCTGGGTCATGCTCACGAGTGGCATCATGTCCATGGCTTTGGCAGCGCTGGCACCTGTGCCTTAAGGAGCAAGCTCTGCACGTGCCTTCTGTGTGGCGTTGGTAAGGGATGGACCGACAGTCTTGTCTGGCTCAGAAGTAAGTACCAGGCATCCGTGGATATTCAAAGGGACGAGACCATGTCGTGGAGAAATCGCTGATGTAGCTGCTGAACGTGGAGGAAGCAGATTAATCAGGTGAGACAGACAACCCACCCCTCCCCCCAGCTCTGTGTCTTACCCTTGTCCCTGGCATCACGTTTGAAATCGGTGCCCGTAGCTCCCCAGATCGCTCACTACTTTATGAACCGAGGACAATAATTAACTCCGTCCCAGCTCCATTTCATTTTTGTCAAGCAGAAAGTCTCCTTTTTTTTGTAAATAAATTTAATTCGGTTGAACCATGTTCTACTAAACAAAAGGCCTGGCGAAATGACTCTCAAATTTGGAATCATGATTTGCTGTGCATATGGGCAGTAACAGCCTTGAATTATGTTGTGGGTGGTGATAAAATTATAATTGAGTCCACAGATAAAGGAAACAGGCCTGTCTGATGCTGTTGATACCATCCTGGACTTCACACAGACCATGTGATGAATCATGAGAGCATTTATTTTTTGTTTTGCAAAGCACCACAACAAGTGAGGAGCAATGGTGTGTGAGGAGGGACACAAAGGTTGTCGGTGTCTGCTTATTGACCCACCATTGTCTACCCCAAGGCCATGTTAATCCTTGACCCTATGACCATTCCCACCCACCTCCTGCCCAAAACGCATCCACTGCAGGGATGTCGCTTTACTTGAGCCTTGACATACAACTTTGCACTTGTAGTGTTTGACAATGTTTTTTGAAAGCAGAATTCTGAGATTTATCCACTTAATTTGAGCTGTACATGCGCTACTGATATAATAAAAAATGTCTTACCAGGCCTGCCTCCAGCCAATCAATTTATAAGCACTATGCTGTCCTTCACTGAAGTCCTGTTAAAAACAACCAGTATTGCATTGTGTATAGGTATTAGGCATACATTTGCCAGGTACTGCAGTTACATGCCCAGCTACTCACACCATTTTGCACCTGCTACCGTCAATGGCCAGTTAATACAACTACGCCAGTGCATGGCAAATGCCTTTCCCATGCCTACAAAAGGCCCAAACTGTTGGCATTGCCAATGCTTGTTTCTTTTGTTTGGCTGTGTGGTGCCAATTCTGGCAGGCTACCTGGAGCTGATGTTTTGAGCTGCCCCACATTCATTTGTTGTTTTCTTTTTTTGCATGCTGGCCTAGAAGTCAGCCCCCACTCTGGGGCAATTCTCACCTCATGAACACAAGGCTTTGGGGGATGTGGTTGGTGGGAGGGGTGCAATTCACCCAATTCTCAAATCTTAATTCTCAGCATGTGTTTTTCCTCATTTTTGACATGCCACTAGGTAGAGTTACACAGCTGTGTTTCTAATATTTTGAGCAACATTTGAAGATATACACATTTCATCCTGTGGTCATTTCTCCTCTAAAAGTGTTTCCATAACCTTCTATATTTTATATTGCCAGATTCCCATATGAACCTCAGTTGTTGCCCAGAAAATCCAATCAAATGTTTTGCTATGTTTGGCGGGGGAGAATGTTGTTGCTATAGTATCATTGACTTGTTTAATAAACCTGTATTTATGAAACACAGAGGCTTTGATTTGACTTCTGAAACCTAACACTGTGAGTGGACGTGAGGGTGAGGAAAGTACAGTGGGATCCATCTACAACAGAAGACGTGAGCAATGTGTTAGGTAATGCGTTTGTGGGAATCAGTAACAAAATGAGGACGATTGATTGAGAACGGTTAGGATCTGTAGAGGGGAGGCCAATCTGATAGTTTGGCAGAGGGTGGCAAAATTCCTTGCACCGGCCCTGCCAGTCAGGCTCCAATTGTAAAATACAGGCGACTATCTTCGGAGAAAGCCCAGGCCAGAGGGAGGAGGCAGTGCTCTATTAAAACCAGAGACCCCAGTGAGTCACAAAGGGTGTTTCCCGAAGGAAGGAGGTCAGATTCTTGAGAGTGAAGCATGGCATTTTGCAGAAGAGTTGGAGATGTTAGCAGGCGTTTGGAGGAGAATGTTGAGCCCAGAGAGTGTATGAACGAGGGTGGAAGAGAGGTCCAAGAAGCTGTATAAGGCAATGAAAGGGAGATCTGGGGCTAGCTAGAGAACTGGAGGGCTGGGTGAAGCCACCACTGGAGAAACCTATCCTGAATAGAGAACATGGAGGATAGGAAAGACCAGACAAGGGAGAACTAGGGGTGGATTGAGGCCTAGGAAATTGGGTGAGGCCACGTAAAGAAGGACCAGCCCTTTTTAGAGGCCCAGGAAGTGGGTGAACAGATCTAGAGGTTGGTGAAGGTATGGAAGAGGTTGGGAAACATCAGAAGGAGGTAGATGAGGGTAAGGAAAGGGTATGGAGGAATCCAGACGAAGGTGATGAAAGTAAGGAGGAGGTTGGGAAACAGGAGGAGGTTGGTGATAATATGGAAGAGTTTGGGAAACGTCAGTCAGAAATTTTAGGATATAAGGAAATGGAGACTACTGAGGAGGAGTTTGGTGTAAGTCCAGGTGAGGTTGGGAACATTAAGAGGATGTTGGTGACACTAAGGAGGAGGTTGGTAAACATCAGAAATAGTTTGTTGAGTATACTATGACGAAGGAAACAGTGTGGAAGAGGTTGGGAAGTATCAGCAGGAGATTAGTCTAGAAGATTAGGTGGTGATCGGACACCCTGAGACAGAGAATGGTAAACCAGTGATATTATTTATTTTTACATTTCTCTATTGTGCAGTGGGTGATAATGCATCAATATCGTCAACAGTACAGCAGTGATTAATACAGCTTTATTCAGATCATGCCTTTTTTACATCAAACAAGAAAACAGTAACATAAACCCTCCATACATAAACCAGTTAAATCACAGTCGAATGGTCTTGTGGTTCTATTCTAAGTAGGCACCTTGGCTTGGGTGCTGCAAAGCTTCTATATATGGGAATCTTCAGCTAGGTTCTGGGGGATTCCGGTAGAATGCTATTCATTATATCTAATGTTCAATGTCAACATAGATAGGTGGTTGGAAGGTTCATGGTGGCTTGTTATCTGATGGATGAAACATGGTAGAAACAAGCAATTTCCTAGCAGCAAAGTTTTCAGCAAGGCCGTCCTCCTGGGGATGCCGCAACCTGGCCCACACTCTTGTTTCAGCTTCGCACCAGGTATTAAAGTCGCTGAACCATAAGTTGAATTGGTGGCCTTTCGGAGATTTCCAGGACATGGCTAACCTTTGTTTCGCTAATATACACGCTAGGTCCATAAATATAACTACATGCTTTTGCTTGCTGTTTCTGGTATATGCACCCAGTGAGCACTCCTTCAGGGACCAGCCATAATTAGTGATCCCGGCTCCCCTGCAAGCCTATTCAATACAAGACTAAAATATTTGTACATTTACACATTTGCAGAACATGTGGATGTGGTCAGCATTCTCCTGGTGGCACCAGGGACAAGTGGGTTGTGCGTTATTATTAAACTTGGCTGCCCTACTATGGGCCATGTAGGTGCAGTGCAGTACATACATTTGCAGTAGCCTGAATCTGGCATTCTGTGACACTCTCTTCGGAAAGCCCAGTATACATTCCCATTCCGCATCAGTTATTACAGAACCTACATCTATTTCCCATCTGGATTTCTAGTGCGGGAGTCCCTCGGTAGGCAGCTATATAGTCTCGATACCGGCCGCAAACCATGCTCCAACATGTACACCAGGGCCAGGAGTGTCAATTCTTCTGGTTCCTCAGGCTACCTCGTGCATCTGCGGTGTGCCACCCCCCTGACTTTCATCTATTTTAAGAATTGTCCGTTGGGCAGGTCTGATTGCTGCATCAGGCCTCCTAGGTCTCTGAATTTACCACCATCAAACAAGTCCCCCATGTGTATATGCAAACACCTGTGCAGAAAAAGGCTGGGAAACCTTTTGTTTTTGTTTTTTTGCTATATGCCAAACTCCTCCCAGTATCGAAAGGCCCTCAGGTCGTCCCGGTTCACGCACGCACCTGCTACTATTGGCATATTAGGAGAGTAAGAAAGGTCTGCCTTAAGTATTTTCAGGGCTCTGGCCCATATTTGCCTGCCTAATTCAACGAGCAACGGTAAGGAGTCCATACAGCCGTTCGGCAGTCATAGTGTTTCCTTGAGTCTGGCTGGTGTTACCAAGTGTTAAAGCAAAGCCGATTCTGATGTGGAACCGTCAGCCAGCCATTTTGAAACAAAACTCAGCAGAGTGGCCAAATAATAAAGCTCAAGTCTTGGCAGCTGCGGCCCTCCGTCTTCATAAGGTAGATTGAGTACCGCAAGGGACAGTCTGCAGGGTCCCGAACCCCAAAGGAAGCCTCTGATCAAGGAGTCTAGTTGACAGAAAAAGGCTGCCCCTATGTAGTAGTATACATCAATGAAATTATAGAGGAACCTGGGCAGGATAACCATTTTAACAATATTGATTCTGCCCATGAGTGACAGTGGCAGCTGAGACCAGAAGGTCATAGACTTCTTCAGGCCACTCATCACCTTAAGTGTGTTGTGTTTATGTGTGCATGATTTGTATTCTGAAGTAACAGAAGGATTGCTTCTCCCAGGGAAGGCACAGATCCAGCAGGTTGGCCACCCCTTTTCCACAAGGACCACCCAGGGGGAGATGAAGGATTTACGTCTGTTGAAGGATATCTCTGATAATTCAGAGAATCTATCCAGTACCTCTAGTATCATGGGGAGGTTGTGAAGCAGTTTGCATAGGTAGAGCAGAACATCATTGGCATAAAGCTTGTAATTGTAATTGGTTATTTATAACGCGCTTAATACCCAGAGGTTTCTAAGCGCGGACCCAGGGATGGAACCTGGGTTTCTCCACTTCGTATTGATTCCAAGGCGAGCACGTTGCCCCTGAGCTATCCTCCCAAGTCAAAGGGATATCAAATGCCTAGATCTTCTGATCATTATGCCTGCATCCAGGTATTCCTGCCGCAGGAACACAGCCAGGGGTTCCATGGCTAGCAAGTATAGCATGGGTGAGAGGGGGCATCACTGTCGAGTCCCCCGAAATATATTCCATAATCCAGATATCTGGTGATTGGATTTCACTCGTGGGGTTGGCGTGGTGTATAGCAACGCCACCCATCAGACAACATTTTCCCCCAATCCGAAGCACTGCAGTGAGGTAATGAGCCACTCCCAGTATAATGAATCAAGAGCTTTGGTTGCATCCAAGGACACCACTACGTAGTGTCCTGTATGGGGGTTAGTTTGGTCGATAATGTGTTGAAGCCTTTGAAGGTTTAGGGCGGTGCTGCGACCTGGCACAAAGCCAGTTTGGTCAATTTGTACCAAGGAGGGGATAAACCTGCGGAAATGCGCTGCCAAAACCGCAGTGAGCATTTTAACATCATAGTTCAAAAAGCGATGGGTCGGTAGGAGTCACACATGTCCATCGGCTTTCCAGGTTTAGGTATGGGTATTAACAAGGTCTCCCTCACGCTGACCAGTAATAGGCCTTTTCCATAGGCTTCTTCGATGACCTTTAGGAGTACTGGGGCTAGAGTATCTGTATATTCCATGTAGAACTCCGGAGGGAGCCCGTCATAGCCCGGCGTCTTACAGGTGAGTAAGGAAGCAATTGCTTCGCCTATTTCCTCCACCGTAATAGGTTGATCAAGGGTGGTCTGCTCTGTGGTGGCCTGCTTCAGAAGTTGGACCAGCGACAGTACTTCCAGTATGTTCTCTTTGGGCACTTGGTTGTTATGTCTATATTGATGTGCATAGTATGTGATAAAGATGTCCTCCCTCGTCTGTCACCCTCGGCATATACCCAGGCCTTCTGTGTGGCGTAATCTAATTTACGCCTCATCACACCAGGAACGTATCCCGACAGTTGGTAGTCTGTCGCCCTGCTGTGTGGGTGCTAAGCTTCAAGCGTTTTGATGTCCTTCTCAGCGACTTCCAATTCTTCCCTTAACATCCGGTGGATGCTTCTAGCCTTAGTTATGACCTCGCCCCGGGTCACTACTTTCATTGTTTCCCAGACCGTGGCCCGACTTTACATACTCTCAACATTGCGTTTGAATAAGCTGACCAAGTACTCTGACAGCGTTCTTCTGAAGACCTCATCCGTCAGCGCATTAGTGGGCATTCGCCATGTTGGGATCGATGGTCTGGGACTGGCAAGGTTCCATTCAACCATTAGGGGGGAATGATCTGACATTGTGCGGCCCTGATATTCAGTGCTACAAATTTCAGGGAGGTGCATTGACCTGGTGAAAAGATAGTCAATTTTAGTGTGCAGTTTGTGGGGTGAAGAACAATAAGAGTATCCTCTCGTAGTCAGGTGTAGTTCCCTCCAGATATCTATCCAAGTCAGTTAAAGTGGTATTTAGGGCCTTGGTGGCCAAGGGCGGAGGATCTATCAAGGGTTGCGCCTCTGACATAGTTGACATAGTTGAAATCACCCCCACCCCCATATTGTGCAGCCCTGTGTGCATGTGACAGGATCCCATGGTTCGGGAAATATGAGTTCATGATGCAGATTTCCCTGTGGTTAAGGTAACCCCGAATATTTAGGTACTTCCCTTCCTTATCCCTTTCTATTTCAAGCAACTGGAACGGCAAAGACCTGTTAATCCAATTCAGCACTCCCCTAGAGAACTTGGAATAAGTGGCGCCATAGCCAGTTCCTCCCCAGCAGTTTAGGAGCACTTCCTGTTGCTCCGCTGTTAGGTGGGTCTCTTGCAGCAATGCAATAGAGATTTTTTTCCGCTGCAAGTAACATTTTCCCCGATTCCTGCAAAAGTAAGAGTTTAGCACCGCACATTCCAAGTCAATATTTTGATTGTGGCCATATTGTTATCTTGCATTTAATAGCTCTTCCAGAGTCCTGTGGGCCCCTCCACTGTGTAGTGTGTGTGCCCTCCAAATCGCAGCCCCGCAGTGCAAAACCAATCTATATGTTGCTGTGTGTACATGAGCCCTCGCCCCAGACAACTCGGAATATCACTGAAGTGTTACACCAGATATTCTCGCTTTCCACTCTTGTAGGTCGTAGTGTATGGATTAAACAAACATTTAACAATAACACTATAATTATAAAGCAGTGCCCAACAAAGTCACTTTGTTCAGGCATTCTGCTACCTTCAGTGCCCATGGTGGCCCCCTTGTACCGGCCAGAGGCACCAACAACAGGCCGGTGCCAGTGTCAACTTGTGAGCGGGTAGAGACCAACAATGGGTAACTAGGTCTCACCCCCACTAAATAGAGAGGACATTGTTATCAACTTCAGGATTTCAACTTGGTAGCAGTAGGTTAGGAGGAAGTCAACCAAGTAGGTCAGAGATACAGACCTGTCCCCCAGTACGGCCAGGCTCAACTGTTAGGATCCACATTAGCCCACTGGTTAGACAGAGGTATTCCAACTCTGCATGGGGGTTTGATTCCTTAATGGCAAGAGAAGAAAATATCAAGAATCCACAGCTTAGTCGTTTTGTCAGGTCTCTGAGCCGATCTCGCAGGCCAAGTTTTTGTGTTCCATCCACATGATTGCAGCCTCAGGACTGCCCAGGAAGTACGATTTCCCATTATAAAGGATATTCAGCTTAGCTTGGTACACCTATTCACACTCTCCTTTGCCCCTGGAGTCTTCCCCACTTCTCTCAACCACTCTCTTGTGCTCCCTCTGCTTAAAAACCCTTCTGCCGACCCTTCCATTCCGGCTAACTATCACCTGATCTCCATCACCACTTTCCTGGGTAAACTCTTGGAGATGCTGGCTATCTCTCAACTTACCCTCCACATTGAATCTGTTGATTGTCTCCATGACCATCAGTCTGGCTTTAGAGCACCCAGAGGCATGGAAACTGATCTTCTGAACACATGTGAAGACCTGCTCTCAAACCTTGACTCCAACTTGCCCTCTGTCCTTATTCTCCCTGACCTCTCCTCTGCTTTTGATACAGTAAACCACACCATTCTGACATCACAGATCATGCCATGGCGTGGCTTGTGTTCTTTCTCTCTGACCCTCCCTGCCAGGTAGAACTTGGGTCCTTTCTCTCCGCTATTACCCTCTCTACTTGTGGTGTCCCCCAGGGATCTAATCTACCCTCCTGGTTTTTCAATGTCTACTTTGGCCCACAAAATCTTTGATTTGACCTCCAACTTTCAGTGCTATGCGGATGACACATAGCTCTCTTTCCGACTACCTTCAGCCCCTTACTCCTCCTCGCTCATTCCTAACTGTCTGTCCGCAATTCAGTCCTGGTGTGCTGCTAACAACCTCTGCCTTAATGCCGACAACACAGAGGTTGCCTCATTGGGACCCATCCTCCCTCTTTCCCACTCTCACTCTGGCTGGCCTCCCTTGGTCCTGCGCCCCCCACCCACCAGTGAGGCAAAAACCTGGGGGTCATCTTCAACTCTATTCTCTCTTTCTCTTCTCACATCTCAGACATGTCCAAAAAGTCCCACCACCAGCAGCACCTCCTGAGAGGTATTCTGCTTTTTCTCACCTTACCTCAGAGGATCACTGTCTCCAGAGCCCTGCTTCTCTCCAGACTTGACTACTGCAACCGTTTCTTTCTCAATCTGCCTATTGTTACTCTCTGACCTCTTCAACGAATCCAGAACAGAACCGTAAGACTTATCCTTGGCCTCAAGCCCAGGGACTGCATCTCTCTGGTGCTGACATCTCTCCACTGGCTCCCCGTGGCTGCTTGGATCAAGTTCAAGACCCTGTGCATAGTCCATAAGGCTTTCTGGTGCCTGGGCCCTTAATATCTACAAAGCTCTCTTCCCAAATACTCTCCTTCTAGAGCCCTTCGCTTGGCCTCCTACAACTCCCTGCAGGTGAGCCGTTTCCCAAAACAGAGATTTGGGTGTAGATCCCTATCCTCTGCAGGCGCCTCCCTCTTGAACAGCCTCTCTACCTCTCTTTGTCTTGAGCTGGACCTCCTCAAGTTCTGGAAACTCCTCAAGACTTTCCTCTTCTCTTCCTATTTCTCTCTCCCTCTCCCCTGCTAAACCCCTCTTTTCTGATTGTTTCCTTCCCTCCTTTCTCATCCCCCGCTCAGTTAGCTGACTGGTCTCCTGGTGCACCTCCAGAACCTCATAGATGCCAGGCGGCCCCACCAGTCCTGCACTTGCCTCTGTGCCTCTGCACTTGTCTCTGGCGCTACTACAATATGCCACCTGATTGGGGCAACCACTCTGCACTTAACACTGGCCCTTGCAAGACTGGGCTCACTTCTCCCCTCCCACTCCCTCGCACTTCCTGTTCTGGGCACTTTCTCAACCCTGAATGCTTTAGGCCCAGCAAGTCTGTCTGTCCAATCCTCCGTCTTGTCTCCCCCCGTACTCCCCCCTTTACTCCTAGTTTTGGTCATGCACGAAATACTGATGTATAGGCGCATTCGATGATCAATTTCCAACAAATCTGAATTGTTTGCCAGACCAGTACTGTAGTTCATGTAGTTTATGTTGTTCATGATCTGTTTGTTCCCTCCCTCTCCCCCCTTTTTCTTATTTTCTCCCCTCACCCTCTGTCAAGCACTTCTCTAGAACATATGCATCTGTGCCTAGTATGATAGTTATTGTTGTTAGATCATTCAGCATCTTCAAGGCCTAAGAATGCCGTCTTTTATCCTTCCCGCCTTGAAGCGCTTTGAAGCAAGCACTTCACTTGTGTACATGCGTTATACAAATAAACAATTACATAAGCATGTACTTGAGGCCTAGCTGCCTTGACGGGTACAAATGTGTTTCTGGACCTCTGTACTGCCGGGGTATAATCTGGATAGATAGTGATTTTTGAGCTATCACGTGATATCTGGCCTCCTTCCCTGGAGTGCCGTAGGATCAGCTGCTTATCGCGGAAATTAATCCTTGCTATCCTTGGTCTGGGGATGGATCCTCGGGATGGTCATTTCTATAGGGATCGATGTGCTCTTTCAACCGCAAATTCCTGTGTCAGTTTACCCGGGCCAGTCTCCTGCAGCACTAGGTTTTCTATGTAGGAGGTCGGGTCACATGCCACCGCACCCTCCGGCACACCAAGCAACCTTATGATGTTCCTTTGCGATCTACCTCTTCAGCATCCTCGGTACGCATTTCTAGTGTGGCATTTTGTTTTTCCAGTTCTTTAACTCTCGACCCAAGATCTTAGGTGGTGGCCACTGTTTCATTTAGTATAGATTCTGCATTCGTGACTCTTTCTGAGAGCTGCCTGACATCCTGCCGGAGCAGTTGTACATCGATCTTCACCTCATAAATCTATGAGGCTCATAGGGCAGCAATTGCGGCTGGAACCTGATTCTCTTGCGGGTCAGGGGTGGGGGGTCTGTAACGTCTGTTGTTCCGTAGTTGGCACGGTTGATGCCGGGGGTGTGTCTGTAGGTTTATTTCGGCAGACAAACGATTCTATGGTGGTAGCCTTCTCCTTTTGTTTCGTAGGTGACATCATGAAAGATTGGTTGCCGGGGGCGGGGGGTGGGGGTTGTGGGGAATAGCCATTCACACTGCTTATCCAAGTGGCCAAATTCAGGGAAAGACAATGCTCAGTTCAAAAAAGTCCTCCGTGCCCCCAGCGACCAGCATTATAACCTCTCACATCAATGGGGGTTCTCTGCACTCAATGCGAGCAGAACCAGCAATATGTGGTCCCTGGACCGGTGCAACAGTACAGGGGAGAGGGAGGAGCAGCGTGATGATTGCGTTCCTAGCCTCAGGAACTTATGGCGCCCCTTGGGCTGAAGCAAGGGTTGCCCGCTCTGTTCTGTGGATCAAGGGCACTGTCTGAGAGGATTTGCATGGGTGCCCACCCGCCGGCTTTCTGATCATGTTCTCAGCTCCGGCGGCTCAGGTGCATGCGTCTTCTAGCGCCAGCCAGGGACAGGATTCGCGCTGTCAGGGGGGGTCAGGAGATTCAAACAGAGGACCTCCAGTGCCAGCATGTAATCCCTTTCCGATATGGGTATAAGTTGCGATCCTCAACATCCCCCAGCCAGTTCCCACGCCGGGCTTAAGCTGGCAGCTGTAATCCAGCACTGCATGGCCTTTTCTGGCATCCGGAGGCAGAGCGGACTTGCCAGCCAACTCCGATTCAGTGAGCACCAGGCTCGGCCAGACCACCCCAGGTCTCTGCCCTGATTCTATTGGGTCCAGGACGCTTCCTTCAGTCCGCACTCCCCGCGGCACACATGCTTGGAACTCCAACAGGGCAGTAAGGATGGGAAACCAGTGATGGAAGGGCCAAATGAGAGATAGAGAGGTCTACAAAGTGGGCAAGGGGCATTTGGAGAGGAGGCTGGAGTTAAGAGTGAGTGGCAGAGTTGATCAGAGACTGAAAGGAGAACTTGGTGGGAACAAAAACACTAGCAGATGGTTAGGGAACATAGGAAGAGAAGTCAAATAGGCAGAGTAGGCATGTTGTGGTTTGCGCAGTTGGCGCTAGGCTGGTGCAAGAGGCTTCCTTCTGGATCAGAGAGATGGAAGTGAGGGGAGAAACCAAGAACCATGGAGAAGAGGCAAAGTAGGTCCAAGAGAACCCACTGGGGTGAATTGTGTTACTGTCTTCGCCGCAAGCAAACCCCTTACCTGGGAGACTGATTGGACAAAAAGCCATGGAAGAGTGGAGAGAGGAGGTGGAAGTGTAAAACAAGCAGGTTTGCTGTAGGACTGGAGAGGGCAGAGAGACACACCCTGCAGCTTCAAAGGAAAGGCCCTAGCCTCTCCATTTGACAGCATCAGCACAAGCCCATACTCTCAGAGAGCAATGCATCCTATCGGAAGAACCCGGAATCAAAATCTCCAATGGTGAACCTGGAAGGAAATATGTGAAAATTGTTGAACTAAAATCCCTAAAGGCTTCGGACACAGTGTAATAATAATAATTTAAGGGGGCAATTCAGACAAAGAAAGATTAAAAGTAAATACCTAATGATAGAGACTAATTGAACTAACTGAATTAAAAAAAAAGACCAATGACAAAAGAGAACTACCTGTAGAGCCAGAGTGCAAACACCCTGCTGTCAAATCATGCAGGGGTATTTCCCAGCCAATCAGGAGCCAGTCATAGGAGGAAGCTCAGGCTATATAAAATGGTTTGTTTCAGCTGACGATTGACACAATCAGTTAGAGGATCCTTGAAGCTCATATAAGTAAAGGTGGAAGAGCTGCTACTGCAGAGTGTTACAAGCACGGTCCAGGGCACTGGGCCGTGCAATGAAGACGCCAGCCGTTTTTGAGGTTTGTGGGAGTGTCTGCCCGACTGGCGGGAAGGGCTCCCCTTTTATTAACCATCATGACGCGGCCATCCCCTGACATGTTGCTGGCATGCACTGTATCATCTCTTGGAACCTCCCTTATAACAGTTACATTAATAACAGTAAACATTACAGAACAACATCACTCTCTATACTTGCGGATCTCTGACGTTCACTCCAGCACATAGTCTCTGTGTCTCCCTGGGCGTCGGCGGCCAGAGCGCTGGAAATATCTCGCTGGACTGGACTCTGAAGTTTGGATATCCTATGCCCCTCGGCCATTGTCACTGCAAGACTCTTCTACCTCTGCCGAGCCTCCATCCCTGTCTTGCTCTTGTGGTCGGTCGCTGCCAGCACCTGCAGGGCACTCATTCCCTGGTGTACCCCTGATGCGGCGGA
This sequence comes from Ambystoma mexicanum, assembly GCF_040938575.1. NCBI lineage: Eukaryota > Metazoa > Chordata > Amphibia > Caudata > Ambystomatidae > Ambystoma > Ambystoma mexicanum. The sequence continues at coordinate 391,828,096 of NC_090922.1, forward strand.
ACCAGCTGCAGTTGCAGGTGAGTGATGTGCCTCCTCGAGTAGCAGTAATCATGGTCCCTTGATGTGCTGTGACCCTCCATGGAACTGGATCGTGGGACAAGCACAATTTGTGCGTAGGGTTCTTTGCTCTGACCAGCACCTGATCCCTCGACTACCAGGGGTTGTTCCACCAACCCGTGGCGTATCGCCCTCTTGGCATTTGACTGCTCATCCCAGCTCCTTACTTCGGCTGCCACTATGACACTTGGCTGTGGGATGGTAGACTTGACCTTTCGTCCCAAGAGCCCTTCAGCTGGGTGTACCCCTATGGTGGAGTGCAGCGTGGTGCGGTAGGCCAGTAGAAATTCAGTGAGAGCAGCCTCCAGCACCTGTGCCCTTTCCAGGGCAATGCGATAGGCATTGTTGAAGGTCCGCATAAACCTCTCAACATCCCTGTTGGTACGGGGCCAGCACGGTGTGACCCTGCAGTGAGCAACGCCACACAATGTAAGCAACCTGGCTTGTTCTTTACTTTGGATGGGAGACCCGTTGCCTGACCTCACAGAGTCTGGGAATCCGAAAGTTGTGAAAATGTCTTTCAACACTGGGATAGTGGATCTTGCAGCAGTAGAGTCAACAAATTGGACCACAGGAAACCACGAGAGCTCGTCCAATACTACTAGGAAGTGTTGTGATTGGAGGACTGTACCAAAATCGATGCTTAGGGCACTCCACAGTGTGTCAGCTCATGTTGGAGATGCAATGGGTGGGCCCTTGGCCAGTGGTCTCGCTGCTTGGCACCACGTACAAGTGGCAATGCTGTCCTCCACCTTCCTCTCCAATTCTGGGTAGCATACCTTTTCGCTTAGTCGTGCAACTATCTTGGTCACCCCTTGGTGGCCAGCATGTGCCAGCTCAATCACAGCCCTCTTGAGTGATGTGGGAATCACCAGATGCCTTCCTCATAGCAGAACATGCTAGGGACTCAGCGCAAGCTCGCTCCTCATGTTCCATAGACCGCAAAGACACACACTCACACGATGCGCGTGTGTAATTCATAAAAAAAACTTCACATTCACACATTGGTGATCAGTTAGATAACAAATGTGTAATACAATTATCAATTTGAACTTATATGATCAGTCGCTCATGGAGGGACGGGCTCGTCCATAATGGTGAGGGGCGTCGACCCACCGGGTCTTGGCCCCCTCTCACCCATTGTGGGGGAACCAGTCCAGTGAAATACAAGCACTCCCTCAGCTGAGGGAGCACTCTTAACTGTTACAGTTCCCTAGCCATGCAAGTTCAATGAGCCATCTAAGGCTAAAGGTGCTTTGCTTCCCCAGCCTTGCATGGCTCATTGGAAATGCTGGCTGGGGAACTGCTCCTGCGCTTCCTCGCACATATAGACAGAGCAGGCTGGAATGGGGCATCTCATCACCCATGCTCAGGCCCCTGAACGCATGCATAAACCAGGAAGCTTTCTGATTCCTGTTCATCCTAGCAGGGGCCTGAGCGCTGGAGAGGAACGACCCACGGCAGAAGGTACGTTTGTTTATGTTCATGTTTTTTTTAATTTAAATTATGTGTATGGATGTGTGAATGCTTGTGTTGTTAGGTGAATTAATCTATGATGATGAATGTTGGTGTGAATGAGACAGAGTGTGCTTGCAGTGTGTTGTCTAAATGTGTGTTTGTATGTTCATTTATTTATTTAAATATGTGTATGGATGCACGTATGCTTGTGCTATGAGTGAGTGCATGATGGATGTTTGTGTGAATGAAACAGAGTACTTGCTGTGTGTATGTTGTGTAAATATGTTTGTATGTTCATTTATTATTTAATTATGTGTCTGGATGTGTGTATGCATGTGTTATGAGTGAGTGCATGATGGGTGCTCATGTGAATGAGACAGAGAGTACTTGCTGTGTGTGTGTTGTGTAAATGTGTGTGTATGTATGTTCATTTATTTATTTGTGGTGCTGTGGGGCCAGGGGACAGGGATGGTATTCTTCTACTGGACATATTTGATAGATGTCTAGTATAAATACCATAATTGCCCCCTAGCTCCCCAGTGCCTTGCAAACACACATAATCACTTAGATTGTGTGTTTGACATGTGGGGCCCAGTTGTTAGGATGGATTTCTGAACTTTGACCTGGTGGGCAGAGGTTCAGAAAGCCAGCCTAGTTTCTTGGAACAGGGTAACCTTCTGGACAAGCCAGACCAATCAAGGTAGCATTGGCGGCGGTCAAGTCTAGGTCTCAGGAGGGGTGAGGGTGACTGAAAGCCCACAATGAGCACACACAGGAAAGAACACTACAAATCACTCCCAGTCAGGTGTATATATTTAAAATACATATACATTTATTCAATGACTTTGAAATCAAACACAAAGCAATTATCAACAGTAATACTTCAAACCAATACACTACTACTATACATACATATGCAGTACCAAATGGCCTAAAGGGTGAGTGCACAGAATGGGTCCACACCCTAGGAGGAAAGGGAGCAAGCAGTGCAAATAGTCTTTAGGCATTTCTTCATCAATCAATCCCTAACTAAGAGGCAGTCCAGTCTCTATGAAGTTTGGAGCCTAACGCTCAAAAGTACCTTCAAGTGCTGGTTCACGCGATGGTGCAGAGAAGCAAAAACGGGGTCACTTGCAGGGGCTGTAGCAGCTCAGGAAGGTGGGTGAGGTGATGAAGAATCGATTCCCACTATTCCAGGAGGGTCTCCCCAAAAGGGCAGAACAGGTTCCAGGAGTTGGGAATAGGGTGGTAGCTCAGGCTACCTGTGGAAAGGTGACTGGCCCTCAGGGGACACTCATGCATAAAAATGTATGGATGCGCTAGAGGCCACCATTAAGGGTTGCAAGTACTCACCGACCCGGCGCAGTCCGGACCAAACTTCAGAAGTCAAGTCCACTTCGTTGGCAGGTTCGAATGCAGCAATTGTGCGGCTCTGCGGATTTCAGAGGCTGAGATACAGCAATGATTCTGCGGCAGGACAGTGGGGATTTCTCTGCTCCTGGTGAAGGGATCAGGCCAGTTTCACTGCAGCAGGATTCAGGGCACATAGGGGCACAGCAGCAAGGCACCTGCGAAGTTTGTCATCACGGCTGGACGACACAGTGACTGCGTTCACTCGTGTTCGGGGGCTTTATTCCAGACCTGGGATTGCCAAGTATACAAAATTCAGTATGAGAGTGCCATGAACACAGAGCTTACGATCTACCAAGTTTCAAGTGTCCACTCAAAACGGTGGCCGTTTTAGAGCAAAGGCCACCCCTCTCACCTAAGTATGTCACCACATACCAGAACAATACCCATTGTATTAGTACAGACTCCACCAGGGACCTGCAACTACCTTACCATGGCAACAGACACTGTGCCCCAATGACATCAACTCATTTGCTTTGCAGGGCCCAACAGGAGCCACTGTCTCAACAGGACAGTCACCAATTATCACGGACCAGGACCCCATAGGGGACTACAGACTTTTTACAATAGGTAAGAGGCACCCATCCTCTAAACTTCTTAACTATGCACCCTAACGACCTCCAACCATTACCTTGCTAACCTTTCATCTGTGCTTTCTCCTCTCTCCCTCTGCTTCATATCCCTCGTCATTACATCAAAATGTATGTGCCAAATTACTTTTCACTACTTGCCAACACTCCACCTCACCCAACACCACTCACTGTGCACTAAATGAATTATATATGTCACAACTATGGTACAAACTGCGCACTTCACATGATTTTTGAATCCTCATCAGCCTTGATAAAGACCCATGGGTCGAAACACGTGTCGGCTGACATACAAGGGACACAATTGCCCCTAAATGTACTAAATGCATACCAACTGAATGTCAAAACTACTCAGCACTAGCAAAAATAAAAGCGAAAACTGTATCGCAATAACCACTGTGTTAGAATTATTCTTTGAACTACTGAAGCAAGATAACCAGGAGAAAACTCTCTCTTTCTACATTTATTATTGTGGTATGACATGTTGTATTGGACATCTTTGGTGTCGCAAACATGATAAGTTTTATTATGAAGCAAGACTGGCATTTTTTATGCAAACAGTCTAGCCATTTCTTACTGAGGCATGCCATTTTGTATTGGGCATCTTTGATAAAGCACACAGGATCAGTGGTTCTTACTGTGGCAATGCCATTTTGTATTAGCATCTTTAATAAAAAAAAGCATAAGTGTTATTATGTAGCCAGATCGGCATTTCAATGCAGCCAGCATAGTCATTTCATATTGTGGTATGAGATTTTGTATTGGGCTTCTTTGGTAAACAAGCATGATAAGTGTTGTTATGAAGCAAGACCGCCACTTTCATGCAACAAGTGTAGCTATTTCTTATTGCCGTATGATATTTTGTGTTGAGCATCTTTGATAAAGCAAGTTAATACGCTCACCTGGTCTCTGCGGAGGCGTTGGGGCACGGTTGCAGCCCTCCCATGAATGTGATCACCCCCGTCAGATCTCTCCCCGTGCGGATAGGCTGTGGACTGTGACAATTGGTGACTCTGCTCCTGCACGGATATGAAAAAAATAGGTAAGTGCGCTGCTCGGTGACTTTAGTACCTCTCAAACCCTTCTACCCAAGGTGCGATTTCTGTGGGCATGTACCGGCCCATAAGGCTCACCTGGTATTTATTGATGGTGAGCTCTCTGTCCTGCTACTTCTGGCAGGGGTGCTTGTTGATGGGATCTAGTTCCTTCACTGATCCCTGGTGAGTAACAGCCTAGTCCAGCTGCGACTATCCTTCTCTTGACTTGAAGTGTTTCTCAATGTCTCTTGTCTTTTCCTCTTTCTGTTTTCCCCTTTCCGCTTTCTGTCTTGTATTATTGCTCTCAATTTTGTTGTTATTTCTTGAATAACGTTTTCTCTTCTGCTTTCTTCCCAATAAGTGGAATTGCGGCTCAACCGCAGCTGTGGAGGTGCGGAACATGGCCGGGAGGAAGATAGATGCAACCGCAATGTCCGACAACAGGTGAGTGATGGTTTAAGGGAAAGTGCGAGATGGGATGAGAGCCCAACCTTAAACTCAATGGAGGTCATTACGACCTTGGCGGTAAGGGGTTAACGGTGCCGGTAAAGGTGCCGGAGCTGTCAACCCCTTACCGGCCCATTACGAGTCTGCTCGCGGGAACCTGCTAAGGATGTCTGGTTTTATCAGGCGTCCTTAGCAGGTCACGCGAGCAGACCAGGATGCTAACAACGGGCCTGTTATTAACGGGCCCGTTATTAGCATCCTCCCCATTCCGGGGATGGGTTTCTTGAATGTGGAATTAACGGGCCCTCCAAGCTTGGAATGGCCCGGTAATTCCTCATTCAAGGAACCCGGACCCGGTGTAAAGACCGGAGGGGGGTGTCTGTACTTCCGCTCTCTATATGGTAGAGGAGAGGCACAGAGGACCCCAGCCAAGATTCTCTATTGTGGTAGCTACGGACGAGCAATCAAGGCCTAGAACAATTGGCAGAATACTGGTCACTACCGTTAAACACAGCTCTATGTGGAGATCCCCCCCACCTGGGCAACCTGTAGAATAAAGATGCAAGCCCAGTCCATATATTGTTCACAAGAGACTTCCCAATAGTTCTGCAACCCCAATGTACCTGGCGTTGTAGCGTTCCTCGTCGGGGAATCGACAGCCCTTCTTGAGTGCCCTGTTGGGTGTCCTGACCCACGTTTGAGCTATCATGCTGCAACATTTGGTGCTGTGGGCTTAGAAAATCCAAGATGGCCAAAAAGCCCACATGTGCACCAAAATCCAGGAGAACCACGCAGTTTGTGCACACTAAAATGGTTGCCTAACTTGCCACCAACCAGTGCGAGCAGGATGGGCCGGGGTGCCATGAGTGAAATGTGTGCCAAAGGAAAAACCGCACTTTAAAATCACCTTTTGTTTCTCTGAATTCCAGCTCAAAAAGCCTATTTTCAAACATTGCAACACATCCAAAAATCTCACTGAACACCAGCGGACATCTAGCAGAATGAAGTATGTGTGCATACTAAATCTGGGAAGATGAAGAGCCCAAAACAATGTTCATAACAAAACTGGCTGAGCTATGCATGTCAGCCGCCTAACTGAAACTGGATTAAAACCACCAAAATCGAGATGTTTGAATTAACTGAGTGACCTACTTTTGAGTGTCACATAGTTTGTAACTGTTAAAATGTCATAGTTTTGAACTTAGAATCAGCATTCTAGCTGCATATGTAAAAATTGTCTTGACTTAAACTGGGGAACAAAAAGTGACATTTTACCTGAAACCTGGCTTAAGGAAACTGGAATTCTGCCAGACAGCTACCCCCGACAGGAGTGGGGACTTGCCCAACAAATGCATTCCCAGGCCTGGCTGCATTCTGTTGCTCCTGCCAAAAGGAGGTCACACACTCTCTGATTGAATTACCAGGGGATTGCAAGAAACTAAAGAAAGAGCCCAGGCAGATGGTTTATTTGGGTGGTCGTAAATGGCTTCCTTTTGAACAAAGCCCTTCCTTGACTCAGGCAAATGTTATATTGGGGGCCGTAAAATAGCTTCCTCTTGGCAGAAGCTGGGAGGGGCAGGGTCTCTGAGCTTGGCAGAAACTGGATAAACTGGTTTCTACACCATGTGACCTGAAAAGACACACCCCTGTTGGCCAGAATATGATTCTAAGAAAGATGTATAACTCACAGTGCGGACTTGTCAAAATTATTTAAATGATACCATAATTCTTGTGATTTTTCGGTGCACGTTTTAAGACGCGTTGGGAATTTGTGTGATGTTCTGGGGCAAAACCCCGCTATTTATTGACACCACAGACTCTGTGTTTAAGCTAGAGACATGGGAATTTACTGGAGTATGTATGGACAGGCCGTGTATATGTGTATAATTTTTAATGAAAAACCAATGTTGCAAAACCAGTTAAAAAACGCAAAATGTTGCCAGTTCTGAATGCGAGCTCTTAGAAACATCAGAGTTTGAACAGAGTATACCTCATGTGATCCGTGATGGGTGCATGTAATTTCAAACCACTGTGTATCTATGAAATATGTCTTTAGGTCAAATATAGATTTGTGTGTAAATTGACAGGGGAGTGTCCTTTCTGCAAGCCATTAAATGACATCATTCTGACACACAATCCTGTTCTCCAGTGAGAACGCAAAGAATTCTCCAACCTATCAGAACTCTGAAGGGGTTGGGCCTAGAAAGCTAGCCTCTCCACCCACTTTCAAAACACATAAAAAGAGACTGCTGGGACAGGTAGAGACATTCAATTCCATTTGCTGCGGAGCATGCTGACCGACGACTTCACATCCAGAGATCCTACACTTAGACTTCCAAGCTAAACAGAGACTACAGAACTTTGAACCAAGAAGGCCCACTGCAAGCAAAAGTATTTGTCAGCAGGCCCAAAAATCATTTGCAGACTATCAACAGCCAGGCGAGCTGTTTGAATTCCCTGCCTAGAACATTGCTGTGTCCGGAGAAAGCGGGACTAGGAGCTGTGCAGACCGGTGCTAGACCAGACCAGCAGAACCCACGATCCAGGAGCAGTGCCGGTGACCCAGAAAGCAGAGCTGTACTCGGAACCGGAGACCAGATCGCTGTGAAGTGCTGTGCGCAGTGACCGGATCCGTGACAAAGTCGCCTTCCTGTCCAAAATCTCTTGTGAGTACTCAGCAAAACTCAGAACCTATCCCTTAGTTTAATATAATATAATTCAATCTATTTAACCTAAGTAGAACTGTCACCTGTCATTTTCTAGCTGCAAGCTGTAACCTGTCGCTTTGAACTTTTAAAATTTCAAATCCGAAAAACTACCTTTATTTAATCGTCCGTATCTCTGGAACCGTTTGGGCTAGGAATTTTGCCGCGATTCGCGATTTGGTTAAAAATCCAGCCACGTGTGAAAACAGCAGCTTCCTTGCTTTCCTTTGCCAAAAATTCGTTTAACCTGCTAGTTATTCCTAGATCCTTGCTAAAGTGAGCCTGACTCATCCCAAGTATATTTCACTCACCCTGAACCTCCTAAAGGGAATTAAAACCATTTTCAGCATATTCCTCACTTCATTGCCAGCACATATAAAAGCATTTTGGGCCTCTGTTTCAAACTTCTGTAGTCTAAGCTTGCTGGGTGAACTGAATTACATTTGATTGCATTTCTAAGAACTGTGTGCTCTCCTCTTCATTTCCTTACATTGCATAAGGGGGGGAGTGGATTGCCAGAGAAAAGTGATTACATTATTTTGTTGAAATCATATTGAGTATTTTCTGTATTGCATTTTCATTCAACATTGCATCCATCTGAAACTAGATAAAGCATTCTCTACCACCTTATTCTTCTGTTCCTATTCCCAAGCGTGCTACCTCATCCTTTATACTACTCCTGGGTAATCAAATCAGTTTATTAGTAGAACATTACCCATTGTTGTTAACTGCTCATGTTCTGAAGTGTGATATTAATTATTAATTTATTATAAAGTGTGATATATATATATTGTTTACATTCTCAAATAAACCGTTTAAACTTGCAAAACAGAACTACTTCTTGGCTCAGTAGGGTCAGGGGGATTCCAAGAGAGGGGTGTAATATAGGGGTAGTCATCCAGAACTCATGAACTGGACATAAAGATATATCAATAAGGGTTTCCATTCAGTATCCCAGACTAGGCATTGACTTAGCTGTAGTGTTGAATTGAATCCTCTTACAGCCCTCCCTTTAAGGCAGGAGTCACGGGTCGTCGAACGTCCGACGGAGAACAGGTTGAGCTACGACGGTGAAGTGGCTGCTTCGTTCCTAGCGGTGCTGGTTGACGGGGAAGCGTAAACATCCTGCAAGGAAGAGGCGTGCGGGGCACCTCGGTGTCGATAGTTCTGGACCACAAAGAGTTTGAATAACTGTGGCCCAGCAAGGGCGTCGAGTCGACGGCGTCTCTGTGGTCTTTGGGTGGCGGGAAACCCACCGGTGGATGCTCCTCGGCGCGTCGACAGTCAGGCCTTCTCCAGCAGGATACAGCGGCGACGATGTGGACGAGAGCGTCCTTGGATTCGAAAGTTCTTAGGCAAAACGGGAGCACGGCGGCTCCGGTCGGCGACGGCGATCGTCGACAGTGGCGGACAACAGTCCGGGCGCTTCTCCTTGGAGTTCCGCAGCAGTCCCCATATCGGGTCGGCAGCCTGTCAACGGTCTGTCTACCAGGGAGCTTTGGCAAAGATCAGCTGCTGCACGATGGTCCCTCGTAGCTCGGGAAGAGGGCACCTTACCAGGTCCTCTTTGGGTCAGTCCTTGGAGGCACAGCAGCTTTCAGATTGTGAAGGAGAGCAACAGCAATTCTTCTCGTCCAGCAGGGCTTCAAGGTCAAGCTTCAGTTACTCCAGTTACTCGTCGCAGTGGACTTCAGCTTCTGAACACGAATCCTAGCAGTGAGAGGTCCCCAGATATACTGTTTATCTCCCATTCACTCTGCTGGGTCATACTCAAGCATCCAATCACGACTAAGGGCATTCACGCAGGCAGGCAGCCAATCAGGCACACAGTGCATTCAGGCCATTCACTTCTCTCCAGACACTCACAACAAGTTATGTGTACTGGGACAAGTACCCAGCCATTCAACACTCCACACTGCATTCATACCAGTTTCGGGCAGGCTGTCTCAGTCATTGGGCCTCATTACGACCCTGGCGTTAATGGGTTAACGGTGCCGTAAAAGGCTGCGGCGCCGTTAACCCATTAGCGCCTGATTACGAGGTCCCTTTGCGGGACCCGACCTTAACGGCTGGTATACACCAGTCATTAAAGTAGGGACCCGCAAAAGGACCTTGGTGCGAATTACGGTACCGCAATTTGCGGTACCGTACTTAGCGCCTTCCCCATTCCCATAGAGCCCTATGGGGCGAAAATGGGAATGGGGAAGGGCCATGGTTAAATGGGGAATTACCGCCCCGCCAACCTTGGAATGGGGTGGTAATTCCCCATTGAACCATGGCGGACCCGTTACAACACCGGCACCAACCATGGTGCTAATAGCGCCATGGTTTAGCGCCAATGTTGTAATGAGGGCCATTGTGTCAAACACCAGATACTAGACACCCACAACACAGAATGTGTATTTGTCACACACTCCATTCACCCAGGTCCCACCCACAGGCGTACCCACAACATACAGTCGTTGGGAAGGCTCCAGCCAGTCTGGTCAGCACTTCCCCACACTACTATATATGGAACTTCCACCCAACAGCCAGTCAGGGGAAAAGGACAGAGTCAGAGCTTCCCGGGACTTCGGGAAGATCAAGGTAACAGGCGATGGAAGGCAAGAGGTCACAGGGGCCATCTTGTCTCCATCAGGAATCTACCGATTCCAAAGACAGGGCCTGGGCATCCCAAAATGGAGGACGCTCAGGGCACCAGTCATTTCAGCACAGAGCTGCCACCAGCCCGTACCCTGCTCTGTGGGTCACACACAGGTGCCCAAAAACATACACTAGGGGCACAGAGTTGCACCCCTACCCATGCGTGCCATAAGGGTATCCCATGGGTCTGTTCACCAAACTAAAAGAGAGAGCTGCACCGCCAGGAGTCCCACATGAACTCCTGCACGGAAAACACGACAGAACACACGATAAAAAGCAGTAAAGGACAAGGATACGGAGGCCCTGTCCCTCCGATGCATTTCCAGCATCACACCCGGTACCCGGTATGGGGGTAGCCATGCCGCTAATAGCGGCATGGTTACCTCCATACTCAGAATGACCCCCAATGTCTTTTTAATGTCTAACCTTGCTTTTGTCTTTTTCCTGCAGGTGCTGCGGTCACAGACGAAGCGCGTAGTGCTGCGATGTCAAGAAGAATTCAGCATCCCTGAAGTCTTGAAGGTGAGCTGTGGTGCCAAGATGATGAGTTTGGCACTCCAGAAGATGTGAAGAAGACGTGCACAGAGGAGAGCTGATTCCCCAGATGGTAAGTACGGAGGCAGGAAGCAGGATTTCCAAGGTAAGTTCAGACCCCAGGCGGCGGTGAGCGTTACGCTGCATGGATGTGCAGAATAACACGAACCGTCTGCCTCGTGGATTGGAGCAGCTTATATAGCTGTGAGGGTGGGCACGCCCACTAGGCCTGGCTCTCCTGCCACACACTGCCACTCGTAGTAAGTCAGCACGTGCAAGGCAACTCAGTGAATAGCAGCCCCACCACAGAGTACACGTGGGGCTGCTTTAAGTAATGAAAGTGTCCATGCATGTTAAATGCACCTTGCACCTGGAATGAGGTGCTATACTTACAATAACAGCATTTGTCCCCAATAAATGTTTCTTGTTGTCTGTTATTTATGAGCCTGGCCCCAAAGGCGCCAGGACTGTGTCCAACCGGGCCCTGTCTGTGTTTTTGGCCCTATGACCATGACACAAGTATGCTAAGTGTTATTATGTAGCTCGACAGGCATTGTAGAACAGCGGTTTGGGCATGTTTTCAGACTTTGGCATGCATTTCTAATGGAAAAGCCAACTGGAGTATGTTCTTACGTGGGGATACTGCCATATATTGGCAGAACAAACATGGACATGTTTTCTTATAGTATCATTACTGGCATTATGCGCAAAGCAAACATGAGTATGTTCTAATATGGGAAAACTAGGGTATAATGGTGCAGTCATCATGGGCACAGCCAGTGTGAAAATATGTTAAACTGGCACATATTGTGTGAAAAGGCATAATGAAAATGTGTTGGAGAAATGCCCCTGTGAACAGTTGGTGACTTGTTTACATCTACTGGATTCATTCATGACTTACCCTACAGAACCAATTGCAAACTGTTGGGCTTTTAACACATTTTTTCAAAAAAGTGTGCTCTAAAATGCACTGTTTTAATCCATTATTTAAAAACAAAATCTTCAGGGGAGAACCCCCCCTGGGCCCCTCTTTATTGGCGCGTGCTCGGTGGCTAGGCTCGGTCGCTGTGGCATATCTGGGACATATATTTACGCCCCTCCAGTTAAAAAATTCACCAGCCGCCACTGCATTCATGTATGTATACAAATCATAATCCACATTATATTATGTAACATTTGTAAAAGAGTTATTGTTACAAGTCAATTGATATTTAATGGATTGGTGTACCAATATGATGCATCATCAACAAATTAATTGTGTCTAGTGTTTTGAGTATTATAATATGACATCCAATTATTTGTCACCTTTTCAATCATTAAATAGTCCATCAATATAAAGAACAAACAATATTTCACTAAATTTTGTCAAATATTAACAGATTCTTAGTTCATAGGAGGACCATCATTTCATATTTTCAATCTGAATACTGATTAATTTATCAAATAAAGCTGGACAAATCTAAATGAATTCCTCTCGGTTTTAAAGAATAATTTCTTGATCCAGTATATCTCTTGTCTTTCTAGCATGTTTTCCCATTCCCTCCTCTCACTGGTATTGCTAATCGCTCTAGGATCAAAAAACGGATCTATAGAATATGATGTCCACTCTCATTAAAGGGTTCTGCCACTGGGAATTTCCTGTTCTTCATTCTGATGTTGGATGTATGTTCTCCCCGCCTGATTTTCGCCTTCTTTGCCGTTTTTGTGTGGACTCAGAGGGCTCAACTCTGTGACCAAGGTAGATGCTCGGCCCATGCCTCGTGCAGACAAAGGTATCAATATGTTGGGCACTGTTAAGTACACGAGTACCTTTGAGCTCATGACTGGGTACTGGCAGCCTGGGGGCAGTGGTTCTGATTGGAATGAAGAGTGGATGGAGGAGGCTGGCCTGCTTTTCTCAGATGGTTTTAGCAGAAATAGGAATTTCTGATGACTGTGCCTTGGGTAAAGATGCACTGATGGTGGGCGCTCTAAAAAAGGACTTGCGTTGCGGTATGAAGCCCTTCATACCTAAGGGTGATTGGTCATGGATTCAGGTTTACGTGCAACCATGTTGGGGCAGAAAGCCCTGGGAGTTGTCTTTCTTTTCTTGCTGCTACCTCCGTGCCATTAATACAGTTACGACTCTGTGTAGTAGGACTGGAGTAGCGGGAATTTAATGGCACTGCAGGTTGTAACCCAATGTCACAACGCTGGCGATTTGCAGTTGTGTAGTTTTACAGTATAAACAGCCAATTGTGCTTACATGTACATTAACACACGCAACCTGTTCGACCTCATCTCAGCTAAGAAAATAGCAGTTCACGCGCGCCATCTAGCGGTTATTCAGCAGCAATGCAGGGAGCGTTCCCTGCTGTAGACGACATATCTACTTTAAATACGAGTAAAGCGAATGAAACTAAGCGTAAAAGCCTAGCTTTTGTTGGAAAAAGCACAATTTCATTTCGAACGAAACAGGACTTTTTCTGAAATATATCTGTATGCAGACGCAAGCAATAACGATAAATGTTAAAGCGGTTACATTTTAATTGCAACATTGTTCAATATGCTGGTGTTTTCCAGAGTCAGACAAGTAGACTTCTTGAAACACCAGCCAGAGTAATGTTGGAAGATTGTAATTTTACAATTTGTTTACTGAAATGATTAATTCACCTTAGAACCAAATTTAAATTGCAATTAAAAAAACATGTTTTTATTGGTTTTACAGTTAAATATAAACAACAACAGTGTCTTCAATTCCAACCAACTCCCTCTTCCCTCCCACCCCCACCACCCCTTGGTGGTGTGGAATGGTTCTTCAGTTCGGGTATGGAGATAATGACATGATGACATGATGTCCAGGATTCTGATGTTGTGTGGGCACCACTGGAGCATATCGTCACTTTGCAGCTAGGTAATGATGTGCCCCCAGTCTTTCCGAAAAGCCTCGCGTGGTCCTTGGAGTTTGTACGTCATCCATTCAAGTGAGATACATTTCCACACTTTTTGCAGCCAGTCATAGGTTGTGGGCGGGGATTATTGTTTCCAGTGTTGGGCTATTGTTAGCCACGTCGCTATCATCAGGCTCATTACTCCCCTTTGCTCTGGTTTTGTGTGGGTCTTCTGACCTGGTTCCCACATTCCCGCCAACCATACTTTGTCCTGCATTTGGTCTGTCCTCTGCGTCATTGTCATTTTGTTCACTTGGGATTTCACTCCCTCCAGAACCGGTGAAGACTCAGGCAGCTCCACCACATGTGTTTCCAGTCTCCTTTCATGGGGCATCCTCACCAGCATTTGTCGCTGGTGGACGGATACATTGCGTGGAGTCTTTCTGGGGTATAATGCCATTGCAGAATAACTTTCTGCCACATTTCTCTCGCTTGTATTGAGTCCGTTAGCTTGGGGATTATGTACCATACGTGTTCCCATTGTTGCCTCGGGGTGGGTTCGCCCAGCGTTCTTTCCCATCTTTTCATATAGTTCCATTGTATTTCTTCCCCTTGGTCGTTCAAGAGTTTGTAGAGATTGGAGGCTATCTTTTTGGAGGCTGTGTCTGTTGTCATGAAGTTCTCAAACAGTGTTAGTTGTCTTGTGGCTGCTTCTGTGTTGAGGGGGGAGGTGATCCAATGTTTTAGTTCGGTGTATTGAAATTCCTCCTTGGTCATTATCCCCAATGTCTATTTGCATTCTTGATTTGACATTATAGATTGCCCCCTGAACATGTCGCCTATCTTGCAGCATCCAGCTTGTATCCATTTGTTGTATGTCTTCCATTCAAACCCCAGTTGGAAGTCCGGGTTACTGAGCATCGGGGTGAAGGGTATGTCACCAGGGCTCCTCTTTTGAACGTTGTGTCCCAGACCTCAAGCCCTGCACTTACTACCTCACTTATCTTAGTATTGAGATGTCTGTAGCGTTTGTTTAACAATAGTAGATAAGCGAGGGGGGAGCCCGCCACCACCTCATCTTGTCTGGTCCAGATGTGTTGGGGCGAGTGCGCTACTCATTCTTTTATCACTCTCAATTTCGCTGCCTCATAGTATCTACGGAAGTGGGGGAGAGCTAGTCCTCCTTGGTGTTTCTGAGCTGTTAGGGTCGACATTGCAATTCTTGGGGGGTTTGTGCTTCCATATAAAGGTACTCACTATTTTGTTCAGTGTCCTAAAGAACGATCTCGGGATCATCACTGGTAGTGTTTGAAAGTAATAAAGTAGTTTTTGTAGGATCGACATTTTTATAACGATCAGTCTTCCTAACCACGAGTTGCTGAGGGGGTTCCACTTCATTAGGTCTGCTTTTAGATTGGTAAAGAGATTCGGATAGTTGGCGTTATACATCTGTTCGATTGAGGGTGTTAGTTTGATCCCTAGGTATGTGATCCCATTTGGGGCTTTATTCAGTGGGGTTGTTCGGGCCAGTCTTTCTACTACTGAGGGATCCTCAGTTAGGTTTAGTATTTCTGATTTTTGTTTGTTTATCTTTAGGCCGGAGATGGAACCAAATTGATCTAGTTCATTTATCAGACCGGGAGCGAGCGTTCTGAGGTCGTCTATGCTATCAGCATGTCGTCAGCAAAGGCCATAGTTTCATACTCGTCCCCTCCCATTGTTATCGCCTTCACCCATTGAGTTTCCCGTATTAATATCAGGAGTGGCTGCAGAAAGATGGCGTACAATAAGGGTGAGAGTGGGCATCCTTGTTTGGTGCCTCTAGTCAGGGGCACTTGTCTCGTTAGGGTTCCATTCAGCGATATCCATAGCAAGGGTGTGTTGTAGTTAGCCTTAATCATTTGTGGGTATTTCTCACCGAATCCCATGCTTTCCATGGTGTGAAAGAGTTGTGTCCACTCTACTCTGTCAAACGCTTTCGATTAGATGGCTCACCCTGTGCGTGTTGTCTGCTGTTTGTCTTGTGGGTATGAATCCTGATTGGTCTGAGCCTATTAGTGTAGAGAGCAGCCATGTGAGTCTTTGCGCCAATATTTTTGTGTATAATTTTGCATCCAAATTAATTAGGGCGATTGGTCGGTATGATCCTGGGAGTGATGGTTCCTTTGCCGGTTTGGGAAAGATCACGAGTTTTGCCTCGTTCATGGAGCATGTTATGTTCCTTTTGCTCCTGAAGCTATTAAATATGTTTGTTAATTTTGGGGCTAGCACCTCTTGATATTTCTTGTAGAAGGCATCTGGGTATCCGTCCGGACCCAGCGCCCTATTGCTGGGGAGTTGTTTGATTGCATTGCAGACTTCCTCAACTTGAATGTCCCTTTCTAGAATCAGCTTGTCTGTATTTGAGATCTGGGGGAGAGTGATTCTCTCTAGGTATTCCTTCTGTTTGTCTTCACTTGGTTCATCTGATTTGTATACGGTGTGGTAGTAGTCCCCATTTCCTCGTTAGATGTCCTAGTTTGGCCTTTTTTGTCTTTAAGTTTTAAAATGATTATCTTCCACCCATTTTTGCGTAGCTGTCTGGGCAGTAGTTTGTCTGCTTTGTTGGCGCTAATGTAGTATTTATTTTTAGACGTAGAAGCAATCCATACATAAAGGAGAGAGGTCTACAATTTAACACAAAATCATTCTCATCTGCAGTATTAGGATACTAAAGATTGTCCTAGCACCAAAAGTCCTGAAAAAATGGACACAGTGCAATTCTCATACATATGATTCAAATAGGTTTAATTCATTCAAAATAGAACAATTCATAAACCATTCATAAAAAACAGACCAATTTCTTCACCCACATGGTGGGTATATAATGTACATGTTAATCACAATTATACCAAAACAACAACATCTAACATTTCGCAGACACTAATGACATAGAAGTACAAAACTAGGCACTCTAAAAGTGTCTTTTAAAACAACATTTTAGACGTAGAAGCACCATTTCCGATTTTTTGCTTTGCATCGAACCCAGATGGCCTTGTATATGTTTCAGGGCTAGCTTCGTTTTCCTACTGGGGTTGTTCGCTATTTCATTTTGCAGTTCTTTTAGCTTCCCCTTGAGTTCTTCCTCCCATTTGTTGCGTTGTTTGTCTCTTTGTGTTTTATGGCTATTAGGTCACCTTGTAATACCGCTTTGAAAGCGTCCCAAACAGTGTTCTGAGGGGTAGCCCCAGTGTCATTTTCGGCAAAGTGTTGTTCGATCTTGGCTTTTATTGTTTCCACTATAAGGCTGTCTTGTAGTATATCTGTTGGAAATTTCCATATCCAAATCCCTCCCCACATCTTATTTATGTTAAATGTTGCCGTTATCGGGGCATGATCCGATAGGGCGATCAGGCCTAGTTATATACTGCCCCCCTTCCCTACTAGACCCGTGGAGGCCCAGATGTAATCTATTAGTGATTGGGAGTTATGGACGTGTGAGAAGTGGGTGAAGCCTTGTGTTTCCCATCTCTTGGTGCGCCATAGGTCGTGGAGTGCTAATGTCTCAAATGTTTTTTTCAGGGCTTTTGAGGGGGCGTTTGTCCCCGATTGTACCTTGATGCTTCTATCTAGTCTGGGATCCCACGCTAAGTTGAGGTCTTCCCCTAATATGATTTCCCGTGTGGCAAACCCCTCCAGTGTCATCAGGGCCCCTTTTAAGAAACTGTCCTGTTCCTTGGGGGCATAGATCGAGGTAAGTGTCAGTTGCTTGCCTCCTATATCTATATTGAGGAATAGATAGCGTCCCTCCTTGTCTGCAAGGAAATTCTGGATGCGTGAATTTAGCCTGTCTTGTAGGGCTATTAGGACTCCCGCTCTCTTTTCCCCTGTGTTTGCTTGGTAAATTTGTGATGCCCCTCTAATTTTAACCTGGTTCCTGTCTGCCTTCTTAATATGTGTTTCTTGACACATAAGGATATCCGCTTTTATCCTCCATGCCTCCCGTTCTAATTTCTTGCTCTTGATTGGTGTGTTCATCCCCCGGACATTATATGTCATGATTTTCATTGGTTTTATGTTTCTGCTAGCCATTTCCATTACCTTTGTTCCTGTGTCCCTGTCTCCCCACCACTTGGCCTTTCTCCCCTACCCTCTCTCACTCTCCTCCATCCCTTAATCTTTTTCCACACCTCTTTACCCCGTCCCCCTCCCTCCCCAACGTCCCTTTCCCCCTGAGGAGGGTCTAGGTTCCTAGATGCTCATGGATGAAGTGCCCGGCGCGCCTGGCCCCAAACGACCTCAGGTTTAACTTGTGGGGTTCCTAATTCCCACTTGGGATTCTAATATCGCCATCCCTCCTTCTCTCCATGGGCCGCGGGTTGTGTGATTAAATGTAGGCTCCACCCCTTTGACATGTTGTGGTTCTTCCTTCCTTAATCTCCCTTGTGGAGTGTCAGGATATTATTTAGTGTTCATCTTCTCCTACCTCCGTGGTGTTTTTTCACCACTGTTTTCCAGCCCTCAAGTTTCCCTGGGTCTTTGGCTCGTCCCTGTGACTGGTCCAGGTCGCTGTTGTCTTCCTGATTTATGTGTAGAATGTGTTCCCCCTCCTCGCATGTTGTGATCCTGTGCTGTTGCCCCTCCCATGTAAATAGTAGTCCGAACGGGAACGTCCATTTGTATCTCAATTGATTGGTCATTAGATGGTGGACAATGGGCCCCATTCTTTGTCTTTTTTTGGAGAGTAGATTGTGCAAGGTCCTGATATAGTTGTGCTTCTAGTCCATTTACTTCCAGTGGGCCCGCTGTTCTTGCTTTGCGCAGAATTTGCTCTCTTTGGGCATATGATGTTATTGCGGCTAACATGTCCCTTAGTCTTGCCCCTGGTTCAGATGATCTTCTTGGGCCCACTCTGTGCAATCTGTCGACCTGGACTTGAGTTTCAGTGTTCCCTGTTAGAACTTTTGAGAAGAGGTGGAGGACCGTTTCTGTCAGATCTTTGTCGTCCACAGATTCCCACAGGTTTTTGATTCTAATGTTGGATCTTCTTGATCTGTTTTCTAAATCCTCGCATTGAAGTTCCAAGTTACTGGAGAGGCGGTATAAATGCTCTAATACCTCGTCTGATTTTTGAATGTCTTCTTCTATTTGTTGCACCATTTTTTCCAGGGTATCTGTTTTCTCTTCCAGTCTCGCAATGTCTTCCTTCACTTCCTGTAGTGATTGTTTCATGTCCTCTTTCAATGTTTTAAATTGCTCCTGGAAGGAGAGCAGGAATTGGTTCTGGAATTCTTTTAAGCAATTTTGCATGTCCTCTTTGGACATAGTGTTCTCACCCATTTCCTGTTGTTCTTGGCGGGAGTTTCAGGAATGGGTTTATTTATAGTTTTTTTTTTATATTTGTTTTAATTTGTTACACGCCCAGACCCTGGGGTATCACAGCGTGGTTACAGACAGCTTTGGCATAAGTCATACAATTTGTACAGTTTACATAGGTTATTTACAGACAGCAAATCAATATAGTACAAATAATGAGGTACTAACAGATTACACCTGTGGGCTTCAGTTGGCATATCAATGTGCTAATATTGGTTGAATAACCAAGTTTTTAGTCGTTTCTTGAAGCCGGGGAGAGAGGACTCTTTTTTGATGTTGAGTGGGAGGGTGTTCCAGTGTTTAGGGGCTAGAACCAAGAAACTGCTGCCCTCCGCTCTGGTAGATTTGTAGCGAGAGGGCACTAGTAGTAGATTGTCGTTGGATCTCAGTGTTGTGGAGGGTTCTTTTTTCTGAAGGTTGCTGTTGAGGTAGATTGGGGCTTTTTTGGAGAGACATTTGTGGGTGATGCAAAGTGTTTTAACGATAATTCTAGTTTTGATTGGTAACCAGTGGACTTCCTTTCTTGTCAAAGAAATATGATAACATTTTTTTATCCCTAGTGCTGCCATTAGGACTTTATTTTGCAGAAGCTGCAGTTTGGAGAGGTTGGTGTTGGAGGTCCCTAGTAATAGTACATTGAAGTAGTCCAACTTGGATAATACCAAGGCCCTGGCCAGGGTGAGGCAGTTGGTGGGGGTCAGACATTGTGTGCAATATGTTTGGAGGTATAGGCCGTGGATGAAGAGAGCGTGCTGATGTGTTTAGTCATGGTGAGATTGGCGTATAGGTATACACCTAATGTTTTCACTTGCTTAAGTACTGGGATCAGGGTGCCGTCAATATTGATAGAGAACTAGTCTGAGTGGAGGGCCGCTATTTTGGATGGGGATCCCACGATGAGAACTTCTGTCTTCTCATCGTTGAGGCAGAGGCTGTTCAATGCCATCCAATTTTGGATGATGGCATATATTTTATTAATAGTTGCCGTGTCCTGGTCATATTTACCAGAGATGGGAATGAGGATTTGGGTGTCATCAGCAAAATTAGTGTAGATGACACCCATATCGTCTAATGCCGAGAAGAGGAGTTTTGTGTAAGCATTATATAGTGTAGGCGAGAAGCATGAGCCTTGGGGTACACCGATGGGGACTGGAATGGGGTCGGCCGCTTCTTTGCCTATGGCGACTCTAGAAGTGCGTTCAGCTAGGAAGGATTTAACCCACATTGTGACATCCTTGGAGAAATTGAAGTCCTTGGCGAGTGAGGTGCACAGTTTGTCATGGTGTACGAGGTCAAAGGCCGCAGAGAGGTCTAGCAGCAGCAGTATGCATAGTTTCCCTGAACCCCTGACAGTGTCCATCTGGATTTTGAGATCCAGGAGGGCGGTTTCCGTGCTGTGATTTGGTCTAAAGCCTGATTGTTGCGTTCCAAGGAGCGGGTTCTGTTCAAGGTGTGCTTGGATTTGAGTGTAGGCTATTCTGTCTATAAGTTTCAGTAAAAAAGGGACCGTAGTTATCGGACAATAATTGGTGGGTATTGTGGGGTCCAGTGTTGGTTTATGTAGAAGTGGGGTGACCCAAGCTTCTTTGATGCTGACTGGGACTCTGTTGGTGTTGAAAGAGGAATTGACAACGTATAGGAGTAAGGATGGATGTGCATGCTTTGACTAATTTAGCTGGGACAGTTGTTGGCTTTTAGCTTAGCAATGGTGTCAAGCACTAATTCTTGAGTGACTGGAGCGAAGTGGAATAGAGAGTTTGCATTCTCGTTAGGCGGGGTCTTACTGTCAATGCCGTGTCATCCGAGTTCCAAAGCTGTTTCAGGTTTTTTGAGTGTTTCCCTTGAGGGGATGGTTGTGTTGGGGTTGTGGTTTTCAGTCTGGACTTTGACATCAATGCTGTTGTTGCAGTGTTTCTTAATTCTCACTTCCTGTGGTTTCTGTCTGGTTGTGGTTTCCCACTGCACGCTGGCTCTTTTGGCCTGGTCCTCCCCTCCACTTTTTTCAGCAGGATATGGTGGTGGTAGGAGGTTGATTGGTGTCTTCCTTCCCCTTTATGCTTGGTGAGTTGTGAATGCGGGGGTTCCCTTGTGCTTCTCGCCTCTTTGGGCACCTCACTGGCGGTGCTGTGTGGGGCTAGATCCTCTCACTTCATTTTATTGTGGTTCCCCCCTGTATTTAATTCCCCCACTCGAGGTGAAGGCTTGATGCTTGCACGTTCAGGAGGTTGGGGGGAGGCGTCTGAGGCTCTGTGGAGGAACAGGTACTCCATTGTGCATATGGTTTCTGGTGTGAGTTTTCCTCTTATTAGTGGTGGATGCTGTCTTGTCATTTGCCCCCTCTGCGTTTGCTATCCTGGCGTTTAGTTAGTGAGGGGGTGCATCTTATATGCAGCAATGTGGCTTGTGTGCTGCTGGTACACTATATTTAGTTCTGGGGGTGCCTCTTCGCGTTTGCTTGCAGTTTGTACTTACTGCGGCTAAGTGTCTCTGGTCTGGGGTCTTCTGCTGGGTGTTAGATCGGCCTGTCGTTTCCGTTTTCGCTGTCGTTACTTTCTTTTCGCGGGTCGGCACTGGATGGTGGAGGTGCCACAGGGGCCTGTGGTGGCTGTGGTGGAGGTGCCAGAGGGGCCTGTGGTGGCTGTGGTTGAGGTGTCACAGGGACCTGTGGTGGCTGTGGTGGAGGTGCCACAGGGGCCTGCAGTGGCTGTGGTGGTGGTGCCACTGGGGCCTGTGGTGGCTGTGGTGGAGGTGCCACAGGGGCCTGCAGTGGCTGGAGGATGCAGTTGGGGTAGCAGTTGGATGTCTACCTGTTGAGGCTGTGGAGTCCTTCGTTGAGGTGGTGGCAGTCCTTCGGCGTCAACGCCTGGCGCTACTTGTTGTACTGGGCTGGCCGTCCTCATTGCCAGATGATGTGCCTGAGGGAGTCAGAAAGGCAGGACTTCAGTGATGCATGTGGATTGATGGGACAGACATTAAAGCATTGACTTTTTGATGACAGTGCTGTATCAGGGACATGGCGTGGGACATGGCATGGTGCACACATGCTTGTGTCATGGATACTGTGCGGATGGATGTGTGATGTGCCTACATGGTGTGTGCAGTGCTGGAGATACTGTTGTGGTGTAATTTTGATTTCTTGGTAGTTAGGGGTGTGGCACCCAAGCTGTATGATATTGTGTTGTGGCTGGTTGTGCCATGGATGTGGTCCCCATGTGCCTGCTGCCTGTGGCACTTACTGCATCGGTGGAAATTTGGCCTCATGGGTCGAGCTGGATGGGATGAGGGAGTCACATGTTTCCTTGGTGTGTGACGCTGGTCATTTGTGGGTGTTGTAGGTGCTTGGCACTGACGTCACTTTGTGCCTGTGCTAGCACGGCAGAAACAAGACAAGTTATGCTGTGGCAGGGGGTGTGTGTGTCTGAGTGTCAGCAGGAGCATGTAATGTTGGTGATACAGGTTGCCTGTGATATGTTGTATGTGTGAATGGGGTATGAGTGAGGTTTAAGGAGAAGGTGTTTATCGTGTGCAACCAGGTGCCGGGGGGGTGCCCGGCAGGGCTGTACTGGTGTTGTACCCAACGCACTTGATGTGTTTTGCAACTCTAGTGTCTGCAGTGTGGACAGGGAGGTTGATGTGACATTGTGGTTATTTGTACTCACCAGCCTCCTTGGATGTCATGCCTCTGGCCTCCACAGCACCAACTCGCTCAATGGATTCAAGGTGCAGCACACTGCTGCACGTCTCCACCCAGGGCTGCCGGTGGATGGGGGATGCGCTGCCACCACCTGTGGCCATACCAGGGTGCGCTGGGCCAACAGGAGGTTGCACACACTCAAGCGCAGGTCATCTCAGCTTTTGTGTCAGTCACGCTCAGTGCAGAGGGTTGTGCCGACTGCAGTAACTTTCTGTTCCACCTCCTCCAAAATGGCCTTTTTTTTTCAGCTGTGCCTGCCTGTGTAGGTCTGTGGAGAACAGTTGATCGGCATGCTCCACAATGGTGTCTGCCAACATGTTCAGTTCTGCCTAACGCCTCTGGGTTGCAGGTACTCTTGATGTCACCTTGATTTGGCAATATCAGTGCTCAGCAAATGGGTATGAGTCATGTGCTCTGAGGATTGCAATGGATTGCGTTTTATTAATGGCCACCGGTCGATTTCCTGTTCCGGTAAACACCGCATGAGGGCCCATAATCCGCTAATTGTAGCATATAGCATCTCATTGAGCCAGTCTGGAAATAAAGGTGCCAGTAACAGCGTTACCAGCACCCTTTCCGAATCAGCTCACTTCGAGTCTGCTAGTAGGGGCTGTGAACTACCGGCAGGCCTTACCTGCCGGTAAATCAGGCCCGTACCGGCAGGTTTTTTACTGAAGCACCTGCACCGTTACAGTGGGACTCCACGGGAATGGGAATTTACCATTCTGCTGCGACCTGGCTTTTACTGTTTGTGAAAAATGATGACCCTATTGTGTTGTCTTGTACCGAAGTTCGCAATGCCCTACTTTTTGTAGTTACTGGTAAAACCCCAGGGGGGACATGCTCTCGTCAGACATGTTTTAAACTTAACTTAGAATTGTGTATCCCAGTTTTTACCCAGATCTTTAATGCAATTATTGCTGTCCCCACAAACCTCCAAATTGGAGGCATGCAATTATTTTGCCATTTTTCAAGAAGTGAAACATGGCAGATCCCTGCTGTGATTGCCCTATTTTTCAAATTGATACTTCTGCTAAATGGTTTGGGCGACTAGTTTACACTAGATTAAATGACTGGGTTAACTCCACTGCTTTATGGGCCGAGAAGCAGTACGGCTTCCGAGGGGAGTCGGCACTGCTGAGCAAGCACTTAATCTCAGGCTAATGTTAGACACATTTGTCCTTGGATACAAAGTGCTATTATATCTGGGTTTCATGGACTTAGGTTTAGTGTTTGATAATGTCAATCAAGGAAAGTTGTGGGAATTTCAGTCGAAATTGGGTCTCCTTAAACGCGTATTATTTATTCTGGTGGCTCTACATGATAGCCCCAGTGCTAGAGTCCATATAGCTTGCACTGGTAATCTGTCCTCAGCATTTCAGTCAACTTGCGGGGTCAGACAGGGGTACGTCTCTATATCAACTCATTATTTTGCGAGCTGCGCGCCATCACTTTGGACACACCAAAATGTGCTGGCAGGCATACTTGTGCATTGGTTTATGCCGATGATTTTGTCTTGCTCGCTAGCGCTCCAAGAGCCCTTCAACTTCTGGCCTCCGGTTTTGTAGATTTTATGGCTTCCGTGACTTGGAATCTTAATTCTGCCAAGTATAATTGACCACCATAGGGGCAAGTTACCAACAATGTATGCACGGACTATGAAGCTCGAAAGGGTTCAGGAATGTTCTTACCTGAGGATTATATTCATGCACAACTTGGACTGGGGCTCACGGGTGTTGTACTGTGCCACGAAATTTGCACAAGTGAATGCCACAGTTCTTAGGTTTAGTAAAAGTCCTGATGGATGTACTCTCGATATGATACAACCTATCTACACTGCTAAAGCTGTGCCAACAGAAAGATATGGCACACATGTGGGAGGTTATCTTCTGTAGCCCCAATTCAACGCAAAGAAAATTACCTCTAGCGTTGTCTGTTTGGAGTGTCGGGTGTGCTCCATCCTATTTGCTGCACCTGGAGGCAGGTTGGGGTTTTGTTTCAGATATGTTAAACTTTAAACCTCTGAAACTCTGGGCAAAACTGTGGTACAATAGTAGTACTCTCTACCATCTAACGCACTGGATTATTAAAGACTTGTTGGCTTCAGATGTTGGTGGTCATACCCCCTGGCTACAATCAATAAATCATGATTTGACTGTGTTGGGTTTTCACAAGCCATTTATTAAGCCTTTTGAGGAAGCATCAGCCGATATGACTAAATTGTATGCTGACTTTGGGCCTCATTCTAAGTTTGCCGGTATTATGGCAGAAAATCCACCAGGATACTGGCAAACGGATTTACGGATTTACTATTACCGCCACTTGGTCTGGCGGAATTACCGCCGGATTACAAGTGGTGGCAAGGAGTTAAATTCCCATTCCGTGGAGTCCTATTGGATTTGCCTGTATTACTGATACCGGTAATAGAGTGCTGAGTGAATGGCGGGATAGCAAGCCAACATCAACAAGATCGAGAAGACGCCGCAGGAGATATATACATTACCTTGTTGAGCACTCACAATCGGACAGCAGGTCAAGTGCATCATCGGGTGAAGAAGCACAGAGAAACGAAAAGCATCGAGAGGAGCCACGGAGGGAAGGACACTTGTACGCACTGGGCAACCCGACAGCAAAGGAACCAAGCCCAACCCTCATTATTCAAGTAATCCAGACACCCACTGAATTCCTCATTGACACGGGAGCAACCGTCAACGTCATCAGGGAGGAGGTGTGTGTCAGCATACCACAAGCCCGGCGACTCAAACCAGCAAAATTTCAAATCTACCCCTACGGATCAAAGACACTGCTACCGTTCAAGGGATACTTTATGGCGTTGTGCACATACAAAGGAGAGTCAAAGAAAATCCCCATGCACGTTCTTGAGGCCGCCCCAGAGAGTGGTTGCATCCTAAGCTACAAGGCAGCAATTGACATGGGCCTACTCCATGTACTATACAGACTGATGGTCCACAAATACCTAGACCGAACAGCGAAAATCGAACAACTCTTCCCGGCCCTGTTCGAGGTCTTTGGAATACTAAAAGGATGCCAGATAGACCTGCACATTGACCCAACAGTTCCCCCCGTGGCCCAGCATTATTGTGGAATCCCGATCAACATACAAAAACAGGTCGAATAAGGACTCGTAAAACTCCTCGAAGCAGACATTATTGAACCATCGAAAGGACCCACCCCGTGGGTATCACCCATTGTCCCTGTGCCGAAGAGGGACTCAACAAACATACGCATATGCGTGGACATGCATAGGCCGAATGAAGCCATTCTGCGGGAACGACATCAAGCTCCACGAGTAAATGACATGGTACATCTATTAAATGGGGCCACCACATTCTCCAAACTAGATCTCAACAAGGGATATCACCAACTGGAACTAAGTAAGAACTCTAGATACATCACCACATTTGCCACTCACCTGGGGTTATACAGATATACAAGGCTCAGCTTTGGGGTCTCATCGGCAGTGGAGATCTTCCAATCTGAAATTCCTAATGTAATAAAACATATACCAAATGGCTTGAATTATAGCAACGATATACTTGTATTCAAAAAAGACCAGGAACAGCATGATAATACACTCACGAGGGTCTGCATGGCACTAGAGGCTGCCCACCTCACGTAAAACAAGGACAAATGCGAGTTCAGAATAAAACTCTGTTTTTTTGGACACGTATTCTCTTCCGATGGCATGACTCCAGACCCTGAGAAAGTGTTGGCGCTGAATGAGGCTGAGCCACCCAACAATGTGTCGGACCTTCATTCATTCCTTGGGCTCGTCAGCTACTGCACTCGCTATATACAAGATTTTGCTTCTGTCAGCGAGCCACTCAGTGCCCTCACAAAATAAAACACCGATTTCATATAGACGCAGAAGTGCTAACAAGCGCTTTAAAGGATCAAGCAAACGCATTTCGGACACCAAGAACATGGCCTATTTCAACCCAAAGAGGGACACAGAATTAGTGGTGGACTCCAGCCTGGTCGGCATAGGAGCTATCCTGACGCAGACATCAATGCGAGACATATCATCTCCTATGCCAGCAGGAGCCTCTCAAAGACGGAACAGGTGTACTCACAGGCAGAAAAAGAGGGACTGGCAGTGGTATGGGCCTGTGAGCACTTCCACCTTTTCTTGTATGGTAGAATGTTCACAGTAGTAACTGACCATCAGGCACTGCTGTTCCTCTCGCAGGCTAAGATGCCGCCAAGAATAGCCAGATGGGCGTTACGACTGCAGGACTATAGTTTCAGCATAGTACACAGACCAGGAAAGGAGCACAACCTTGCAGACTTCCTGTTGTGGCACCCCTGCAAAGAACCTCAAAGCCAGCGCTCCATAGCAGATCAATACATCCACTACATTGTACAACGCACCACGCCAGAAGGGCTGGACCCTTACCAAATTGCACAGGAAAGAGAAAATGATCAGGGTTTGCAGGTTATACTTCGATGCATCAAAGCAGGGCACTGGAAACAGGCTAAGCAGGCAGGGGAGAGCACCTGTGAAGAAACGAAACAAGACATCACCTGACCTTTGGCCGTTAAAGACAAACTAAGCAAGACAGCTGAAGGACTCCTGTTGAAGGGAACCAAAATTCGTAATTCCCCAAGCTCTAAGCCGGAAGGTGCTAGATCTAGCTCATGAAGGCCACAGAGGCATAGTATCGACAAATCGGATGCTCAGACAAAAGGTATGGTTCCCCTGTTTAGACACCCAGGTGCAAGAGTTTCTTCAGAGCTGCGCCACCTGTGCAGCCATCAACCCACACACCCGACCAGAACCCCTGTGCATGACAGAACTAGCAGAGAAAGCATGGGACAAATTTGCAGTAGATTTCTTTGGACCATTGGAAGGGGTGAGCACATCCTTGTAGACGTAGATGAATACTCTTGCTTCCCAGACTTTCAAATAGTGTCATCAACCTCTGCACACCACATTATCCCCGCTCTTGACCGGATGTTTGCCACATGCATCCTAAAATCAGACAACGGGCCCAGTTTACTGGTCAGGACTTCAAGGTATTATTGGAATACATGGGCTTCCTACATCACCGCATCACACCACTGTGGCCGCAAGCGAACAGCACAGTGGAACGCTTCATGAGCAAATGTGAAGAGGAGCATCCAAATTGCCAGACTAACAGGGGAATCAGTGGAAAAACTACTCAACCAGCTACTGCAAGACTATCAAAATACCCCGCATAGCACCACATAATTTTCAAAGTAATGTTCAGCCGGAACATAAGAACACGTTTGCCCCACGTGACCAGCCCTGATAAACGCTACAAAGGTAACACTGAAATGCGTGAGCAAGACTCAAGACGCAAGGAACAAATGAAGAAGCAGGCTGATGGAGAGAGGAGAGCTCGGCCGAGAACCTGGAGACGTTGTCATAGTGCGTCAACCACAAGGAAGGAACGTGATGGCCACATTCAATAAAGAGCCCCTGACGGTGATGCAAGGAAAAGGCTCCCTCATCACAGCTGAGGGTGCTACAAAGAGCATCACCCGAAACTCTTCGCACTTCAGACGCATGCCTGGCATCATTCTGGACGCTGCCCATAGCTCAGAGGGCGCTACAGCAGGTTGGGACCCTTCCTATGAAGGAGAAGGGGAGGACTCCTGCGATGAGCAACCTTTCACGCATCCTGCAGATGGTGAAGGCCCTGAGCCTGTGAGACTCACGAGCCGACCTCAGCGAGCTGGTAACCAACCTCATCGTTTGATTGAGGAGATGAACTAGAGACATCACTGTGTTTAGTAACGTGGGGTTGTGACATCCACAGAAACACTGCAAACACTCCCTTGTCATGTGCCAGGGGACAGAGAGTTGCAGGAAGGGGAGGGGCGGAAGGCGGGAGGATGTAGTCATTTAAGTTGAGAGTTGATTGCAATAAAGAGGTGTTGTCTCCTCTCGTGTCCGTATCATTATTGGCGTGCCTGTCCGAGTGAGACCGTGTGGGTGCCTCAGGTGAGGCGACATCAGAAGACTTCATGGTTAGTGAGATCGTTTGGGGGTTTTAACAGTGGTAGTGGCTCTTCCCTGTTCCTATTGTGTCACTTGGACATAGCCAGAGCCTGTCCAGGAAAGGGCAGACGAGAAGCGAGAATAAAGAATTGGGGTTGTTTTACCGTGGCGGAAAGGTTCGCCATAGAAATGACAGAATGAGAAATGTACGATATATTTAAATGTTTGTACATTTCTCATGCGGACATTTCTTGTAAAACAACCCCAAAACCTAACCCCTGACCACACCCCTCACCCCGCCCCCACTCCCTTACTTACCTTTCACCTTGATGCGCAGTATCACTGCAACGCTGGTTCCCTTTCACTTCTGTGATCGGGAACGGGCACCACAGGGTCCTTTTCTTTTTTTCTTTTTTGTTTTTATTGGGCAGCTGCGGGGGTGTCCCCCGCAACCCCAGCTCACTATACTGTATAGTATAGTATAGTTAGCGGGCTGTTGTGGGATACTCCGCCGCAGCCTTTGTTTTGCTTTCTTTTTACTTTGCCGCGTCTCTTCTCCTGTATCAGTGGTGCCATGGTGGTGCGACCATGTACTGGTCTATGGTGACTGGCCTAATGACCCCAGCCACAATGATCAGAAAATCAGCAGGCCGGACACTATCAGCAACCACAGTGGGACTTATGTTGCTGTCACCTGCTCAGACCTTTTCATCTGTGTCCTCCACATTGCTCAGTACAGTGTGTAGGCACTGGCAAATAACGTGCATGCATGGGAGGAAGATACTTTCCCCAGGCCATGCCCACCTGGACATCCATGTAATCAACCAAGAGCAGGCAGCACTGGAAGACCACAAAAAGGTTGTCACAAGCAATGTGGAAAAAGGAGGCTGGAGGTGTTATTTACAATTTGCACATCTGACATTCAGCACAGCCAGACGTGCTCCTCAGCAGTACTCTGGCACAACGCACAGAGTAAGCATTGCAAACACTAAAACATGAACATGAAGGTGGCGCTAGGTACCCAACCAGCATGGCCTCCTCTCTGTGAGCTACGTCGCACCTTGGCAGCCAACTACTGATATCCTGCTGAATCCTTGACCCCTGTCCGATGAGGGAGCGTGTAATGACCTCTCGAGTGCGCTGTGCCCAGAATGTCACAAGAGGATTGGAGCTCCCTGTTGCAAGGGAAGCAAATGCACCCATAAGGGTTAAGAATCAAGACTGTGGGAGGAGCCTCAGGGAGGAAGAGGTGGCAGGCAGATAGTAAAATAAAGCGTTGCGTCAAGACGGTGTCCCGCGCCCTCTGTTCCAAATCCTTAGGCCATAAGCACAATAACTGGCGATGAAGATAAAACATCGTCATCCTGTCTGGCGTGCTCGAACAGCCGTCCTTTGTGAGCAACAGAAAGACTCACCCACCGAGATCCCGGCATCCTTCGGGGCAATCCGCCCATCCTTGTTGTCGGAGACTTTAGCGTCCCGAGGGGGCAGTCCACCTGTCGTTGCTGCCCGTAAAAAAGGCTGGCATCCTTTGCACCATGTGCACCATGGCCAGCGATCCTGTCCACCGGAAAGCCGGCACCACGCCAGAGTGGTCCGCCTACCCTCTGCCGGCATAGGAGCCACAACGCTCGCACACTCACGACCTCCCCCAGCCCAAAAGGAGGTTTGGTTCCATCAGAACGCATCGTCCCACCCACCCCATATCACACAGGAAGCCTGACGCAGGTGTGCACCTGCAAAATAGTAAGAAGCAATCAGATATATAACAAGAAGGAATCAGAGATATAACAATTGCCAATTTCAACCTAACTACAAAGAACAAAGACAGTACACCAACCACACAAAGGTGGTACGAGCCACAAGACCCAGGACACTAAAAAAGGACATCACCACGGGAAAGCAAAGTACGGCCCACATCACTTGACGGCCAACCCACAAAGCCAGGCCACCAGCAGAAGACCCACAACACCCACAAGACAGCACGGAGGGTGCAACCGGAGTAGTGGTTCCTCCCACCTGCCAGGAGCACATAGTGGCATACCACCCGGCACAGCAGTAGGGGGGTAAGGCATAGCCCCGTAGAACAAACACCCCTACTGGGCGCAGACGCCCGACGCACCGACTACCATGGTGGACCCAGCAAGGGAACAGGGAGTAGTGCAGCAGAGCACCAGCAACATGGTGATATGCAGAGGAGATCAAAGCAGAAATGAAACCATATGCCACATGAAGGGTACCCAAGTGAACAAAGAGATTATCAGGACCATGTTTCCCAAACTCTTTAAGGGGCTAGGAAAGCTGAAAGGTAAGGTGATCAGCCTGCACATCAACAACAACATAAAACTTGTCCCACAACACCACAGAAGGGTGGGATTACATCTGCAGGATGCCGTCTCACAAGAGCTGATATTGATATTGATATTTTATTTCTAATGCGCTCGTACACATGTGTTTCAGCAACTCTTGGAGAATGACATTATAGAGACCGCAACGGGGCTCACACCGTGGATTTCACAGCTGGTGGTGGTACCAAAACAGGGAAACAGACTTTGTTTATGCATCGACATGAGAGTGGCAAACACTGCGATTAAGAGAGAACGACATCCAGGCCCAAAAATAGTGGACATAATTGTGCAGTTGAACTGTGCAACAAAATTCTCCAAGCTGGACCTCAATCAGGGGTACCACCAGCTGGAACTGCACCCTGACTCTGGGGGAATCACCACTTTTGCTACCTACGATGGCTTATTTTGTTAAAAGCGCCTGAACTTCAGAATCTCCTCCGCCACAGAGATCTTCCAGGAGACTGTTAGACACCTGCTTCTTCCAGTTAGGTTGGCTTTTAACTATACAGATAACATTCTCGTATACGGCACCTCCCAGGAAGAGCAGGACCAAGCCCTCATCAACCTATGCAACATCCTGAACGAAGCTGGGCTCACACTAAACTATGAGAAATGCGTCATCAGCAAAGGCAGGCTCAGGTTCTACGGTCACATCTTCTCAGGGAAAGGGATGTAGCCTGACCCGGCAAAAATATGCGCCATCAACGAACTGAAGATACCCACCCATGCAGGTGAAGTTAGATCATTCCTGGGGATGGCCGGCTACTGTGCTCAATACCTACAGTGGTACGCCATTACCACTGAACCGCTAAGACGCCTGCTATGGAAAGACAAGCCATTCATCTGATTCTGCAAGTGCCAGAAGGCTTTTGACACCATCAAATCCAAACTGGTAAATGCAACCTATCTCGCCTACTTCAATCCACACTGGCACACAGAACTGGGCGTGGACGCCAGCCCGGTTGGCCTAGGGTCATCCCGGCACAACGAGAGAGACTATACATGCTGGCAGGCTGTGTGGTGGCGTACACTAGCAGACTGTTGTCTCAGATGGAGAGTGCATACTCGCAGGTGGAGAAGGAAAGTTTGGCAGTAGTGTGGGCCTGTGAAAACTTCCACCACTTCGTGATCGAGAAGAGATTCACCCTCATAACAGACCACCAGGCCCTCCTATCACTATTTGGCAATCTGAGAACCAGGATACCACCAATGATAGAAAGGTGGGCCATCTGCCTACAAAAATACAACTATGAAATCACACACAGACCAGGGGAGACAGC
Source organism: Ambystoma mexicanum (assembly GCF_040938575.1). NCBI lineage: Eukaryota > Metazoa > Chordata > Amphibia > Caudata > Ambystomatidae > Ambystoma > Ambystoma mexicanum. The sequence continues at coordinate 391,860,510 of NC_090922.1, forward strand.
AACCCAGCGGATTACATCTCACGCCAACCAACGACAAAGGACCTGCCACTGAGGGAAGGGGATGCAGAATACCTGTGCTATGTCACAGAACAGGCCCTACCACCTGCTCTCAATGTCCAGGACCTGGCCAGAGCAACAAAGGCCGACCTATCCACTAGATGGGCTAAGGAGCTCACAGCCTCCAACAAATGGAGAGACCACAAGAAAATGCTAGACCATCAGGAGGGAGTAAACAGGCAGGAACTTGAATGCATGACGAAGATCAGAATGGAACTCGCCATGTCAGACCAAGGGATACTGTTGAGAGGCTGCCGCATTGCCTTCTCATCATCCCTACGGAGGGGGCTGGTGACGCAGGAACATGAAGGACACCGGGGAGTGGAAGCAACTAAGAAACTGCTTTGACAGACGGCATGGTTCCTGCTCATGGATGCCACGGTGGAGGAAGTAATCCGGAGCCGCCTACCGGAGCCGGAGGCTCACAGTCGGAAGTGAGCCGCCCCTCCTTATGCAACCAACGGACATACCCGAGAAGGTATGGCAAGGAGTCACGATGGACTTCTACGGACTACTAGAGTCAAGGGATCACCTCCTGGTAATTGTAGATGAATTCTCCAGGTTTCCTATTGTCAAGTATACAATGTCCACGGCATTCACTCAGGTAGTTGGAGTGATAGATGGAGTCTATCACTCCAACCACAGTCCCCATCACAGTCGAAACCGACAATGGGCTGCCGTTCAACGGCCAGGACTTCCATCTATTTGCAAGGCACATGTGATTAGCTCATCAGAATATAACATCACTATGGCCACAGGCAAACAGAATGGCAGAAAGATTTATGTCATCCATCAAAAGGACCATTCAGAAAGTGACCATCAAGGGCACGTCAATCCAGCAAGCCCTGTGCTGAATGCCACGACACTACAGGGACACACTGCACTCGGTGACAGGGGTACAGCAGGTGACCTCGTGAGAGTGTAGCATTCTAAAACACACCTTCTCCAGGGGAGTCAAGGACCCCAGAGACAGCCCGAAGACCGAGACATCATAGAGGACGAGGTGAGAGAGCGAGACGCGAGAGCATAGAAAGCTGCCAAAGAAGGAACTGACTTGGGGTCAAGAACCTGGTCTCGGCGGGCCTGGGTGTGTTGTCGTGCTGTTCCTTTCTTGGTCCTTCCGTTGTGTCCTCCAGTGTTCCAGCAGACAATTATATGGTGTTGGGGTCAGCCACCAGAGCCCTCCCTGTGATGGACTATCAGGTTGAGTCCCTGGAGGCTGATTCCCCTCACCACGAAACAGCTGTTGCCGGATTAACGTGGCAAAAGGACAGTGCAAAGCACTGGCAGGGACAGCTGGTAGGATGATAATGCAGCCCCACAAGAAGGTGGGAAGAAAAACAGGAGGCAAGGTCAAGAAGAAGGATAACGAAGGAACCAGCCAAGAAGGGGCAGGCAGGAACAAGACAGAACAAAGGAACAGGCAGGGGAGCAACAAGGAGTGGCGCCAAGAGGCAGGCAGTGGAGAACAAGTGATCCAGCAAGCGGCAGAGCCAAATAGACGCTCAGCAACTCACCAGAAAGGTGAACATATGGAGCGTATTAAGACGTGTCCGTCCCATGGAATAGCAGGCTTATGAAGATTGTCCTTCCTGAACGCTGTCTCCTATGGCGGACGTGGTTGTCAAGGCAATGCAAGATCCCGGATACCGTGCGGCGGCGCAGGAGACAATGTTCCAACTGCGCATGTGCCCTGGAACCAGGAACTGAGGTGCCCGCACCGCGGGTGCAGCTGAGACCCCAAAGCTGCCGATGATTGCTGATTGGAGGAACGTAACTGGGAATATGTCTGCTAACTCTTTGGGGCCCCAGACACCATTGTGAGTAGAGGTGCCAAGTAACAGGGTGCCGGCCAAGGTAGATCTGGGGCATGACACCATGCCACCCTCCCGGAGCACCAGGCTTCCAAGGGAACCTCATGTAAAAACACCGGACCAGGTGAGGTCCATGCAAAGCTGAAGCAGGTTCCCAGGAATGATCACAGGCAGCATAGCCCTTTCAGTTGATCAGGTAGTACAGGCGCCCATGTCGGAATTTAGCGCCACAAACCTCCTGGACTTCATACTCCAGGAGACCGCAACAACAATGGGAGGCGGACAAGGTGGAGCACGTCCAAAAGTGTCATGTACATATGGCTTTAGGAGAGGGACGTGGAACACCTGGTGGACACGACACGCCAGGCCACAGGCAGCTGAAGACGAAAAGCCACAGGAGAGACCACTGACACAATCTGAAAAGGCCACAAAAAATGTGTAGCTAGCTTCACTGGCAAGTTACGCACTGGATTATCACTGCTGGAGAGCCAGACCATGTTACCCACCCGACGCATTGGTGCATCAGAACGCTTACGATCTGCCATAGATTTCTGGATGGAAATAGTACAAAGAAGTCCAGCAGAGACACGCCGGTGGACCTGAGCCAGCCGCCGCACCAGATCATCCGCAGAGGGCACAGCACTAAGGACAGAGAAAGACAGAGGAAGGATCTTCATATGTTGACCACAGGTGCAGGAGAACAATCTGCACCCAATAGATGAGTGGCGGGTGTTGTTTTAAGCCCCCTCGGCCGTGTCCAAAAAGGCAGCCCAGTTGGATTGTAGGGCATTGGCGTAACAACAAAGATACTGCTCCAAGTTTGATTCCTGCGCTCAGTCTGCCCATTGGACTGCAGATTGGTAGCCGGAACTCAGAGCGTGGTGGATTCCCAACAAACCACAGAGAACCTTCCAGAAATGAGCGATAAACTGAGAACCACAGTCAGATAAGACCTTTTCCGGGAGTCCGCGTAGTCGGTATACATCGTGGAGGAACACCTGGGCCACCTGTGCGGCCCTGGGTAAGGCCGGCAGAGAGATAAAATGGGCTAGCTCCGAAAGTCTCTCAATGATGACCAGAATACAGGTAAATCCGGAAGACTCAGGTAGATCCACTATGAAGTCAATGGCAATAGTATTCCAGGGATAAGGTGGTTTCTCCAGGGGTTGAAGAAGTCCAACCGGGTGTTTTCTGTTGGTTTTGTTTGGAGCACAAAATAGGGCACTGTTGTGGGTATTTTTTGACACTGCGTCGAAGACCTGGCCACCACACTTGACGCAGGAATAGTTCCACGGTGGCCGTTGTTCCCCTGTGTCCAGCAAGACGGGAGTCATGAAATCCAGACAAAAGACTAGAACGGAGGACAGTAGACAGTACGTAGAGGGGACCTTGTGAAATCAAGAGACCTTCAGCACATCTTTCCAGGGGGTCATGCAACAGGGCCGGCTTTTCTGGAGCAACAGACGTGCCTTCCCTGATCTGTTGTAGAAACGGAGTAATAACACCAAGGAAGTGTTTCTCCGGTAGAACGGGTTGTAGCTGGCTGGGGCTGCTCTTCTCGTGGTCAAAGACACAGGACAATGCATCAGCTCTCACATTCTGTGAGCCCGGGACGTAGGTAATGACAAAGTCAAATTGGCAGAAGAAGTATGCCCATCGTGCTTGGCCGCTATTGGTGCAGCAGAGTGTGGGCATGTATTGCAAATTGCGACGGTCCGTACGTACTTCCACAGTGAGTAATCCTCCAAGAAGATGGTGCCGCCATTCACGGAACGCTTCCACGATGGCCAGGATTTCTCTTTCGATGACAGAATAATTGGCTTCACAGCTCGTCAACTTCCTGGAATGGTGGCCCACTGGATGTTCTATGGATGTTACTGGATTGACCTGAAGGAGAACGGCTCCTATGGCAGTGGCTGAGACATCTGCTTCTACTATAAATGGGCGTGAAGGGTCTGGGTGCTGCAATACAGGAGCCATGGTAAAAGCTGTCCTGATAGAAGCAAAGGAGGAAGCAGCAGCCGCATACCATCAAAATGTAGTTTTAGAGCTAAGTAGGCGACTGATCTCTGCAGTCAAATTGGAGAAGCTGGGACCAAAACGCTGATAGAAATGTTCAAAGCCTAGGAAATGCTGTGTGGCTTTCACGGCGTTAGGCTGGGGCCACTCCACAACAGCTTTGATTTTGAATGTGTCCATGTGTACTCCAGCGGGACTGATGACATACCCCAAATATTTGATCTGTTTTGGGTGAAAAAGGCACTTCTCGTCCTTTGCGAATAAATGGTTGGCGGCCAACTGAGAGATGACTTCCGATACATGCCCCACATGTTTGTTTATGGATCGGGAAAACACGAGGATATCGTCCAGATAACCCAGACAACCACTCCAATCAGATTCGAAAAGACAGTATCCATGAAGCGCTGAAATACAGCCGTGGTGTTGCACAGTCCAAATGGCATGACACCGTACTCAAACTGCCCCAAAGGTGTTCTAAATTTAGTGTATTTGCCGGATGATTGCAGAGACTCCAGGATATCACGTATCAGTGGTAGGGGGTACCGGTCCTTGACTGTTATCTCGTTAAGTAAGCGATGGTCGATGAAAGGTTGATGGGTCCCTTCTTTTTTGGGTACAAAGAACAAAGGAGCACCTTCCAGGGACTTGGATGGCGTGATGTACAGGGTCGGACTGGGACAAGAAATGTGCCCGGACATCTCAAAAAAAGTGGCCCTCAAACCCTCATCCGTGAATCATGTCAATTCACAACTTTACAAAAAATGCTACTTATGGAGGGTTGATGGTGTCTGTTGCATGTAATGTTTTGTGTAAACACTTGAGAAAACGAGTGATAACATTCCTTTTCCATGGCCCAGGCATTTGCTAATGATTTGTTATTTAAATAGCGCATTTTCCAAAGCACTGTACATAGCACATATTTACATACAAGCATTCCCAACCGAAGTAGTTGGTACTCATTTATCAACCTCTCATTTATGTAAGGCTGAGTTGGTCTTGCCAGGATTTGAACATGCTACCTGCTGATCATGCATAGATCACAGCAGCCCCAGTGAGCGCTCAAACTGCTTGTCTATATTATTGGAGTAAGCTAGGAGGAGCAAGCAGTTCCTTCCTTCTTCCCTCCAATCACCCATCAATCCATCACTCAAGTATCCCTCCCTCCCTTCCTTCCTCTTGATTTTCTTCTTTCTTTTTTCTTTTGTTCCTTCCCTTTTTCTTGCTTCCCCTTCCGTTCTCTCCCCCTCTTTCATGGGCATCTTTCTTCTCCTCCTTTCCTTCCTCTCACACATTGTTTCCTTCCTGTCTCCCTACCATCTTTCCTCTTAACTGTACCCCCATCCTTCTACCCTCCTTGTTTTTGTCTCTTCTACCATTCCTCCTTATTTCTTTCCTTCCTCACTCTCAGTAATTTCTACCCCATTGTTATATTGGAAAATAGCAGTTAAAGATAAATTATTGTGCATTGGTCAACAGGTTAGGGTGCACTCGAGTCGAGTGCAATGATGGGCTCTGCAGAATTCTTGTATCACAGCTGATGCCAAAGGGCAGCTGCATCACCAAGCCCTCAGTCGAGACAGCATGAGAGTGTGATAAATCCATGTTCAGACAGAAGCATTTAATCTAAGAATACATGAACCCCACATCTGCGTCTGTCTAGGTATAGATCTCACACGGGATTAGGGGCCATGATTTAAAATGCTTGTAAGTGTTGTCTAGTCCTGCGGGTAAGGTGCCAGGAAAGGGTTATGTCTTTGGCAAGCATGCAGTTTCAGCTACGACTTAACAATGCCACAATTCACCACAACCATGGTGCCATCACACACCTCATGCCGCTCAAACAATCCCTAATCTAAAGCAATGCCATACTACGGTTACCACCTCCCAAATTCTACGCAATTCTACAGTGTGAGAACCATCCCTCGTTAAATCACGGTAATGCACCTAAACTACCGAGGTGCAATTGCTGGCTGGAAAGTTAGGAAAACCTGTCCTCAGCACACCACGTGATCCTCACTTTCCACAACTTCCTGTTTTCTGGTCAAAACCCTGAGCAAACATGCCCTACACTAGAAAACACGTATTCAAAGGAAACATGGTGCAATAAAATGTATGTCCCTCGTGCTCACTCCCAGGCACATAAATGATCAAAGAAAACAGTTCTTGATGCAACTTCAGAAAGAGTCCTCAATGCAGCCACTGAGTCTGAACCATACACAGCCTCTGAGAGGTCCCTTACTGAGGGGCCTGTAACAAAACACCCAATGCACAGGGAAGCAAGCACTGAGAAAACATTGTTTCATATAATTTTGTGTATTTGGGTTCAGCTGTGCAAGTGCACAGGCACAATAAAAGGTAGGAGCTGTATATTCAATCATACATTAACCCCTTAAGTGTCAAGGACACGATATCTTGTCCTTGACATTACCTCCGTAGTGCCAAGGACGAGATAGCTCGTCCTTTTTGCCACCTTGTTTTGAGCAAAGCAGGGATCGCTGAAACTGTAATCCAACCCCTGGGCTATGTGAGGGAGAGGTCCCCCCTCACTGCCAGGGGGCTGGATTACCTTCAGTTTTACGTCACCATGCGTAATTCACGCCGGCATGAAAGTGAAAGTAATTTCACTGCGGCAGCCATTTTGGGCTGCCGCGGTGAAGAGAGAAGGTGAGTGCCCTTCTCCCTCTGCCTCGATCTCCGGCTGTATTTGAAGCCAGAGATCGAGGCAGGTGTCGTGGGAAAGTGGAGATGTCTCTGAAATTGGCTGGAAATAAAGACAATTCTCAGACATTTCGCTCTGGCCACCCACCGAAACACACCGCCAACAACACATGACCTACCTTCCCGCATCCCCACACGTGTCCCGATGCAAATGGTACCGCACATGTGTGGGTGCACCTACCTGGGGTGCAAAAGGAAAAGGGTTACCCACTGGTAACCCCAAGCCTTTCGGCACAGCACATTTTGTTCATATGGGCAACCTACAGATTTGGGCCTAGCGTGTCGAAGCCAGCAAGGAAAACAGGGAACCCCATGCATTTCCGAAAAGAAGACACCCGTGGGAATCCACAGAGGTCTGCCTTGCGCAAATTGGCCCATTTTTTATTAGCCACAATCCCCGATAAAGTGTGATATTTGGTGGGGAAAAAACACAATGTTCACTTTGTCTGGGGTTATGGGTAATAAATTCTGGGCCGCTTCGCGCAAGTCAGACCTCTGTGCATTCCCACGGGTGTCCTCTTTTGGGAAATGCATGGGGTTCCTGGTTTTCCTTGCTGGCTTCGATACCCTAGGCCCAAATCTGTAGGTTGCCCACATGAACAAAATGTGCTGTGCCGAAAGGCTTGGGGTTACCAGTGGTTTACCCTTTTCCTTTTGCGCCCCGGTAGGTACACCCACACATGTGAGGTACCATTTTTGTCGGGACACATGTGGGAGCGCGGGAAGGTATGACATCTGTTGTTGGCGACATGTTTCGGTGAGTGGACAGAGGGAAATGTCTCTGAAATTGGCTGGAAATAAAGACAATTCTCAGACATTTCGCTCTGGCCACCCACCGAAACACACTGCCAACAACACATGACCTACCTTCCCGCATCCCCACACGTGTACCGATGAAAATGGTACCGCACATGTGTGGGTGCACATACCTGGGGCGCAAAAGGAAAAGGGTAACCCACTGGTAACCCCAAGCCTTTCGGCACAGCACATTTTGTTCATGTGGGCAAACTACAGATTTGGGCCTAGGGTGTCGAAGCCAGCAAGGAAAACAGGGAAACCCATACATTTCCAAAAAGAGGACACCTGTGGAAATCCACAGAGGTCTTGGGGTTACCAGTGGGTTACCCTTTTCCTTTTGCGCCCCGGTAGGTGCACCCACACATGTGAGGTACCGTTTTCGTCGGGACACCTGTGGCAACGCGGGGTCTGACTTGTGCAAATCGGCCCAGAATCTATTGCACAAAACCCTCAGAAAAGTCTAAATTTGGGGGGTAAAAAACACAATTTTCAGACATTTAACTCTACTCACCCACCGAAACACGCCACCAACAACAGATGCCATACCTTCCCGCGTTCCCACAGGTGGCCCAATGAAAACGGTACCTCACGTGTGTGGGTGCACCTACCGGGGCGCAAAAGGAAAAAGGCTACACCACTTGTAACCCCCAAAGGGTTGGGGAGACAACTTACAGATTTGGGTCTAGGGTGTCCAGCCACCAAGAAAAACAGGGAACCCCATGCATTTCCGAAAAGAGGACATCCGTGGGAATCCGCAGAGGTCTGACTTGCGCAAATCGGCCCAGAATTTATTACCCAGAAACCCCAGCAAAGTCCAAAATGTGGCAGAAAAACCCCAATTTCCGCACATTTCACTCAGCTCAGCAAAACTGAGCTTTTAAGAGAGAATAATGATCGTACGCCTCAGGTATCAGCAAATGCAACCGTCTACCAGCACAAATGTTCTTTTTATTTCACCGACCCTTGACATGCAAAGTTAAGGACGAAGCAGTGTGCAAGGCATTCTGGGAATTCTTTTTTTAAATTAAATTAGTTTTGCTGATCGTCTTTATCCCCATATTCTGGATATATAATACACTCTGAAATACAATCCTAGGGCTTACAGAACGTGACAGCCTTATGCTGCAAAGTTTGGAAGCAAGCTCAAACACTAGGCTCCAAAGCCAACAGTTTGGACTGAGAGAGAAAGGACCCCATTATGACAAAGTATAGTGCTCACTTGTGCTTGCCACACTTTATACCGAATGCAGAAGTACAACTGACTGTCTGTGTCCTATAATTGTACACTGGAACTTAGGAAATCAGCTCTTACAAGAAGTACTGCACAAAATACACATACTTACTACAGCAATATTTACTACGGTTTAAGGGAAGTTTTCATTTCTTTAAACTGAAATTATGAAACTTTGTCCTGGCCTGTAGTAGTTTGTCCATGTCGAATTTCTGAAATTTTTAGAAGATAAGAGCTTTTGCTCATGGGTTCAAAAAAGACACATGGCGTGGATGCAGTTCATTTTCGGTCTTAGAGAGCTTTCAGAGAGGCGCGATCATGACCTGATAAGTGTGACATACATCTATATAATCTCACTGCATGAAGGAGCCAGCATGTACGATGACATAGACCCAGAGCAGGCCAGCTCGAAGCATAGAGCTTCCTGCACACATTTATTGTGACACTGGAGCCGCCTAAATACTGTATCATCACCACTCCCTCCCAGGCCCACCCAATTTAAACCTTAACAATTAACTGCCTTCACCATGCTTTTTTAACACTGACACACTGAGTAGCATCAAATGCTGTTACAACTGGGCAGCACTGAGTGTTTTCACCACAGAACACCATCACATTCACATGCCTTTAACACAAAGCAGCCCTGACAGGAGCGTAGCACCTTTGTCAGCAACGTAAACATCTCTTTCACAGAGTAGCAGCACAGAGCAGCATTAATGTTTTATACATCAGACTGCCTATTTGGTAACTCTGTCCTGACTTTGTCGCAGCAGATTACCACTTCAGAACCAGTCCCGCCTGATTCGCCTAAACTGTAGTCGGACCTCCTCGATTTGTGGAGCCCTGCCACCGAGTAGCACTCCATGAAGTGAGGGCCTGGGCTTCTATCCTATCTTAAAATGGATACACATGCGCAGACTGTCTCGGACTTGCGACCAGAAACCCAGTGCCCACTAGCAAGCATCAGTGGGGCTGCCTCCAACAAACCAACTGAGCTGCACCATAAACGCCTTATGCACAGATGAACTACATGGACAGCCAGGTCCATAACAACCCCTTGGCCCACATTATGAGAAATCGGATTCAATTGAATACTTGGGGCCAGGCTTCATAGAATATGGAGGGTGGAGACAAGAAGATGAAGGTAAAAGGGGAATGGGAATTTGGAGCAGGTCGACGCTTCAATTTGAAGAATGAAAGACTGCACAATGATACTATTTCTGAAAACTTCACATCAACCAGGATCCCTAGGCCCTGCATGTGCCACCAGAAAAGGATCTTTCACCTTTCCCTGCACCCGGTCTGTCCAGGGAAGCTCTTCCATGTGGGCCGAGTCCACACTACTTTAAGCGTGTTGTTCTGGCATTCATTCAAATTGGTAATCCTGCACGCGCACATTTATGTACCCACAAACGGGTTGTTTTTGGATTCAGTGTTCCCCTCTCCCATGGTGCACTTTTGTAAGGACTAGGACTACTACAAAGGCCGCACTCCACTGCTGTCTAGCCCACACTTATCCAGGTTTTGCAAGCTATGACCCATGCAGACCACGGCAGGGCTGCCTTCCGCACCAGCTCCGGAAACAGCACCAGGAACAGCATTGGGTTTAATTCATATCATGCTCCCACCGCCCAAATGCCATGGATGGGTGGGGATGCTGCTGCCTGCAACAGGTTTTTGAGAAAACCTGATCTTCATTCAAAAGACACTCATTTAGTCTAATTGGAAATGTTATTTGTTTTTCATATTTGTTTTTGTCTGTGCTCAAACATCGCCTTGCGGTTTGAGTTGCATGTGTTTTTTAGTCATTCCAACACGATGATTGCAGGGGCGTGACACACACTGACTAACTGAGATAGTAACAATTAATTACAAACACTTCATTTGACTGTTCTCGTTCAGAGTGACTGCCTCTTCTCTGACTCCCGACCCCCGCTGGTCCATTCAATTTCATGTTTTTATTACTTACTTTGTGTAACCCAGGTGCACAAATTCTGTCTTCATAGACTCTCCATTGCAGTTTACGGCTGGGCCAGGCAGCTCGAATAGGCCCCTTGTCGTTGTTGGGTGTGCTTTGCTTGAGGCCTGCTCCCTCCTCTGTCATCAACACTTCCTTTTGAATATCTGCGCATTGTGCAGGGTTTGGCACCGAGCAATACACCAATGCGCATGGCGGCCCACGCGTCTTGAGCATGATTGGATGCCACTGCTAGCCTGCTACATATCAACAGGCCCCCTGACCGTGACCTGAGAGGGCGAGGCTCAAGAGTCATCCCCGGGTCAGTCCCGCCCTGCCCCCCACCCAAGGCAGGCAAAAGCAAACTTGATGTAGAGCCCACCCCCCCACGTCAGGAATTGTTGGTGTTCTCGAAGAGAATGTGAAATGCCTGCCTGGCGCTCGAGCCAGTGGAGGGCTGGGGCACTGGCAGCCCCACGATTCATGCTACTGGTGCATCATCAAAGCAAAGTTAACACTTACTAGCTAAGTGTAAACATTTCTTTGATAATGTTCTCAGACTGACACTGTGTGCCTTCTAATCATAAATACATCCATTTGCCGCTGTGCGGCGAGCTGGCAGCAGGCGGTGTGAGGCAACGTAACAAGTACAACTTCAGTTACAAAAATCCAGCCCAGCTCGATGGATATTAATGTGGCTCATAAAAGTGGCCCCAGAGTGGCTTATAAAATTGGCCTCACGGTCATCCAAAGTACATTTTGATTCTGCTGGTGGCAGAATGGCAGATAGGCCAGTCCGCCCCTGGTGGCAAATCACTGAAGTCATGTGCATTGGAAAACTTCACAATGTAATGCATAGCCAACAAATAAACATACGGTTGAGTTTTTATCTGCCAGTTCCAATGCGCAGTGCAAGTGGGAAGAGACTAACACAGGAATGTAGTTTCACGAAAACACAATTAATTTACATAACAAGATAGAAGCGGTATTCTTCAATTGCAAATCATAAGCAAAGACAACATCTCTTACAAAGTCCTTGGTTTGGGCTAATCACTGTCCCACTTCATTGCCCAATGGATTACCCTGGTCTATGTCTCTGGGTTGTGTGGTATTGGCATTTCTGGACCCTCTTCAACTGAGTCTATATTAGAGGCCCTCTGACACCAACTTTCCACCACCATGTTCCTTCATGTTCTAGGGTCTGTGGAGGATCAGAAGAAGGATGTGGATGCTGTGAAGACATTGTTATCATATAGTTTATTTCAAGTAAAATAAGGCCTAACATTCCCTATATCTATGGGGTGTTCCCTACCTATTTTACTAAATAAATTGCTCGTCAGTCAGAGTGATTGTCCAAAACAAGTCTGTCCATTGTCCAAATCTAAACTATCTGACTCTACCGCTAGTATAACTAACTAAGGCCAGGAGAATGACTCATTTCTCCTGTGTGTTGTGTTTCTTCACAGGGGTTTTCTTGATGATTCTGTTCTACTCAATAGAGCATAGGTAAATAGTCTCTGCTTATCCTTTGGACTTATTTCTGCAGTTCCTTTAGGGAACTGGTATCTTCCTTGTCTTCTTTCTCAGAGATTAACTTTGATCTGCTCAAGTTCCTTCTTTCTCCCTTGTAGGACTCCAGACCCCTTGTATATGGTTCTCCTCTTGGAAATTTTGGTTGTGTAACTCCCAAGTATGGTTCACCTCTTTCTGGGGTGTTCTTTCATGTATGATATTTATCTTCCTGACCTCACAGGTCTTGGCACCTCAAATGTCTCTCTTTGGTTTCTGTTCTTCGGGATATGGGTTGATCTTTCCTTTTTCCTAAGGCAATAAGGTTCCAACTGTATTTCTCTCCCACTCTGTCATTGGTGTGTTTCTCTTCATCTCATTAATATAGTTCAGATTCATCTGCTTATTTCCAATTGCGTTCCCATCACTACCTGGACGAGTTTCGTTTAACTCTTAAATATTGACAAATCTAAGGCAATGGTGTTTAAACCTCAATTTCATAAGCATAGATCATTATCACTGAAAGTAAGGGGCTCTGCGATAGAACAGGTCAGCCACTATGATTATTTGGGAGTGAGGTTTCATGAGTCTGGCAGCTGGGCTGCACAGATTAATAAATCCACAATTTTATTTTTTTATGTTTATCAAATGGAGGAAGCTCTTCGTTCTTTGATGCTGGATGCTTGTTGCTCTAAGAATGTAAACATTTGACTTACAGGTGCTGTGTGTCAGTATGAGGTTGTTCACCTATTGGGTTTTCTAGATGGTTTTCTTCTTTAAGGCATTTTGCAAGAGCTGAGTCTATGATCTTTGCTGCTGCAGTTGTCCACGAGGTTTTGTTTCCACTTATGAGTCGGTTCCACCAGACTTCTTCTTCTCGTAAGTCAAATGGCTTTAATAACGGGAGTAAAAAGGCTTTCCTTAGGGCGGTTGTTTTTGTGCAGTGTGTTAGAAGATGGCGTATTGTTTCAATTTGTGTGGGATCTTTGCACAGTCTACAGGTGCTCGCGCTGGTCAGACCTCTCAATGCTCTTATTTCGTTTGTTGGTAAGAGGTTTAGTCGTGCCCTTAAGAAAGATTGCCCTAGGGTTTTGTCTGGGAATCTTCTAACGATTAGTGGGTGGTCGTTCAGTTTTTTGGTGTGTTGCGGCAAATGGGCAAGGAGTTTATTGGATGCTGCTTTTTCTTGCGTAAGTATCCAATCTTGTAGATCCATTTTCTTTTTGATTTTGTTGGGAGTGAGGAAAAGCTCTTCTTTGGTGAAACCGAGTTCTTTCAGGGTATTTGCCTTTTTTGTCGCCCAGGCTGATAGTGATTTGCAGTTTCCTCTTTGGATTTCTTGATTAATCAGTTTGTATTGACTAGGTGCGTCTGGCATGATTATTTTCCTATATAATGACATTTTGTTCGTGTCCACTGTCGCTTTCATGGAGGAGAGTCCTAGTTCTCTTTTGATTGCCGCTATCGCTGTTGATTTAGGGAATCGCATTACTTCTCGCCAAAAGTGTCCCTCCAGCTTGTCCCAGATGGCTTGTGGGATTGTCAGGAAGGCTTCCCCCCATATGTCAGGGCTGGGACCACTTTACCTTTGAAGAACTTTATGATTGGTAGCAAAGAGAAGCGGCCAAATTTCCTGTCCATTGCTCGACCCTAGGCTGCAAGTTTTCTGGTCTTTTCCCAAAGATTGTGTTGCATTCTTGCTTCGTTGTCTGAGCTGTCAATTAGTACTCCAAGATATGTGAACTCTTTTACCAGTTCAATTTTGGTATTCTCGATTGACCAATGGTGTGTTTTTTTTCTTGCATCTGATTTCTCGAGGATCAAGATTTTTGTTTTCTCCTTGTTTATTTCGAGGTTGTTTTCTAAGATATAGTTTGCTAAGTTGTTTAGTTGGCATTGCAGCCCAACAGGGGTTTGATCAAGGAGTATAATATCATCTGCGTAGAGGAGCCTTGGAATTGGGATGTCGCCCAGTTTCGGTGCGAAGGTTCTGAGATCTTTTCCGGAGTCTTTGTAATCCCCAAGAAAAGCTATAAAAAGTGCTGGGGCTAACGGGCATCCTTGCTTTCCGCCTCTGTTAATTGCAATTTCTTTTGATAGGGTTCCAGCGTGGTTTAGTTTTACCCTCATTGATGTGTCTCGGTGCAGTGCCTTTATAGGCTCTGGTAATTGAGTTGGGCATTTCCATTGTTCTAGTTTGGACCATAGCCTGTCACGGTCGATTTTGTCAAAGGCCTGTGTTAGGTCCACAAAGGCTATGAAGACCTTACGTTGCTGTCCACAAGTTTTGTTCTTTATGATGTTGAGTACCATGATGTTTACTTGTGTTCCAGTGTTCTTCGTGAAGCCTGATTGGAAAGGATCCCAGCTGGGTGAGTTTATGGCCCACCTTTGGAAGCCTTTTAGCAGCAGCGAGCCAAAGATTTTCCCGATAGTGTCTAATAATGTGATAGGGCGGTAGTTGGTAGGTTCGGCTCTATCACCCTTTTTAAAGATCGGGACCACCGTGGCCCTTGTCCATGAGCGAGGTATCGATTTTGAGGTTGTTACTGTTTCGAAAACAAGGCTTATAAACTCAGCCCATTCTTTTGGATTGTTTTTCAAGTCTACGTTTGTTATTCCATCTGGTCCTGGCGCACGGCTTGACTTTAGTTTGTGGATTACTTCTTCTATTTCTTCTATGTTAGAGAGATCTTCCCAGTGTGAGTTTTCGTTTGCAGTGTTTAGTGTATGTAAGCCATTGGGGCTTTGGAATAGGGTGGAGAAATGGGTCGTCCATCTTTCTTCACTCACTGTGTTGGCTAGCTTATTGGCCTGGCTGCTGTCTGTCATTTTTATGAGTGACCAGAAGTCTCTGGAGTTTCTTCCCATTACCTTTTTGAGCATTTCTTCTGAGTCTTGTTGGTATAGTTGTATGCGGTGGGATTTTAACCAAGCTCTGTACTTTGCTACTTCTTCTTTTAGTCTTTTTTCCAAGTGTCGATTTAGATTATGCTGCAAGACGTTTTAGTTTTCTTGGTGCACGGTGCCTAATTACCAATAGTTTGTCTTACTGGTGGTGCCCTTGGGGTTTGCCTTTTTTCTGAAGCGTTGAAGGATTTACCTGGTATTGAATTAACAGGGGTTGGCAGTCTGGTTCCATTTTGCGCCTGTCAGGTTCTTTGTCAAGTTTCTTTTTGTAATTTTGTGTCAAATCTTCTATCCTTTCAGCAGTCAGTCTTAAGCGGTTGCCTTGGGTTGATACTTCCACGTCTTCCGTCATTGTGTGTTTGTCCAGACGTTGTGTGGACCATGTTATTTGAAGGATGTTATGGTCGCTTTCCTCTGTGCGTAAAACCTCAAATGAGGTTATGAGGTCTAGCATGCCTTCTGAAGCAAATATATAATCAATTGTTCCCGCTTGGGATGCTCTTTCCCAGGTTGGAATTTGGGGTTTTGTTAATGACAACTGTGCCATGTTGTGGAGGTTTCTGGAATCCATTAATTTTAACCATTTTTTGCCTCTTGAGTCTCCTCTTGTCGCGATATTGGGTGCTGTTAGGTGAGAACTTTTGTCGGGACATTTAGCGTTCAGGTCTCCGCAAATGATTAATTCAGTGGTTTCTGAGTTTATTTGTGTCTCGGCTATTTCTGTTTCGATTGTGCGTAAAAAATCGTCATCTGAGATTTTGTCTGGGTTCCAGTGCGTGGCTATTGTTATGATCGAGGTTTCCCAGCTTTTATTTGTCTTCTGATTTTGTTGGGTCCACTTCACCTTAACTGATAGATGGTTCTGTGAAGTGGATAACTCTTTTTCTATTGCCAGACCGCTGCCTGTTCGAACTGCGATCAAGAGGCCTGCAGATGGTCGGCCTGTTTTTCCTCTTGAGGCTTTTGAGGTTGTCAATTCGTAGCCATCTAAAGCTGGCAAGGTTGTGAGCCAGGTCTTGTAGTGCTAGAATATCAAAATCTCCTAGATTTGTTTTCCCTGTTCTCATCAGGTGTTTAAATCCTCGTGTGTTCCACGATGCCATTTTCAGAGTAGCTGTCGTTGAGAGCAGGTTTGTTGATTTTCCTGGAGGTGGTTCTTTTTCTGCTCTCGTTGGTCGTTGCTATTTTGTAGACCTATTTGGGGTTGTTTTTGGAAACCAGGACCATAGCTGTTTTATCGGTCCAAGGGAGAATCCGGTTGTCTTTTCCTGTTCTTTGTCTTTAAGGTTGTTTCTTGATGTAGAGAGCTTTTCTTCTGTTGTTTTGTTGTCGCCGTGGTTGTTTTTCTTTCTGGGTTCTCTCTGTTTCAGTAGTTGGTCTGTTTCTTTTTTGTCTGCTAGTCTGGTTCTCAGGGTCAGATGGCATGCCTTTTGCGGGTTGATTCCAGCGGTGTTATCACCTTCTCTGTTAGCTCCGAGGTGGTGCATCTGGGAGTTGTCCGGGCTGCACCGGGTCTGCTGGTTAGGAGTTTGGTAGTCTACCCCGTGTTTCGTCAGAAGATAGCCTCTTTGTCGTAGATCAGTGTCGGTTTCTTTGGACTGATTTATTCCTGCGTTCTTTATTATGTGTATATATGCTTTTGCTTTGTGGGCTTTGTGGTATGGTTCTACTAGAGGAATGTCTTCTGGTCTCAGGTGTCTGAGGGTCTTGATTTTTCTGAAAATGTGCATTATCGTTCCTCTGTTTAGAATTACTGCTTCAGGGTTGTGATATGTTGGTTCTATTTTGAAGATTATTGTTTGACGACTTTCTTCTTTTTTTTCTTTAATACGCGCGAGGGCCATTCTTTTCTGGGCTTGTTCCAAGGGGCTTTTTTTCCTGATTGAGATCGACTTTTTGGTCTGCGGAGAGGAGTTCTTTCCTTTGACCTCATGGTCATGTTTATTTCAGGATGGTGGGTATCTTTATGTGTATATATGCTTTTGCTTTGCGGGCTTTGTGGTATGGTTCTACTAGAGGAATGTCTTCTGGTCTCAGGTGTCTGAGGGTCTTGATGTTTCTGAAAAATGTCATTATCTTTCCTCTATTTAGAATTACTGCTTCAGGGTTGTGATCTGTTTGTTCTATTTTGAAGATTATTGTCTGACGACTTTCTTCTTTTGTTTTCTTTAATGCGCACGAGGTCCATTCTTTTCTGGGCTTGTTCCAAGGGGCTTTTTTCCTGATTGAGATCGACTTTTTGGTCTGCAGAGAGGAGTTCTTTCCTTTGACCTCCTGGTCATGATTCTTTCAGGATGGTGGGTATCTTTCTTTTTGACGGTACGTCTTTTGTCTGAACATAGGGCTTGTCTTTTTTGGGATACCGGCGAGGTTGGCGTTAGTTGGGAGGTGAAATTTGGTCCTTTCGGGTATCTCAAGCTCACTCTGGGGGTATGACGATGTGGTGTTGAGCTATTTCATCTTCTTTTTTTTTGTTGCATTGGTTTTGGTGGTGTGGAGTCGATGCTGATTGTTGAGACCTCTTCAGAGTCTTGTTCTGATGTTGAATGTGTGGTCAGGTTCATTAAATTTGTTGAAAAGGCTTCTCCACACCTCAAAAAAGCGCCACACTGAGTATTTGTGAAGGGTAGGTTGGTTTATTGTATTAAATTGAAAATGCCCTTTACGGATGACACGTGTTTTGACACACCAGTGTCTTTTTGAAATCAGGGCTGGTGGCAATGCTAATAGGTACCCTAAAGACAGTGATCATATAATAAAATAGACAGATATGCATTACAATCATAGGTCATGATAGATCAAATTGAACAAGACCCATAGCGAAAAAAACAAATCATGGTGTGGTGTAGTCACAGAGAAATAAGGAGGGGTGAAGGGTAGGGAAGTCAGAGGTAAGTCATATTGAGAAAAAACAAATAAACAAAAACAAATGACAAAAAACACAGAAACATTATTAGCAAATAAATAATCAAAAGGAAAAGACAATTGCTTGAATGATTGATATTTTTGGAGATTTTTGCCCTTGTCGGCCTTACCTAAATCTCAAGTCAAAAGGCTTCAATTGGTTGAAACACACAGTCATGGGTTAAATCCCCCTATGAGAAATCATATCAAAGATAACATCAAAAATAACAGATTATAGGTATGTGTGGTTTAAAAAGCCATAGCTTTTGAACAGAAAGAATTTGTGTTTATGGAGTGTAATTTATTCAAACCAAAATATGCGCCAAAAATGTTATGTGTGCCTATCAGAAAAACAAGTTTGTCTGACACAAATAGGTTGAAATCACTGTAGAGTGCGCACGAGCGGGCGTGCCATAGATATTGATGTGAAACTATAAGTTGCCGTGCACTTATTAAATCATTTTACTAAGCAGTAGAGAAGTTAGAGTAAAACATGAGCGAGCGTGCCGGGAAACGGCAGCAAATCAGGGTCGGATTGCAACCAAGCGTGGTAGCGCTTGTGACATGATATAATTAATGTGTTATTTTTGATGTTATCTTTTATATGATTTTTCATAAGGGGATTTAACCCATGACTGTGTGTTTCACCCAATTGAAACCTTTTGACTTGAGATATAGGTAAGGCCGACAAGGGCAAAAATCTCCAAAAATGTCAATCATTCAAACAATTGTCTTTTTCTTTTGATTATTTATTTGCTAATAACGTTTTTGTGTTTTTTGTCGTTTGTTTTTGTTTATTTGTTTTTTCTCAATATGACTTACCTCTGACTTCCCTACCCTTCACCCCTCCTTATTTCTCTGTGACTACACCACACCATGATTTGTTTTTTTCGCTATTGCTCTTGTTCAATTTGATCTATCATGACCTATGATTGTAATGCATACCTCTCTATTTTGCTATATGTTCACTGTCTTTATGCTACCTATTAGCATTGCCACCAGCCCTGATTTGAAAAAGACACTGGTGTGTCGAAACACGTGTCATCCGTAAAGGGCATTTTCAATTTAATACAATAAACCAACCTACCCTTCACAAATACTCAGTGTGGCGCTTTTTTGAGATGTGGAGAAGCCTTTTCAACTATTGCTCCAAGGGGTCGGGGTCACTAGTGTCCCCTTTTCTTGCTCCACACAACCTGCAACACCTTCTCGAATTGAAATAATAATCAGGCGCATGGTAACTTTGTAAGTTGGTACCAAATAAAAAACCCCAGAGTTGTGGTACAGTTCATTAAATTTCTGTTGATCTTGGCGATTTTTGAGTAGGTTGTTGTCTCTGTTGATGAGTAGGGAGTGGCTTTGGTTGCTGATTAATGAGCTTAGTCTGTTTGGTGAATGGTGTCTTTTCTGATCTGCCACGGTCTGTGGTTAGATCTTTGGTCAGTATGTGTTTTTTTGCCAATGTATTGTTTTTTGAGGTTTGAGTGGATGGGTATGTTGTTATATAAGGTTGATTGAGTGGCTGATTCTTCTTGTGTGTTTCTTTTCTTTTGGTTCCCAAGGTTTTCTTTGTTGTGGGATCTTCTAGTGGTGTGCTTCGGAAACTGAAGATCTGGGAGCATAATGGTTGCTCTGTTTGGGTTTCTACGGTTGAATGATGTTTTTGTTCACCCCTTTCAGCTCTAGTGGTGTGATCTTTGGTTTTAGTTTCTTGTTCCTTGGCCGTAATGACACCTTCTAAGAAAATTAGTTTCGCATGCATGAGAGCAATTAAAGTTGTGTTAATTTTTATCGTGTCATTCAGTGTCTCGTAAAGTTTTCCGAAAGGTGCTAGAGCTATGGTTATAGCTGACATTATGGTCATCATGTCTGGTTTTCTCGACAGAGTTTCCATTATTTGAGGGAGGCTTTTTCTGCCGGATCTAGCCGGTGATGTTTGGGGCTGTTCGGATCTTGATCTTTCTTGGGACTGGTTGTGTGGCCGATAACTTCCTCTTTGGTCCCTTGTTAGGGTGCTTGTTCTCAAGGGTCTGGGCGTTGACAAAATTTCCCAGTCCACTCCGGCTTCTGGAACTGGTGGGCTTGTTTTTCTTCTGTTGCTTTTTGTGTGGCTGTTTTGGAAGTTTGAAATTCCGGCGGCTTGTTTTGGGAGCTGATGTTTATTTCTGCCTCTGAGTGGTTTCCGTTTGCTTGGGTGGATGCTTCCTCAGCCAGCTGTGGCTTGGTTTCCTTTTGAGGCAGAGGGTCGATGGATTGCAGTAGTTGTACGCCTATGGTTGACACTTTTGGTGGTAGTTTATTAATTTGTTTAACAGTTGGCGTTGTTGGGTCTGGTCTTGTACTGTTTGAGTTTTGACTGGACTGGTTTCTTTTTTTGGCGATATCTGTCATTTTTTCCTCTGAGTCTAGGTCCTCGAAAATCGTTTTGCGGGCTTTTGGTGCCGGTACTGGGTCTGTTAGTCCCTCCAGTATCTTGTCGTCAGTTTGTTAATTGAGAATTTTGTGTTTTCGTTTGCCTTGTCTAGAAAAGAAGTCTTTCAGGGAGTTGCAGAAGGTGGTTTTTAGTAATGTTTCATTTGAAGGGTCCTGTTTTCCTTTTTTCATTTTTTGCTGATTGCGGTTTTTGTGGGTTTTTCTTTTTACTTGGCTGCCATTAGCCTGCTTGATTTTCTGTGTTTGTTGTGCAGTCTGTACCGGACCTTTTTTTGTCCTGTTAGTTTTTGTGCTTGTTGCTAGATCTGTTTCAGGGGTTACTTTTTTGCCTGGAGCGAACTCTTCCCAAACACTGTTTGGTTGAGTTCCGTCGATCGCCGCTAGGGGCGCTCTTCCTGGCAGCGGGGGCGTTGGAGCGGGGAGCAGGGAAAGCGCGCTGCAGTTCTCCCAGCCCTCGGCTCCTGTTGCTTCCTCCACGGCCTCCGACACGTGAACCATAGCCACAACAATGCTGCAAGCCGGCCCCTCCATGAGTGCCGGAGCCGACGGCGACCTGGGTAGGAGCCTCTGCGCTCGTCCTTCACAGATGGTGCTGGTTGCCGGTGAGATTTCTCGATTTCCTGCGGCGCTCATGTTTTTGTTGTGAGTGGACTCGTCGGCGTTTGCTCCTCCCGTTGGAGCGAAGGCCCTCGCAGCCTGTCCTTCGACATGCTGCAATGGGCTGCTCTCAGCGGGGGGGAGTTGACGTGAGGCCGGGTCTTCGTTTGGCTCTGCGTTTGGTTCTTTTGAGGTTTGTGGCTGAGTGGCCGAATTATGGTGTTTTGTCGTGCAAGCATGAGTCGATGCCGGCGGCTGGGTGTTTTGAAAGTCTTTAGCCAGTGATGTGGCTTTTTTTTGGTGCTGCGATGTTGAAAATGCAGTTTGAGCACCCACTAGAGCCCCCGCTTGGGGCGATGGAGACGATGGAGTTTGGGGGGGATTTCGAGCTAAGGTTTGATGGAGCTGGTAAGCGTGCTTTGGGTGCTTGTTTTGTGGCTAAGCGGTTGGTGGGTTGGGGGATTTTGAAACCGTGCGCGAACTTCCCAGGCATCTTTTTTCCGATTCTTCCACCTCTGTTGTTGGTCTTCCTGGCGAAGATTGCGAGGGATGCGCGGGTTCCGGGTTCATTTCTTTGCAGCCTAGCAGTCTTTTTTTTTTTTTTATTTGTTTATAGTTACAAAGTAACTTTTACAAAATATTTTTTTTTTACTACATTTAAAACAACGCATGTTAATGCACAAATTTCATAAAACCTAATTACTCAATACAAAATTCATATTTACCACATACATTTCCAGTACAGATTTAGGTTGATAACAAATACATCACTGTACAATTTAAAAGAAGTAAGTTAAAAACCATCAACCTGAGATATAAATCTCCCTGACAAGAGAACAGGGTGCTTCCCCTTCTTATAAAAGAAACTTTATTTTTATTCAGTTTCCCTTTATTTCACATTAATTTAAAGGAAGCAGTGGTGCTTCAAAAACCTGACAACTGCCATCTGTAGCTTAACTTGTTTGCCGTGCAAAATGTCAAGCCACAGCAGATCCAAACCCACACATTCAGTATTTGGAACGTATTTACTGAAATGGCTGATGCGTTCATTCCTTAAACCATCACACTCAGTCAGTAAATGCTGCAGAGTCTCTCGATTCTCCCCTTGCTTACAAAATTTACAGAAGGAGGATCCATTACATTGTCCACTTCTAATGTCTACAATTTGTCCCGTATTAAGCACATTGAAGCGAAATTGCATATATTCATGCCTCCATGCTTTGTCGGGAAATTTAATTAGGTTAGGTTCCACCTCCTCCATATTTTTAGAGTAAGAGACAATGGCCCTCATTACGACCCTGGCGGAAATCAAAAAACGATGGCGGAAATGCAATACCGCCATCGAATACCGCTCGGTGCGATCATGACCCGTCACCGTAAAGTACGATGCCATTAGCGACACCGTAGTGAACGCCAACGCTAACTGCACCAAGTACGCGCACGCGCGCCATGCAAAACCGTAATTACCACCATGGCGCAACGGTACGCGAATTCTGACCCTAGCGGACATTTACTTAACACCATCAAGCATGGCGGAAAGTACCATTCCGCCATGGTGAGAATTACGGCATCGTGAACCAACCGTAAATGGCCCTACTGAGTGCCTGTACACCACTCCCTGCCCACATTGCACAACTCCTCGTAGGTGCAATGAAGTCACACAATGCAACCAGTGAAATGTACAAGTCACCCATGCATGCCAACGAACAAATGAATGTAGGGGCTCCAAGTGCCTTGTGAGTGGCCATCCATATTTGGCATGTCACCATTGCCGTACTGATGCAGCACAGGCATGTGAAGGTTCAAGTACAGCAATATGAACTGAAATATGAGACAAAACAACAACAGGCCCCCATCGCTTGACACCAGTGTAAGGCAACATTCAAAGCAGTATCCTGAGGGAGACTGCACCAGCCCTGTACTCTTGCCAGTAAACAAACCAACCATCAGCAAAAGCATGTACCACACAAGTTGGCAGAGTGACTGAGCAGCCAGGCTCATCTCAAGAGGGGCCAATGGGAGCTGCAGGGCACAGATGGCACGAATACAGAAGCTATTCCAATGGACATGACCTCAGTCTCCCTCCAAGAAACGCACGCAAACACAGGCACCTGTGACCAGCCATTTTCTGATAATCACATCATTCCACCAATCCACCTGGCTGACCGGCATCTGTTACACAAAAGCTAATCCCCCGCCCCTGAGCATGACATCATTAAAACAGTCATAATGGCAGCCCCTATCCCTGACCTTACTGGGCTTCGTAGGCAAACGCGGCCAGTACAGTACCACGCAACTATACTCAGAAGCCGGAACCCAATGCAGATCTTCTCACAATACATCGCTCCACAAATAGGAATATGCTACATTACTTGCAAAGAATAACGCTACACGGTTAATATCAGAATAAAATTTTAATGCACATCAAATTCACCAAGCCCATACAGCTATTAGGTCATAAACTCCAAAATATTTTTCATTACTGTGGGCTGCATCCGCAATAAATGATCAGCTTCTTCTTGTGTGACGCCCTGTTCCTTCATGGTACACAGGGGCTACATTCACGTTCAAAAAGGCAACATGGAAGCGCCTAGAACCGCAGGGCCGTCCCATTAGGTAGGCACTAGTCCAGCTGAAAGCTTGATATGTTGCTCCTAGCCACTAGTACTGCGTTAGGGCATGTGGCCCATTGGCGATCGTCCCATAAGATCGTAATGGTGCTCCACTGATTAACTCGAAGCAGCAGGTGTCGGGAGTAAAAGCCATCTGCAGGAGTGGCATACAGATGGCAGCGGCAAAAGGGGAGGAGATACCTGTCACCCAAATGAAATCAAAAAAAATAGTATGGGCATCAGAACTTCATTTGTATTACTCACTTCAATGATCACACTAAATCTACAGCCATATGCATGCTAGCCCACTCAAAAGGATTATTTCCACCCAAAAATCACTTGCGAATCATAACTATATAAATCGAGGTGAAAACACTATTACAAACGAGTGTCTGTGTGCATGCGTCTGTTAAAACAGAATCCATTAGATGGGATTAGTAACGTGCATAGACACAAGTGTTTGAAGGCGCGTCGAGACAGGGAGGGTTCAACAAGGGCAGGTAGACGATGGTCCCACTATGGCAGCTCTGCATCACATAGCGCAGGGGAAGGGGATAGATTCCAAAAAGCCATGTACATGGCAAACTCTCAATTAAATCATCTGTCCATGCATCCATACATCATTCCCTCATCCCGGTATAAAAACGCCTGATTATTTACTCACATAATATTTGAAATGTCCATTGAGTCTGTGCGTAATGCAGTCTGCAAAATCCACTGTGCTCCAGCCCGGAATAATAGTGTTGTGAAGTAACATGTATTTGGGAACGTCCTGCCTTATCGTCCACTACGCTATTGCGCATCCCATACTATTCATATCAATCATTGCATTCTCGCCATGGCCACTGTCCCAAGGACATTAAACAATAGAACGTTATATTTGCAGTCAGACCTGTGGGCGTCTCCTCGCCGCTAGCTGAAAACCGAAAGCGCTGTCCTTCGAATTCCTCATTTGCAACATCACGTCGAAAAGGCATCTGTGACCGCTTGAAATCACAAATTCATCCATGTAGTGCGGCAGTGTGTGAAAATGGCAACTGGCTTCACTCACAAATGGGACGCCCCGCCCGTCGGTGAACCTCGGTACAGTGCTGCATGAGGGTCCACCGTTAATCGAGTACTACATTCCACTGACCCTTCACAAGTTTGTTCGCGACTGCAAAGATAGTATGTGAAACAATGGGACCATAGCAGAATGAACATATAAACCAATATTTCACTGCCATCGGGATTAAATACATGATTGTAATAGCAAGATGCCATGCGTCAAATTGCAGCGTTGTGTGCGGGACGTGCACGCCCAAAGGGGATTGCAGCTGGCACAGGTGGAATGAATCACCACAGGTGGAGGCTATACAGCCTGAAAACACATAAATTGCACACCCAACCCCCTCCCACAACCACACCCACTCCAAAATGCTACCGGCAGGACTAGCGATGTTGGCCCTGGGGGACCTGATAGCACTGCAAGTACTCCAACTTCAAGAAGAAGACGAACACCAACTACTACAACAACCGGCCGCACAGAGGAGACGCAGGAGGAGGAGGAGGGCAAGGCAGGGCCAGCAAGGCCCACCAGCACAGCCACTACCACCACGCAGGCAGCCCGCAATCCCACGCCTCCGAGCTCATCCGTTCAACCTCACTGCTGAGCAGATCCACACCCTCTACCGTTTGGACCGGGACACCATAACCGCCATTGTGGACATGACACACGCTGACCTTGTCAGCATGATAGATAGCCCAACCGCCATCCCACCCCTACTGAAGGTGGTGTCTGTACTCCACTTCCTGGCCACCCAGCACACAGTCGGACAGTTGCATGGCATTTCACAGCCACTGTTGTCACGGACACTATTGCAAGTGCTCGATGCCCTCCTGAAGCACGCAGACGACTACATCTCTTTACCACGCTCGGAGCAGGAGATTACAAACACAAAAGTGGGATTCCATGCACTTGCCGGCATACCGGGTTGCATTGGTGCCATCGACTGCACCCATGTGGAATTGGTTGTCCCACATGCCATGGAGGCCCAGTACCGCAACCGGAAACAATATCATTCTCTTAATGTACAAATGGTGTGTGACTCCAACAGGATCTTTACACATTGTTGTGCCCGATTTCCTGGAGCAACCCATGATTCTATGGTCTTGAGGAACTCTACAATACCACGCTACATGGAGCGACACGCAGGGAACAGATCCTGGCTACTCGGTGAGTCTCATTTCATGCATGATAATGTGGGGTATGTGATGCAGCAATGACCTGGCAGGAAGGGGGGGGGGATGCGTACGTAGCAATGTCATTCCACAAACATCCTTTATTGTCCACATACAGGTGATGCCGGGTATCCACTGAAGAGATGGCTCCTTACACCACTCCGGAACCCACAGAACCAGCATGAGGAGGACTACAACCATGCCCACTCACGTACCCGTGTAGTCATAGAACAGGCATTCAGCCTACTGAAGGCTCGTTTCCGCTGCCTCAGCAGGTCTGGCGGGGCACTCCTGTACCGCCATGAGAAGGTTGCAAAGATGGTCATGGCATGTGTCATGCTACACAACATGTGCGTACGTAGAAATGTGCCCATGCCCCCTGACGCAGAACTGCATGCACCTGAAGATGGTCATGATGAGGGTGGGGATGTGGCAGCACCTCAAGGAGTCCGCGAGGCACAGGAGGCCCGTGAAATTCGTCAGAATATCATAGATTCATGCTTCTAGCACTCACGCCTGGTGGCTGATACATGGACACGGGACTTGTGGCACTGTGTGTGTCTGGAACATGCACAATGTGGACTGTACGCCTATAAATGCCTCGTACACAAAGATCAATGTCCACACATCTCATTGGATGATTATGAAATGTTTATAGCATATGTGAAATTATATTACACACCCCATCGACCCGCCACCCAAGAAAGCCCAACACCCCCCCTCCACCCTCCTACCTCCCCCCCGAACACCAGTGTCCAAAGATGCTCATTGTCATTGCAGACGCTATTGCAAGCCCCCTCTCCGGGTATCAGGGGCACCCCTGCCTGTGGAGCGCAGGTTCCTCCCAGATCTACGTTGGGGGCTGCCCTGGACGGAACTTGCAACGGATGATGTCTCTGCCTGCTCACGTCCATGCATGTCCCTAAGGGTTTGTGAGAGCTCAGTGAGCACACGGCGCACAGCGGCAAGTTCACCACATACGTCTTTGGACGTCGCATGCAGTTCCCCCCTCAGGCTCTCGGTGCTTCTCTCCATTTGTACCCTTAGTGTCTCTGTACTTCTCTCCATTTGTACCCTTAGTGTCTCTGTACTTCTCTCCATTTGTACCCTTAGTGTCTCTGTACTTCTCTCCATTTGTGCCCTAAGTGTCTCAGTAGATGTTTCTATGGCTGCCTTAGAACCCCCACATTCATCAGCATGCTCCTTGAGGAGCGTGGCCAGTTGCTGCTGTTGCACGATCACCTGCTCGAGGGACTGTTGCCTCTGCTGGGCCATGCCCCTTTGCGGTGGTGTCACAGAGGGGCTGATCACCTCATGTTGCCTTGCCACAGGGCTTGTGGGGGATGGCCAGTCGTCGTCTTGTGGGTGCCCCTGCGTGGTATCCTCATGGTGTACGGGATGAAACAAACAGGGGGATTGAGACAGGTCATGGATGGGTCCTACATCGACAGCACCGTTTTCTGTGTCGGAGCATGCTGGCATTAATGCAGTGTCACCTATGGTGCTGCTGCCACCAGAAGCAGTGCCTTCTGTGGCATCCATTGGGGGGACCTGTGGTGCTGCTGTTGTGGGCATGCTGGCTGCTGGGGTGCCTGTTGGAGTCCCCTCCTGTGTGCTGCCACTTGATTTGTGCTGCTGCCGTGTCTTGATCCGTGCAGCTGAGGTGGAGGGTCTTTGGCCGTTGGTCTTGGCCCTCTTTGCAGGTGTGCTGGTAGGGGTGTCCTGAAGCTCGTCGTTTGAATCGGACCCTGTGGTGGAGTAAAGGAGGGCGAGCGTTATTTATGGGTCTGTGGAAATTGGAATGGCAATGTATCACATGCATTGGGGTGGTACCTGAGGGTGATTTGGGTCAGGGCCTTGGAGGTGGTTTCATTTTTGTGTGGATTGAGGATGCAGTTGTTTTGCAGCCTGCAGTTAGGGTGTGCATGCTGCACGTGTAGAGGGTGTTTTTAGGATTTTTAATTATTTATGTATTTAATGTGACTTTTAAAGTGCGCTATCAGGCCAATGTATGTGGACGTTCTCCTGGACATGTGTTTCTGTTGCACTATGTGGACACATGGTACTTCACAGGATTGGACATTGTGGATTTAGCATTGTTTTATTTGGCCCACCTACCTGATTCTTCGGATGTCTGCACTCCTTTCTCCATCCCTCCGACTCCCTCTATACTCTCCATTCCAATGGTGGAGGCACAGATTTCTTCCCAAGGGGTCAACTTGATGGGTGATTCCGATCCTCCCCCGGTAGCTGTGGCAATATTACGGTTGGCTGATGTATGCTCCGTACGCGTATCCGCAAGTCGTCCCATCGCTTTCTGCATTGCTGTGGGTTGCGGGGTGCGGTCCCCACCGCACTTACCCGCTGTGCCACTAGGGCCCATATGGCCTTCTTGTTCGCAAGTGCCGTCCTGGTCATTTGCGTCGAGAAGACGACGGCAGCATTCTCCTGGAGGGTCTCTGTGAGCACGGTGAGTTCCTCATGGGAGAAGTGGACCTGCCGCTTGCGGTCGCACGCTTTTTTAGCAACTTTTCCCATTTTGATTGTTTGAACTAGGGTGGCTAACGGGTTGGGATGTGTCTCAGGGTAGGGTTTTCAATGGTTGTGTTGGGATTCTGATTTTATAGGTGTACGGCGTGCTGTTTCCCGTTCCGGCCCCATGTTTTTACTTCCGTTTCCGTATATTTACGGTCACCGTATTTTGCGATTACCGCTCATTACGGTGACCGCTATGATGGGTGGCGGAATTGCACCTAGGGCGCCGTACGACGGCGGTGAGGGGCGTTTTGGGGAAATTTCCGCCATCGCGGACTTTGCACTTCCGCCATGGCGTAATGCTCGTGCCCGATGGGTCAGAATTAGCCGCACTTTACTCCATCGTGCAATGGCGGAAACGCTATTTACGCTATGGCGGTCAGGTCAGTTACTTTCCGCCAGGGTCGTAATGAGGGCCAATATGTTTATATAACTTAGACATTTTGACTTCTTGAACTGTTAAATTCCAATCTGCATGCATCAATAATTTTTTTACTTTCATGGGATTTGCAATAAGCATATCTCTAGGGACCCCCAAATTATCAAGAACGTCATTTGCTTCTTCCAACATGTCCCTGAGGTACCTAGATGTCGGAGCACCACTCCTGATGCCCCTAGCCATAATGTCATGTAAGGTGGTATCTTTGCTGGTTAACAACTTTCGGTATAGGGCCATTCTACGCCATTCGATAGTACTTCTAATTGAGTGTAATCCGAGCTCATATCTTATTGCCGCCAATGGTACACACTTCGGCAGGCATTTTACCATCGATTTTATGATTTTAGATTCGTACACAGCCGCCTCCCTTCTGCACCATGGCGGTGCAAGTTCTAGACCATAGCATAGTTGGGGCACTATTCTGTTTTTATACAAGCAAATACATGGCATTAGTGAAAATTTACCATACTTTACATCAATTTTACTTAATTGTGCTTTCATTGGGGCAATTTTCGCTTCCAATAAATCCCAGAAGTTTGGCTTTTTCTTATTTCCAAACACTGGATAGCCCAAATATCTTATTGCAGACTTTGTTGGTAATTTTTCATGATTTAAGAACAGTGCCATCATTTTTTGTTTTTTCTCGTGGGTCAGACACACTATCACTGTTTTAGAATAATTAATTTTGAGGGTGTTTGTGATGATGAATCCCTTAAAAGCGGTTAGAAGTCGTTGAAGACCTATAAGGGTGTCATCATAAAGAGTTACATCGTCAGCGTAGGCTGTCCACTGTATCTTGGAGTCCTCAACTTTGGGTGAGTTTGTAGCCAGTTTTTTAAAGCACTCTCCCAGATCAGAAAAATATAGATTGAATAAAGTTGGAGCGTATATACACCCTTGCCGCAAACCATTATTTACCCTAATTTCGTGTGACAAATTTCCTTCCATGCTAAATCGAACCTTTAATCTGGAGTTTTGATGCATGTTGTATACTATTGATAGAAGTGAATCTGGCATCCCAAGATTTGCTAATTTATTCCACAAAATTGATCTATCCACTAGGTCAAAAGCGGAAGTCAGATCGATTGAGGCTAAATATATGGGGGAGTTTACAGGGGTCCAAGCTGCATTTTGCATAACATTAATTAATAAGCCACCTGCGTCAGTACCCACGTTCTTTCTAAATCCAAACTGAAAGGGCGACAGTATATTCTGTTGGTCCATCCAGCACCGAATATGCTTTAAAACAAGGCTGGTAAATATTTTGGAGTTGACGTCCAAAAGGGCTATTGGTCTATAACTAGTGGGTAGTGCCCTGTCCCCTTTCTTGTAAATTGGTATAATGTAAGACATTCTCCAACTATTTGGAAGAAGCTGTATCTTGACAATGTCTTTAAACAGAAGAAATAATATTTTAGCCCATAAGTTTGCATTCCCCTTCATAACCCTGTTGCAGAGCAGATTCGGTCCCGGTGCCCTTGATGGTGAACTCCTCACAATGATATCTTCAATATCTCTTACACAGAAAGGAATATTCCAAGAGGCGTTTTTGATAGCTGACGGAGCAACCCATGCCACACTGGGGGGCAGTAAAGACTACAAAAATGACCTTCCAATTTCTCTGCGTTTGTACAGGACGTTTGGATCTTAATTTGCTCCTGCCCTCCATTATTAACCAAAGCCCAGAATCGGCGGGTATTCACATCACACAGCGAATTTAACATAGATCTGCGTCTCCCTGATAGAGCTTGGCACGCAGAGATTTATTTTCTATTGCGTGAAATTCCTGTGCTTCCACTTCAGAAAGGGAGACTGCATGGCGTCTACGGAATCCACGAATTTCACGATTTCTACCCTGCTTGAGTAATTTCATTTCTTCAGAATAAGTATGCTTGTGTCGTTCGGAACTTTTAGACTTTGTCTTTATTCCAGCCTTTCCTCTGATTACCAATTTCGACGTAATTCTCAAAGGAATCGTGGCAGTATGTCTTTTTTTTCTCGGCGTACACATTATTTTGAAAGTCTGCCTGAAAAAGTATATTAACTTTCTCAATATTTGCTTTATGCCAAGAAATTCTATTCGATTTGACATTCGTTACGACCTGAATAGTCAGATTTTGTACATCTCCCCTGTCCATAACTACCCCTAGTGACATTTTTTGCATCTTATGGTCGCTCTCCTTCGTGTCAGTCAGACTGAAATCCTGAACGAAGTTGAAAGTGTTTGTACAGACATAAATGTAATCTATGGTGGATGACCATCTTCCATTGCCCCAAGTTGATTTATCCATAGAGTCATCCAATAGTTCATTCAGACCTTGCATACCCCAGCCTTCCAGAAAGAGGGCCCATATTTCCCCCTGATGACATTTCCGCTTGTCGATTCTTTCACCGATGAGGCGTCCAAACCTACATTCATTTGTGCCCTCCTCTAAGCATATTTCAGAGTTGAAGTCCCCTGACAAGATCATGTGTAAATCCTTGTTCATAGCCTGGTATTCTTGGATTACAGAGTCTATTGCATCAATGAAAGCTTTTAGATCGCCTTCGGGTTGCCAGTATATATTTATAATTAATAGAAACATAGGTAGGCACTTGCAGTCTATTTTCACTAGAACGGCTAAACACCCTTTATTTATATGAAACTTGTTTTGGGTTGTGAAGGCTATATTATTCTTGATCGCAATTAATAGTCCCCCCGACGGTCTCCCCTTAGATTTTTTTATGGCGGGTTCCTGAAAGGTAGTGAAACCGTGAAGTACAATTGCGGTCTCTGCCCACGTTTCTTGAATATAATCGAGTGAGTTAAGAGTTCGGCACACGTATCATAAGAATGCAATAGAGCACGCGATCCCCTCGAGTTCCATGATATGAAAGTAAGTTTCACGGTGCTCTAGGTTGAGTCTTTCAAGCATTGGATCTTGGATATGGATTCCCTTAAAGTTGATGCCAGCCGTCTCAACTCCGCCACCTCATCTGAGTGTATCTTGGAGTTCTTATCTCTTTCCCCCTCTCGATCATTTCTTATCTGCCTCTTACTATGATGACCTCCCCTCTCACCTCCCTGTTGGTTCCTTACGCCTTGACGGAAATTCACTATATCATACCCGAATCTTTGCAAGGCCACTCCTTCTGTGAGGGCAAGTTCGTATGTGGCTCTGGAGTAAAACACAATCCTGACACAATCATATGTTGTTGGATGAATGTAATCAATGAGTTTAATGACAAAATCCGTCCTCTATTTAAGGATGGTGGTCCTCCTATGGTGAGCATAAAGTTTAATATGACACTGGGGTCATCCACAAATTTCGGCTCCCTCCATTCTCTTTGATCTTCAGGCCAGGCACTGGATAGCATTGGGTCTTGTCCCTCTGCCCTCGAATGTTCACTTGTCTCCCATTCCCTGTTCTCTCCTCTCTCGTTTTCCCTCTTCACTTCCTTATTTCGGATGTATTCTCTGTTTTGTTCAAGACCCTGCTTTATATTCCACATTTCCGCTATCTCTCGTATCCTCTCTTCAAAGCCCACCCCCTTCATATCGGGATTTATTTATTGTTGACCTCCCTTCCTTACATTCTTCACTCCTATCTCTCTCACTATCCTGTATGGTTATGGGGGCGGGCCCTTGTTTGTGTGTACTCTCCCAAGAGTCTTGGCCATCTTCATTTGTTTGAGTGTTTAAACCCTGTTCCGTGTGTATTTTTACTATTTCTTTTTCTTCTTCTTTCTCAACCATTGGGAGCCTGTGCTGTTCTCCCTCGATCCCTTGTTCATTGGATACTAATGATCTAGGTAGTAGAGGATGTCCATACTTAGATGGAATCTGAAGTATTTTAATGAGTGCCTCTTGCACCAATATTTTGATATCTTCACTAGGTATCATTGGTGACACTGTACTGTTGATCACCTCAATCTCAGGCCCTCCCGCCGGTTCTTCTTCCTCGGGCTTTCTTAGGCTACTACGTTTGTTGGAGAAGTCTTCTACCCGGGGCACTATTTTATCCTCTTCTACTTTCTCTACCGTTTCCTGCACTTTTTCCACTGTTGACTTTTGCTTATTTTTTATACCAAAGAATTGCTTGATACTCCTTTTCTCATTTGGTCCCTCGGTTCTACTTCCATTCACCTTTTTAGAATCTTTTTTCTTGTTTGCTTCAATTATTCTGCATTTGGAGTTGCCCTTGCTCATTTTTCCTTTATGATTCATAGCTTCTGAAAGGGTATTCCCGGCTTCTCCATATTCCTTATCATTTGTCTCCAGTGTGTTTCTTTCTGTACTCTCTATGTCTTCCTTCTTAATTTGTCCTTGTCTATCAGCCACTTCCTTCACATCCAAAGCTATTTTGCTTTCTTCATTTAGCTGGGTGAAGTCTAGATGTCCTCCATCAGCTGATAAACTACATATGTCTTTAAAATTTATATTAGTATTTTTTATCCTAGGGGAGGGTTGATTTTTAAGTTTTTTGATTTCCATAATGTTAGCCCCCTTCTCACTCCTTCCTCTTCTTTTGAGTGCCCTAGCCCGCATTTTCTTTTCTCTTCGTGTGATTACATACACAAATGGGGGCTCCTCATCCTGGATTAATTCTTCCCCAGCATTCTGCTTCTGTGCCTGCATTTCGGCTTCCTCATTTTCCATCACTTCCAATAGTACCGACGGGCTGTCTGGCTTATTCCCTGTTAACTGCTCTGCAATGATAGATGGAGTGTTTTCCAAGTTCTCTAGTGTATTTCCATTATGCTTTTCCATTTTTTTTATTTTTTCCTGATTATTTAAAATCAGTCTTTTTAGTTCCTTCACATTTTCCCAGGTTGCCTCCCCTTCTTTTGCCCCTAGTTCGTTCCCTGTTTGGGTGCCTTGATGGGATGTCATCATGTTTTCCGTTGAAGGATTTATGGGGATTTCTCTTATGCTTAGTGCATGTACAAACCCCTCCAACCTGCTTAATTTGTCAATGCATTCGATCATCATGCATCTCAATTCCTGTATCTCCCCATGAGTCCTTTCATGGCCCTTATCTAAGAGATCAAAATCCTAGTTAGTACCGGAAATGACTCGGATTCAATTCTGATTTCATCCACCTCCATTCCATTACTATGCTGATTGCTAGTACTTTCCTCGAATTCTCCTCTCCTGGGAGGAATAGGGTAAGTCGGACTAGAACATTTGTTTACAGTTAGCTTGTGTTCTCCCATTTCCCCACCTCCAAACAAGTCTATCGTTGGACCCTTAAAGCTCTCACAGGGCTTCTCCCTACTTTCAATAATGGATTTATGTAGGTGTACATTGTCAAGACCGCCTCCCCTCGCCCTTGCTGGTGTAGAAAGGCCTATTGAGAGCCTGACCCTCCTATCCAGTTTGGCAGACACCACAGGGGCCAAAAGGGACGTGTCCAACTGAGGTGTAGAGGGCATGGAATCATCCATATTTAAGGCTGAAGGTCTTACTGGTAATTCTTGAACACTTAGAAAGCTTTTCTGTGCTATCTCTTCAACAAGTTCCATCTTCTGAAAGGACTCAATTTGGGCCTTTATCCGATCGCTTACAACATTGGGTAGGGGCGGGAAGTCAATTCCACTTAATTCCCATTTTTCTGTCTCCCCCTCCCCCAACATGCCCCTAATGTCTTCACCGTTCATTATGGGGCGACTGGGATTTGTCATTGGGGTCTTGATTGATTGTGTGAATACAAAAGTCTCACTGGCAATAATTGTGTTGGGCCTCTCAGATGTATCTCTTTTATTTTGCTGCTTGGGATATTTTTGGGTCTCCCTCAATATTGGTGTCGTGCCACTCCTAAGGGTTCCCACCATACTCCAGATGCGGGATATCCCTCTCCCTTAAACACTAGTTCTCATTTACCTTTTTGCCCCCTCGAACGACCAGCACACTATTTTCTGTATTTTCTTACTAACTGCAGAGGGATACAGTCAAGTACGGGATGTAAAAATTTCAGCGACCCTGCAATGTTGAACCTTGACTTCAAGAGTCTCTATAAAAGTACCGTGAAATCTATTTGGTCCTCACCAGCAATTCTCTTCCATCGTGATTCAGACCTTTTATCCACACACAAAATGTTAAAACATAAGTGATAATATTTCCCAAAAATCAAAAAGTACTAACACAAATCCAAACAACCTGCCCCCTTCTTATCCTTGAATAATAAAGCTGCCTAAGAAGCGCAGCAACAGCATCCCCATCCACTAATTCGTGAATACAGAGGCTAAATCAGCTCCCGCGCACC
Organism: Ambystoma mexicanum; assembly: GCF_040938575.1. NCBI lineage: Eukaryota > Metazoa > Chordata > Amphibia > Caudata > Ambystomatidae > Ambystoma > Ambystoma mexicanum. Next base: position 391,895,508 of record NC_090922.1, read on the forward strand.
TGTGAACAGTAAACAGTACTTCTATGTACTTCACGGGTGCGCGCAGGTGCGCTGGGGCCGCGTGTCTTGTAGGAGGCAGGGAAGCGTCACCACGCCCGGGGGCGGGGCCGCGTGCCGAGTGCACACCCTGAGAAAGAAAAAAAGAGAAAGGAAAACGTGTAAGGGCACGTTTATGTTGGGAGGTTGCAAACAGAGGATTAAATCAGGGGGCGTGACAGATACAGCCCCAAGGGCACTCTGTGTAGTTAAACAAACACAGCGTGCGTGTATCACGTAGGATCGCTAGGATCGCACAGTCTCTGGAGACTGAACACAGCGTGCGTATATCACGCTCGGTCAGAGGTTAGTCCCATCTATAGGAGTGATCCACGTGAAGACACACGTACAAAAAACAGTCGCCTCTTTTCCTTATCCAAGGTCAGGCGATTTGTGTTGCGTACAAAGACGTCCTCCTGTCTTTCCCAGATGCGAAGTTGAATGTGAGAGTCCCAAATAGCTGCAAAACACACTTGACAGAAGTAAGGACACGTCACCAGCAGCACCCGCCCGCAGTAAACAGTACTTCTATGTACTTCACGGGTGCGCGCGCGGGTGCGCTGGGGCCGCGTGTCTTGTAGGAGGCAGGGAAGCGTCATCACCTCCGGGGGGCAGGGCCGTGTGCACACCCTCTTTTCCTTATCCAAGGTCAGGCGATTTGTGTTGCGTACAAAGACGTCCTCCTGTCTTTCCCAGATGCGAAGTTGAACGTGAGAGTCCCAAATAGTTGCAAAAACACACTTGACAGAAGTAAGGACACGTCACCAGCAGGACAAGGACTGCAAAGACTGCTCAACTCTGCTCGAACTCCGTGACTGCTCCGCGGTGCTGGGTAGGTTTTGTAGGTCCTCCCACAAAATGGTAGAATGTAGAATGGAGCACAGAGAGAGAGGCAACCTGGGTGTCTCCTGCAAAGACTGCTCAACTCTGCTCAAACTCTGCGACCGCTCCGCAGTGCTGGGTAGGTTTTGTAGGTCCTCCCACAAAATGGTAGACTGTAGAATGGAGCACAGAGAGAGAGGCAGCCTGGGTGTCTCCTGCAAAGACTGCTCAACTCTGCTCGAAATCCACAATAAATTTGGAGAAATTGAGCAGGGCTGTTCTGTCTTAATATTTCAGACACAGTAGTGGACTCATACCAAAAACAAGTTTTGTCTGCTACAATCTATGGGTTAGAACTGTGGTGGTACGCCAATGTTACCAAGAGGAATGTTTATGAATGGAAATGTATTTTAAAACTGCTTTCGCTTCCTACCAATGCCCCGTCAGCACTAATTTATTTGGAACTTGATATGCTACCAGTAGCTTCGTAGGTTACTCTTAAACCAATTCTCTGATGGGTCAGACTATGGAAATCTACTGATTTAGAAAACTATCAGGTTGCATCGTCTCATCTTATGACTTCAGAAGGGAAAAAGATTCTGAAATGGTTGAGACATGTGAAAGAAACCCTCTAGTGTCTGAACGCTCTTGAACTATGGGAAGATCCACATTACATGAACTTCTTAGCGATAAAGAGTTTAAAATCTGCAGCTAAATCTAGTGCTTACGAAAATCTTATGTTAGATGCTGCTAAATTAAAGTTGGGCCCAGACTACCTAGAGTTCAGGATGCAGTCTGGATTTAAAAATTATGTGGATACAATCACCCCACCCTTTGAAAAATCTTTGTATATGTGCGTTAGACTGGGCATACTTCCAGTAGCTTCTTTTGCTTAATCATGGAAGGCTTCACAGACGAAGTGGTGCCCAATGTGTGGGGGAACCAACATTTTGCATTTCTTGTTGATCTGCAACAAGACTACAAAACTGAGGCACATTTATCTTAGACCAATCCCAAAGGAGCTAGGAATTTGCTATACAACTTGTGCTGTGACGTTCCCGAGTCGGTGTTGCTTACCCAATGTTAACTTTTCATGTGCCCGAAATATCCACTGGGCATGGTTGCAATGAGCCAAAGCTTTGAAGCAAATATGCCATGAGCCTGATGATTGATGAATGTTTAACAAGGTTGCAAGCTATGCTCTCCTTGTTTTTTATACTTTTATCGATTGTTCGTTTTATGATGGTTTTAGGTTATGGAGTATATATCAACTATTTTTATTTCATTGTATTTAATGAGTGTATTGTCCTTCAATTTTATGCAATTTTATATTGTCTTTGTTAACTGAAAGAAATATTTGTCTTCATTGTGTTATCGACTTGAGGGACTAAACTGAATAAAAGTTTGAAATGGAATGGTTTTGTTTAACTTATACTGAGTCCCTTTTAACATTCCTGTATTCCCGTCCCCCCCCCCATTAACTTCTGTCTTCATGGGTAACTTTGCTGGTACCTGTAGACCTTTGGACTCTCTCTCTGCGTCTTGGTAGTTCCACGGTTTACTTTCTGCGACGTCTGTTTCATATGCGTTCCGCTCTCACTTTGTGGATAGAACCGTTGATGGGGCTCGCTTTGAGAGTTGCTTCCTCCCTCTAGTGGTGTCAGCATCATTGAGTGGGCCGGCTGCCCACCACGATTGCTGTATCATCATGTCACCACTGAACTCACGGTTCCAACTTGTTTTGATGTCCTCTGTTCTCGCACGCCAGTCTACCAGCATTTCTCATTCTGTGCTGGCGCTGCTCTGGCTTACCCGGGCTCCCCGTTCTGCGGCAACTCCACCTCCTTCCACTCTGTTACGTACAGGGGGCTTCCCTTGTATTCTCAGCTTTCCGCCTCCTCTCAGCTTTTCTTTAGCTTGTCATCCCTTTTCAGCATCCTCGGCACAGTCCATTGGAGACACTGATTTAAAGGGATAGCCACAGTTTCTTGATGTTGATAATATAGTTCAACTTTATCTTCATGAAACTGATAACATTGTGGTGTATTAGGAGAGTCCATATATGCCATCACTTGGAAGATATCAGGGAGTTCCTCACGGGAACAGTGGTGCTTGTCTCCAAAGGGGGAGTCACTCCCAGTGAGGTCACACTTGCCTTGACCCCCAGGGAGAGTGTTGCAGAGCAGGCTAAACTCCCTAGCCTTACAGGGGGGTTCCCCTTGGGGAGAACGGATGAATTCCCTCAATTCGTAATAGGACCCGGCCCTCTGGGTATTCCTCTACTTGCCTCCCTCTGATGTAACCTACCTGATCTTCGGTGGCTAGCAGGGGATCCTGTTCTCCTTTCTTCTTCTCAGGTCTTGTAGCTTTCTTGTCCCTTTAGCTTTCGTCTGTCCTCCTCCCTAGATGGTAATGATTTTCTCCTTCTCCCGCCACCTTCAACCCTCTTCTCCAGATGATAACTTTCTATCTCCATCCTTTAGTGTACATTTTCCTCCAACTTTCTCAATACAACTCTCATAAGGTTACACCTTTCTCCCTCCAACCGCCTCAACATAACTCTTTCCAGATGGATGGTAATTGTTGTCACCGGGGCGGGCCTCAGCATGTGTCGGGATCACCCGACACTGAACGGCACTAATGAGAGCTCCTTGCACCACATAAAGCATTTCATATATATGGACGTACACCATATTACATTGCCCACCGATTGGGCCATTTTAAGCAAGTTCCGTGTCTGCAGGCCCCCCAGTCTTCATGGGGATGTCGATGATGTCCATCTTGCACACTCGTGGAATTGCAGGAAACCAGTTAGTGCCTTCACCAGTGTTTGTATATGACAGTCACCCCACAGACAGAAACTGTCAAAGCCGCACCTGGTCCTTAGCTAGTGATACTAGGCTAACAGATAAGCACACAGTTCCGCGTGGGTACACACACTTCTGGACACCCTGGGGCCATGCTGGTCATGTTCATTGGTGGGGTAGGCTCCCTGCTGTTGTGCACTGGCGGCCAAACAACAGACTGCTCTTTCGCTTCCCCCTTTTTCGGAGCTTCTGGCAAGATGACACTGGTGCAGTGCCATTCACATGGCCTTCTTCCCTGTTGCTCTGAGGCCACAGGGCATTCTGCCTTCCCTCTTTAGGGTACCCCCGGCTTGCCTGCACATATGTTCATTTGGATGCCTCCCCACCCCGCTTAATGATGGCAACGCTCCCTCATGATGGCAGATGGAGGAGGTGCTGTGGGGATTACCGTCCTCGCCACCCTCACCCTCCTTGATAACATGGGCTGGATACTTGCAGGACTACTGTGTGGCAGGGTAACCGTCACTCCCTCCGGGGACTGTTGTCAGCAGATGGGACACTGGTGACCAGGTGCCTGGGCCATTGATCCTCTTCTGCTCTGCCAGTCAGGAGTTTCTGTTGCATGGGAGGGCGCACAAGAACTCAAAAGAGCTGCAACCCCTCTTTTCTCCTCTTGGGAGTCACCGCCACTTGGCTCTGGGGTGGATACTCGACGTTCAGCACACTAGCATTAGCCTGCTCCTGCTTGGTGTCTGCAGGCCACACCCTCTTTCCTCTTGTGCAATCTCCTGCAATTTTGGCCACCATGGGGCCTGGGATGTTGTGGGGCCATGTGCAGTAGCAGCCCGAGATATCAGAAGGTCCACAGGCATTTTCCTTCTTTCTTTCCTTTCACGGGTGACTGATGGGCCTCTACGCCAAGCTGTGGTGCCCATGGTTAGTGGGCCTTCAGGGCTGATGACATCTGGAGGTGAGGGCCAGGGCCCATGGGGAATGCTGGCCAGCCTCTCCTCCACTGCGACAGGCAATACAGTGTGCCATGGCACGGCACCACAATGCCTCCACTTCCCTCTTGCTGTTGCCGGTAGGCGAGCCGTTGCACCCAGACCTAGCCTCACTGTGCGGTATGGCTCTGAGCGGTCTCTTTTCCTCGTTCCCTACCAGCCCTTTTTTTTCTCCCTCGGCCCGGGTTCGTCTTAGGCCACGCACCCTCCCTTTGTTTGTTTCAGGCCCGTCGCGGGGCTCCGCTGCCTTCGTTTTTTTCCTTTTTTTTCTGAACGCTCTGGTGTGGAGCGATTTTCCTCTTTTTTTTCTTTTGTGGCCCTAGTGCGGGCCACCCCGCACACACGCCTGATGCTCTTTTGTCACTGGAGCGGGTGCGGGAGAGCCTGCCGTGCTTACACGGCTGCAGCAGAGCAGCGTAGTCCACGCGCCCTCCCAGCAGCCATCTCTCAGGGCCGCCTCTGGGCATGAGCCGCTCGCGCTCTGTGGCACCTCCTCCCTGGTGCTGAAACGCTGGGAGAGTCTGGGGCCGCCCCAACTGTTCCCCCAACCTTTGGAGGGTGGGTACTGCCTCCTTTTCCTCCACGCGGCCGAGACTGCATCCCCTGTTGTGGGCACCAGGTGGCCATTGTCCACACGGCCGACACCACGTTCTTACTTGTGGGCACTAGGCGGCCCATGTCAACAGAACACGGGGCCCTGGGCCACCAACAGTCTCAATGCACAAACGGGCCTCGAGCAGCCCGCACAACACCACAGGTCCAGACGGTCCTCGTCGCCATTGTTGGGGGCCGCCTCGGGTCACCAGTGCTGCAATCACGCAGCAAACAAAGGAGCAGGGGGCACCCTGCTCGCCCCGGATGACCGGAGCTGACCACATGGCTGGGGGCACCCAGCTCACTGCAGCACCAGCTCTGGGGGCACCCAAGCCCGGGGTTGCACCCTCAGCCATGGTCACATGGCTACACCATTGAAGGAGGACAGGCGTTGTCCAGCAGGGGCGTCAACCTGGTGGAGGTCCCTGTCCCTGGGCCTACTGCACGCGGTATTGCACCAGCAGGGTGCACACAAGAACAACACCGCAGTCAGGTTAACATCGACTGACGAACCGGAAATGGCTCGTCCCTTTTATTTACATGGTCACATGGTTACCCCATGTGACCATGACACCCACACTGGAAGGTACCATGTCCCCCCCCAGAAGGGGTGACATGCAACAGTAACTCTCCTTCCAACTGTCTCGATACAACTTACTCCAGATGATAACTGTCCTGCTCCACTGTATAGTTCTCCCACCAGCCTCCAACAATCTCCTCCCAGCTCTCCTCTTAAAAGATCTTTTGCTCACCAATCTCGTCCAATCTCCCTCCTCCAGCTCCTTCTGAAACATCCCACACCTTCTGACTGGGCATGCTGACTTTTATAGTTTGGAATCTCCTCCGCTTGGTTGTTACTCGAGGGCATGGGTTGCACCAGTGTAGTGGGGGCAGGTCTGTTTTGTGATTGGGCCATCTGTCTGTAGTCATGTGGGCTGAAGGGGATCTGGCCTGAACTATAAGGGCCTGCCTACAATATGAATCTAAAACTGCATTAGCCATGTGTGAGGTCCTTTTCCCCTTTGGAGCCTTACTGATATGGCATGTGCTGATTAGTCCCTTTGTTTTTCCAGCAGCTGAATTGTAGGTCAGGGAAATGTTTGCTAAGAAGGTGAATCTGTTTGTTTTATATGTGAAACTTTCGCCAAGGGACATTGTCACTTTGTAATCCCTGTAATGCTCGCAGGAGCATTGTTTTTTTTTTGTGTCCCTCGAGTGGATAAATCATTTATAAAAAGCAACTTAGTTTGTGGCACTCCCGCAGGCTGCTCTGGTCTAATTCAGTCTCATGAACGCTTCACCCGGCAGGATAGCACAGGAAAACATTTCTTTCTCCACTCACCAGTGTACGACCCATGCTGCAGCTCTGTTTCTTTCAAGGGAGAGGTGTTAATTCCTACGCTGGGTTTATGGGTCTGGCTGTGAAGCTGGAATAGCTCTCAGGAAACCCCAATGAGTTGACTAGAGGTCTCTTCAAAGATTTTGTTGCTAATTCCCTGACAATGGGTGGGTTTAGGGTGTATGTTAGAGCTCCTGTGACTGGCCCATGCTTTAGGTCCTGGTCCCAATGGGGATGGTCTGGGGATCCCCCCAAACATGTTTTGGTCCAGAATGATCTAGCCCTGTGCAGACCCCAACCTGTTTGGCCACGCCACTGCCGGCCCCCAAGATTAGGCAGTGGACTTTGTCACACAGTCAAATTATCCTACATTTCTATTCTATTTCTTGAGTTCCTCAACAGAAAAGTGGTTGAATATCTTAAATGATATCATATAGCAAATCCGTTGTTTCTATTTTTAAGAGCAATATTATACTGGCGTTTATTCCTCATAAAACGAGAATTTTACTCCAGCCAGCTATTAGATCATTATCTGTATTTATTTGGCTAAGGGTTTCACATGAGTGCCATTAGTAAGCCAACTTATATCTGTGATGTCAGATGCCTATAGAGATCAAAGATATAGATAGATCCTTGCTCTTGAGATAGCCTGGAAATAGATATTATTAATATTATTGCACAGAGATAATTGTCCTCTGTACCTAAACTTCTAAATGAATATAACAATGTGTTCATACTAGGGTAGTATTATTGTAAAGGCCTTACTTGAAAACAGAAAATCCAACCAAAGGAACTCGCTCGTAAAAAAACATAAATAAAGAATTATACATCAAGGTTTAAAAAAAGTGAGATGACAAAATATTAAATTGTAAAATTAGTGGGGGAACAGAACAAATGGTAACTCAAAATGTAGCAAGCCATACCATTAACTGGACATAAGAAAATAGTCCTACCTCATTCATACCATAGACAGAACATATAATTTGGGATCAAACATATAACAGACATAAATATGATAGAGTAAAGGAATTGTGTTTGAGTCAACATTCCGGGATCACTAAACAGGCACAAGGTAAAAAATAAATTAGATCACACAGGTTTTCTTGAAAGAAATCACCAACAGTGATATTATTATCAATAGCTGTCTTTGACTCACGAAGGTGAGTTTCAGCTCACTGGGCAACCAGAGTTGAAGTAGTTCAGCCTTCCTCAGGATGAAATAGTGATAGGTTACGAGCAGTATGACTCGTGGCAACTGAGTAGTTGACATTGCCCTCCTAAAAGAGAGACTAAAGAAACTTTCAATCCCTAAAACTAATTGTGTGTTTTGTCACAGATGGTCTTAACAATACACAAACTCCCAGAGACAGTTCAGGGGTTTTTATTTTGCTTCAACAGCGAGCCTAATGGTCGCCCCTCCCTCTTTGACCTAGGGTGGGGTGATCCCACCATAACTCAGGCATCCCTCAACCCCATATTGGTACTAGATCGGTAACCCCTACTGACTAATCACCTGTCTGACTGTTGGTGATGGCCTAATGGCTAAAGCCTTTTCTATCTAAGCTTGCCCAGGGAACAATCTACAGGTTCCTATCCAAAGGCTTTCCCCACGAAAATGATTTTTGCCTTTCAGACACCTGGGATTCCACCCTCTCTGCTCCTTACACATCCTCTTATTCCTCTACCTGATTCTATGTACCACTCATCCTCTACTATGATCCTTCCTCCTCCATCTCCCCTCATTTCCCCTCACTCTCTTCACAATCTCTCTACTGTCCCTCCGATGCACCTCTCTCATCCCTTTCTTTACTGCCTCTCTGATCTTCCTCCCACTGAAGGCTACCTCCATGCTATCATCTTACTCCCTATCACTACTTCTCCCTCTCCATGCTACTACTCACCCCTTTCCACAACACTACTCTCCCCTCTTCACAACACTATTCTCGCTTCTTCACACAGCTACTCATCTCCCTCTCCACAGCACCACTACTCTCTCCTCTCCACACCACTACTCATCTCCACATGACTACTTTCCTCCCACCCTTTTCTCACATTCACTCCCCTTTCACTTACCCCACGCACCTTCTCATACAATCACTACCTTCTCCTGCCACTCCACTCACTTTCATTACCACTTTCTCTCACAAACCAATACCTCACCTTGCACACCGCCTGTATAATCCTCCTCCATGCTCCTCTGCACTGCCCTTCCTCTGCCTGTTCTCATGGTCCAACTCTGCTTCCTGTGACCTCACCCGAACAGCCTACACCTTCCTGTCCTGTAATACTGCCTTCCTTCTTAGCGTTGGTCATCCCTCCACAGTGGTTCCCCAGACCAATCTTCCCCTATTCTCCCCACCCGGGAGTTGGTACAAACAACAGAGGATACAAAAGGGGCCTAAACCCAGCCTCTTTTATGCGTGCGGATCCGCTGTGTTTCTGCAATGGTAGCCCAGGTTGATGAGTTACGGTGTCTAATGTCCAGATCGTTTGAGGGCGTGCCAGCTTATAAGAATGTTTCTTTGACTCAGCATCTCACTTGCCATATTGTTTAAATCGCAGTTTGTGTGTGGGTCTGGTTGGCGGATCAGTTCACTTGGTTGAGTGGGGAGCCATTCTGCATATCTCATTCATGTAACAGTGTCCCTTGAGCCCTCAGGGTCCATTTTGTCCACTGATTCTTCTGGTTGCCAATTCCCTCTTCTCGGTTGCACTGCTGATTGCTAGATTCGTGGTCCCCTATCGATTTCTCCTCCAAGTATTGCCAGTAGCGATTTTCAGGCTCCCGGTTTCGGCTGATGGAAGTGCTTCTTCTCATGGGGGATGCTGTTCGATGACGTTTTTCTAAAAACAGAGAAAGACTGTCCAGCATTATGTGAGAAAGATATTGCTGTGACTGTTAGTGGTACTGTAGATAAGCACACTGGCACTACAAGAACAGGCAGGGATTGGGGTCCACCCAACTGCCACCTTCCAACTCTGGTCTAATACTGGATGTGGTTTGCACCTTGGTATGCCTCCCACCCTAGGATGAGAGGCATCGCCTCTTGACAAGGCCAGCCTACTTAGCTTTTCGCGGTGTACTGGACAATTTAGATATCAAAGATTTAAAATAAATGTATTACCTTTATCCCATAACAATTCCCAAACGGAGACTCAGATCAGTGTTAATGTTTAATAAATGTGTCATGCAGAGGTCAATCTGTAAACATTACGTGAGAACGGGAATGGAATGCATGAAATTAATATTGATTAAGCCTTTACATCTAGGCATAGTGAGGCTGAGTGATTACCTGGACTGTTGGCATGTGCCAGGTAAGTGGGCAATGTTTTCTGATACGAGGTCCTTCGGGTGAAATATAAGCAAAGGGAGATGTAGAGTAAAGCACCAGTGTCAAGTTTGCAGAAGTTGCAGTATCATTTTCTTGGAACACCTGGAAATAAGAGTTACTCAACTGAACCTCTTGGGTGCCAGGAAATCTGATCCTCTGTGAGAGTCCACTCTCCACTATACCTGAGACTGGGTGGTCTGATCCCCCTCCACTAGTTACTTGGAAATCCATTGATGACAGTTGACCTCCCTTCTCTGTTGTTAGATCCCCACTCCCTTGTTTTTTCTGCTCCCTAACTTTGTTCTTCCGCCTATGATTGTAAAGCTTTCTGTTGCTTCCTGAAGCAAGGTCCGCACTCAATAAATACCCTAATAATAATAATAATAATAATAATAATAATAATAATAATAATAATAATAATAATAATAATAAATGAGGATGTAAAGTGTAAACAATAGAGAGGGCATTCGTTGCGGATTAAAAATAGATAGCAATGCGCAGTTTAATGTTGCAGGACCGAAAGCGTGCATCATGTTGGAGAAGGGAATTGGGCCACAATAACTGGCATGGATTTGAAGTTCAAAAGTTCCAAAAGTTCTGGTTTTAAACAGGAACTACTGCATACTAATAGTGGCGAGTATAAGTCTTGCGTGTGAAGTCTGTAATAAGGCTACATTTAGCTGTATTGAAGTAAAATAGCCCATGCATTTATTCTAGCCCTAGATGTGAGTCCAGAATTCCTGGCTCCAGTGCTTTTCTAATTTGCACAGCCGGTTCATAACCAAATAGTTGTTCATGTCTGGCTAGAGGCACTCAAACATGAACCATTGAAGGCCATTTTCAATGTGAGAAAAATCATCAAACTGTTTTACCAAAGGTATCTCCTAGTAGGAGTTGCAGATCCTTGATCTGTGTTTTTGTATACATGGATGCTGGGCGTGTTGCCAGCTCAATATACCCTAGCTTACAGAGGCACCTAAACGCATGGATGACATTCCTATTTTGGCAAATGTTGAAATGGTTTGAGTGCCAGGAGCATTTGGACTGGGTAAATTAAATCAAACGTATGGTGAACATGCATGCAGAACAGTGTCCACACGGGACGCACCCTGATAGTGATGTTTTTTGAAGAACCAATGGTTGCTCAATCATGTGAGAAACGGGAAGTTGTCTTGTGGATTACATCAACTAACTTATCTTGAGGTTGGCCTCTTGCCTCCCGTGATGGCCAAAAGGAGATGGTGAACGCCAGTGCTGCAGTTATTTGAGCTCGGGAGTGTATCTGGAGTATGTCATAACATGCGCTGATAACTTAATTTGATCAAGGCTTGTCAGAAGTTAGTTTGAGGAGGAGTAACAGATAGCAGTGTTGAAGAAAATAGAAAGACCAGTGTTTACATGGTCTGTGTAATCATATTTCAAAGTGCAGTCATGGCGTAGCCTGAGAAATTGACTTCGATTTCTTGGATGTTGACTGGAATAGTGCAACAGTGTTTTTGTGTCAGAGTTCGGCCTTACCTTGAGCCATTGCGACAGAGGCGAGCTAGAGTGATAGGGCCCACCTGGTCAGAAGTCACTGTGTCCTCTGGTGATCAAATTACCATAGGACAGGATAACCCCTGGAGAGTTGTCCAATATGTGGGAAACCCCAGAGGAAGGGGAAAAACCCTCTTGAGCCTTTCAGGTGTTGCAGTCCAAGAACCGGTAGGGTCTGAAAGGAAGGTTGTCCAACCAGGACAATAGATGTGATGAGGGAGCTGAAGAGGATAGAACAAATCCATGTATGGAACTCCAAGCAACGAAACCATACAATGATGAATAGGCAGGAATTAGAGTTCAGGCGGTAGGGAACAGAAGGACGAAGAAAAGGGGGGGGGACTGGACAAGAAAACAAGGACACCAGAAACAAGAGCATAAACCAGGAATTCACGGGCAGGGGAAGCACTCTTAGTGGGAGGGGACCCAACCATTGAGACATGCCGGCTGTCTCCCAAGCCCAGAAGTAAATTGAGGCCGGGCGTGAAGAAGGCAAGCAACTAGGTCACAGCAAATGTTGCGTCTAGTGCGTGGTGTGCTTCCTGCAATGCCGCTGAACACTGCAACGCAGAGTCCGTATCCACGAAGACAGACGACAATGGTGCCACAGGGAGGCATCCCCGACAGTTGCTATTCGTCGACTTTTTGTATAAGGTTGTGCAGGGGTGCAAAGAAACCTACATTTTGGGGGATGCAAACTGGTGATGGGAGGGGCCACTTTAGAAAATGGGCGTGGCAAACATGGAGGCTCCGCCCCCTCTGTTCTACCCCAAGGGTTGTCTGGCATGGGGCCCAAGTATCAAATGGTAGCATCCCAGCATTACACATAGGTGCACACGCAATTACACATTCACTCACTCATTTAAACATCCCATTTACCGTACACTCGCTCATTTACATGCACACCCATTCCCCCCATATCCCATACACTAATTCACACACACACTTATTCACACATAGATTAGATACACACTCCTTGCACACATGCCTACACAATGAGCTAATATGCACTGCTAGTTTCAGAAAAGGCTTTCCTCAGTCCCTGCCTAACAAAAAGCAAGTGTGCACATCAGCCCCTTCCCCTCAGATGTGAAAGATCATATCATGTTGGCACACATCCGTGGGGAGGGGGCTGATGTGTCCATTTGATTTTTGTTAGGCAGAGAGGTGAGGGAAGCCTGTCTTGAAACTAACAGCTTTCAAGTTTTGCTGCGTTTGTGCAAATACATTTTTGTGCAAAAACACAGTAAAACTTTAAAGTCGCCTGTTGCAGGAAAGGCTTCTTCCCCTCTCTGACTAACAGAAGTTAATCAAGCTTCAGCCTGTTCTGACTTGAGTGTCGTGTAGACCGATGAGACCTCTGTCCCCAAGTGACGCACAGGGGAACTAAATAGAAACCCGCTGTGCGACCTTTGAGGCCACAGGTGGGAGATGTCTTCCCAGATCCACGGAGCCTCTGGAACACCGATGCTGCTGTCAAGAGGGAACGAGGTTAAGTACCAGGCAATCACAATACAGTCAGGTAAACAAAAGGATCTAAAGTGTCTTACCTATCTGGTGTAAGGGTGACCCAGGTAACCTAGTAGAGAGGTTCGAGACTCAGATGATGCGGCGGTCCCTGGAATGGTAGACCCGCAGGTTAGCGTGGATGAAGGGTTAGCCACCTGTAGGAGAGAGGGCTTGACTTGAATCCCAAGAAGGGAAAGGGCGTAGAAGTTCAGCAAGGTACCAAGGGATGATCCAAAGACAAGTCGAGGTGAAGTCCAAAAATCCGGCAACAGGACAACAGTTCCAAGCAAAGGTACAAAGGGGTGTCCGAGGGAGTCCGAGGTAGAGTTCCGTGATCAAGATAACAAGGAGCAAGTAGTAACGCCAAACAGGGTCTGAAGCCAGCTGAGAAGCAATGAGCGTTCTGTCTCTCAGACCTTTATACTGAGTGTCCCTGGGTCATGTGACTTCTCTGGGTCATGTGACGTCCACCAAGATCACGTGAGGAACGCCACAGTCTATCACATGACCGGCGTGAAGACGAAACGCCGCCCCTTCTGCTATATGTTCTCCAAGGCAATTGCCAATGCAGAAAGGGTTGTAATCGAGCCCGTACACTAAAGCTGGTACGGAGTTTTCGGTTCTGTGGGTTCACCGAATCACTTGAGCCTCGAAGCTTGGGAGGAGATGCTGGGGGAATATGAGCAGTGTTCTGATGTGTAGTGGCCTGGTGTGCAGAGGATCGCCTAACACAGCCCCGCCTCTCAGCTCATATTTCAGGGGATGGGGGTGTTTTGGGGGCTGAAGCCCGCTTAGGTCAATGGCGTTGCGCGCCTGAGGTTGTGTACATTCTATCGGCCGAATGTTTGACAATGTGATCCAAAAATGGGATCTCTACAGAGCTGCTGTGCATAGTAAATTGTACATTTCCATTAAGAACATCTCTCACATGATAGAATTACGGAATGAGGAAGATTGGTAAACATCTTTAATAGTTGCAAAGCAAAATGAATAGCATACATTGGGCCTCTTCACGAGTTGGGCGGTAGCCCTTAAATGCGGCGTAACACTATTACCGCCACATTTAAGGGTCCGGCCAATCACGAGTCTGGCAGCATTTACCCCCTGCTATAAGCTGGGGGTAAATGCACCAACTTAACACCCATTTTCGGGTGCAATTAGCGCTGCGCTATTAACGCGTGCTTTTGCGCCAAAAATGCCGGACCCAATGCGGAATGGGGAATACCCATTACCGGCCAACCCTTGATCTGGCGCTAATAGCCCCAGGCCGGTTGGCGGTAATGCTATTTACCCGGGCAGTATCCCGGCGGTGATACTGCCCAACTCGTGATGAGGCCCATTGACGGGACAGGTTTCCATGAGCAAATGCAAACCGACCAAGCCCCTCCCAAAACACAGCAGGTCTTGCACACTTTCGAATACATTGAAACCAAGGAGAGGGGCATATCCTAAGGTGCTCATTAGAGCATTCTTAAGGTGAATACCTTAAGCTCCCTACTTATCACAAGAACTTCAAAAAGGAATCATAACTCTTTCATTTCTCTGCATGCAGTAGAGCCCACAAGCCATTCCACAGCTGTGTCTTATTACGAAAACATTACTCAGCATATCTAGTTTCTGCTGCTACAAAGCTGTGTCATCAGGAACCAACTGGTACAATTATAAAGGTTGAGGTTCAGAGAACTGCCTAACTGTGCAGGGCATGAGTAATGCGAAACGAGGATTGCTTTTGTCTTCCAAGAGGAAACACATATACGTGTGCAAGCAGTTCACAGTTTAAAGGTGGAATCGAGAATCTAACCAAGCTAGTGCAACATTACAGTGGACGGGCCTAACTAAAATAGCAGCCTTCAAATTGGTTTGGTTCTTAAAGCAATGTGGCATTTGTTCATTTCAAATCTCATAACATGATTTTTTTTCATTTTCCATCACAGTGCCCCCTTATGAGACCATCTCATTATCTCATCCCTCTAAGACTTCTGGGTAAATACATTATACATTCCAAAATCTCTGTTCAACAACTCCTCTGAAATGGTCATGAGAAGCAACAATTCAGGAACCCTCAGGGTTCTAGTAGCTTTCTTTTGCATACAAGAGAATAGACACTTACCAGGAGAAACAGTCTGCTCCTGATAGTACTTGTATTTTTACATTTATTTGCAACGCACATAACCCGTAGGCATCTAGGCGCTAGTTTCATTGTGGATGGGCAGGTTATTTATAACACGCCCTTTTTTTCTTTTTTCAAGTGCGCGTCCAGGATTTGAACCTGCCTTTGCTCTGTGTGGTCTTGCTTCCAAGACCCGCACGTTGCCACAGAGCTTTCCTCCCTAACACAACTATATGTAAACGTGAGGGTCCTAGGGAACTAGGGGAGCTTGTCAGCAAAGACCATAAGGACCATCTATAGGAAATGTCTTTGTGGAGCGTGGCAACAGTTTTGTGAATGTGCGAAATATGGGGGATGTTATTAGCAAATCTCTACATATATAAAGCAGAAAATCTGTTGGTTTGTTCCTTTTACAATTCCAAACTGTTCCACCAATCTGCACCAAACTGGGCATAGTTACCTGTTAGGACCCTCCGGACATTAGTGGCTACATGGCATTTGGACAACCTACCCCTTTCCCTGGATTTCAGCCCCTTCACAAATGGGAAGGTTGCCTGCAATCGGCGAAACGTCAATGGGTCGTAGAAAGAACGGACAAAGCTCATTTTAAGCAACTGGATGCAAGCAACAAAACTCAGAGACAATCTACAAGTGATTTTGATAGAAAGTCTACATTCAAAAAGTTCCATTGGCCTGGCCTGGCCTAACTACTATAGTAGCATTAATATTGATTTTGTTCTTAAAGCAGCATTACATTTCTTCATTTGAAATCCAAACACAAAAACGTATAATATGCATTTTCAATCATTTTCTACCACAAGTCTTAAGCCAACATACAAGTTAATGAGGCACCTTGAGCTTTCTGTTCGGATCCTTAAATGATCGCCAATGTTTAATTTTCAGCAAATGATTTTAAGTGCAAATCACTGATTGGAAAAATGAATTTATCCCCAAAGCAGGCCATTAACAAATTCCTGCATACATAGGAATGTAGAGGCACATATTCACCTTTGCTCAAGTCATGTTGCATATCCTTCAAAATCCAATTTCTGGAGATGGTGGTCTCATGCACAGAACCACACGCAATGAATTCCTCTGAATGATGGTTAACTCCTGTGAGAGGTCCTTCCCCAGACCGAGTCTCCTTTGCAGCTCCCAAAATTGTCTTGAAATGTGCCCCTTTCTGTCTCAGGATCTTCTTGGCCATAGGGAAACAGAGCCATCTCAGCATGCCAATCATACATCTTGGTCATAATATATGCTTTAGCCTCCCGGCTTGTCCTCTGCATCCTGGTGATGTGGACCATCCTTATGATTCTGCGGTGTACGAATGATGTAGCTTTCCATTTGTTAAGCCACTCGCAAGCACCAGGATGTTCTGCCCCTTCTCATGATTACTGGCTCTAAAATGGAGCTCTCACCACATCTTTGTTTATCTCCTGGCCTCCTGCAGGCTCTCTGTCAGGACACACCTGTGCACTCACTGGAAGCAGTGACCATGTCTCTTGCCATGCTTCACCAAACATAAACAAAGCGAGTGGAGGTTCAGTTGACTAACATGGCATGGGTGATCAGTCAGCGACCATATTACTTTTCTGTCAGCTATCCCTCTTTTCTGACTTGAGGATTTTAGCTGTATCATCCTTTGTCACTACACCCACGATGTTCTTGTCCATGTAAGGGAGCAAGTACTACATTTGGTATGTTCAAACCAGAAACACAACAGTGCAGCACTCCTCAAATAGTGTTTTTCTCAGTTGGTACTGCTTTGTCAGTTCTGTTGCAACCTGTCATTGCAAAAAACTGTATGGATTCCTTCTGCCTTTCTCCCAGGTCCTGGTCCTGGTTTTGATTTACCACTGATGATATTTGCTAAAGTTATCTGGATTCCTCTGACCTTCTCTCCATCTCGTCTTCTCTTTCTATCTGGTTGTCCTTTGTCACTTTTTGCGTATTCCACTTTGGTTTCACTTCCATGTGCTGTCTGGATTTTGTGGACTTCTGTTATTTTTTGTGGTCTTTCTGGCTAGCATCCGACTTCTGTCAGGTTTTTTGGACTTGCTTACCTTTCTGTGTTCGCAGGGCCATGTCAATGTTGCCCTCTTTCCATTGGGTGTGTGGACTTTCCTGGTCTCTTCCCCCACCTGCCTTCATCAGAAGTATTTGTGCAACACATCCTTTGGGTTCTCCAATTATTATGACTAAACTCTGTATCTTTCCTTTGGATCCTTTAGGCCAATACCAGGGTGGTAAACATGTGCTCTTTTGTTGTCTATCTACATCTAGGGGTTGGTGGTTGGTGTGACTTCCTCCCAAAACTTTCCCCCATTTCTTGATTGGAACATCTTCTTTCCTGTTTCATCTCATAGTTTGGAATTGAGGTCCACAGGAGCTAACATCTTGGACAATAAGGGGTTTCCTTAAAGATGGAGGTGGGCCAACGGAAGAGCGATGAGCAGGTAAACCTACGGAGCTCCGAAGCCAACGCAGGAATCATGTTGAAATCCTGAAAGATAACCCCAATGAGCTGCAATGGTGTTGTAGGGGAAGGAAGCTGAACTATCCGAGAGCTACATGATTCACTCTGGGAAGTGAACACGCCGGGGGACCGGCCTTAATCCGTGGCGAAGTCTTGGCGGCAGGCGGAAAGAAGCATGCTCAAGATGGCCCCTGTGGCAGACTGCAGATGAGAGAGGCGGTCCGCCTATTGCTCAGACGTCGGAGAAACATACTGTGCGCCCGCCTGGTGGAGGGGAGGAGCAGAGACGGCGGTCCGGCCCTGACGTGACAGTAGAGTTTAGTGGCATCGGAGCTGGTGGTGCGGCGAAGGATTTGGAGGCGGCCCCCCTCCCCTGGTGAGATACGGCGAGCCCGAGAGGAAGGAGGGAGACGGCGAGGAGGAGCACAGCCCGGGACTAGAGAGGCGGTTGGGTCCTCCCCTCCCCCGGGGTGGAGGTGGTCAGCCCCTGGGGGCTGGAGTCCGGCATCAGCGTACTGGAGGCGAAGCGGGGACTGAGGGCAGCAGAGCGCAGTGCGGTTCCCGAAACACGAGCTGGGGAGAAGTGCTCACGAAGGCTGGTGCACATAGAAGGTACGGCACAGAAGCTCCGGAGGTGGTGGAGGGGCTAAGGGAGAGCTGACACGCGAGCTGAGGGGTAGGAGGCGCATCCCCTTGGCGAATCCCCCCGGAGAGAGCCTGCTGTTCAAGGCAGGTGGTGGGGTCAGGAGCGGCCCCCCAGGACACCCCAGGCAGTGGGTGGCGCAGGCACAAGGCGGTGTGAGAAGTGCGAGCTGCCCCCCCACCCCAGTTGGACAGAAAGAGGTGTTTTGGCAAAGTGTCACCGGGACTGGAGCAGTGGATGCCCCCAGAGATTGAAGAGGCTGCAGAGTAGGGGGAGAAGAGAGGAGGGGTAGGGAAGTCCCCTGCATCCTGGTCGGAGGTGTTAGGGGACCCGGGCTGAGGGATAGCGCGTGGCCCGGCACCAGGGAATGCTGCAGGAACCCCCACAAGGAACCTAAGCACGGGTTTACATTCCTAGGGACTGGTGGTCCCTCTGAGGTTAGTGGAAACTGGACTTCAGAGAGTGCACCTCGATAAGGGCCTACAGTAGTGTGCTGGGATACCAGCAGGAGCTGGTCCACTTTGGAGTAGGTCTTCGCTGGTGGCACAAGAAGTGGCAACAGGGGCTGGTCTTTGGAATACCAGTGTTGAAGGGAATTGAGGACTCTGAGACAGGGGGGCGAGAACCGCAAGCCTAATCCACCATGGTCAAAAGCCAGCAGCAAATGAAAAAATATGCGTAGGTGAAGGACAGAGTGCACAGACAGGATGGACTCGAGTGACAGACAGGGGAGAGATCCACAGGGGGGGAGGCAAGTGCAGTGACTTTGGATTTGCTAATGGAGGCGATACAGGTCTCCAGAGCCACTCTTCATGAGAGCATCAAAGAGGTAGGGGTGGATGTTTCCTTGGTGAGGGCTTACCTTCGCAAAGTATGTGAGAGGGTGACAGAAGTGGAGCAGAGGGTTAGTACGGTGGAGGATGAGGTCCAGAAGCTCAAAAACCAGGTGGCGGGCCTGGTGGGAGCGGCCCGAGTGCTGGAAGCTAGAGCAGGGGATGCAGAGGGCCGCTCCAGACGCTGTAACATCCGTTTGGTGGGAATACCGGAGAGAGTGGAGGGCCCCAGTGCAGAGCTATTCGTGGATCCCAAAGACACTGGGGATCAAAGGATTGTCCACCCTTTTCACAGTGGCGAGCGCCTATAGGGTCCCGGGACGGCTGCCACCGCTGGGGGCCCGCCAAGGGTGATGGTGGCCAAAATGATGAATTTCCGAGATCGGGATGCCATCTTACACGACGCCCGCAGGGTGGGGCACTATGAGATTGTCAGCACAAAGCTGCAGATCTTCCCGGACTTTACGTTGGAGGTGCAACGTCAAACGAGGTCATATGATGCTGTGAGAGGTCGGCTACGGGAACTTAACCTGAAGTATATGATGTTCTTCCTGGCGAAGTTGAAGCTGTTGTCAGGAGGGAAGTCATTGTTCTTTGCATCCCCAAGGGAGGTGTGCGACTGGCTGGACACGAGATCGCAAAAGGGGGATCCCCTGCTCGGGGGGGCCCAAGAAGGTGGTGCGCCAAGACACTGTGGAATGTGGATAATGTGGAAGGGTGATGAGTTGGGGCTAGCATTACAGACACAATCTATCTGGAAGTGAGGGGAAGTGGAAAGGGGGGATATGACACTGGAGGGGTGGCATGGCAAAGGTGGTGGACCCCCAGACCAAACAACGCTATTGGCTGTTAACCCCGGTGGAGGGGAGGATGGGGGGTTCAGCAAGATAAGGGGTCTACAGCTAAGGCGAGGAAGGGAGTGGAGGAATTGGCATCCAGGAGGGTTGGTTTACCTACAGTAGTTGTGGGGATCGGGGGTTGGAGGGGAGGGGGGTGTTTGGGGGGCCGCGGGACAGGGAGGCGGGAGGAGAAGGGGTGGGATGGAAGGTGGGGGGAGGGGGAACTGGGGCAGGGGAGCTGGGGGTTAGGGCGCCAGGTTGGGCACAGGCGCGGGAGGGAGCGGGCTATGTACATGGAGGAGATGGAAGGTTTGGCACAGCAGCAACAAGGTATGAGGTCGGAGTGGGGGTGGAGTTGGTTGCAGGTATTAAAGGTGTCGTAAGAGATGAAGGGGTAACTTGAGTGAAGACATCAACTTTTTAGATGGGTAGGCTAGGGAGTCTGAAAATTGGGACATGGAATGTCCGGGGGTTGGGGAGCTACCAGAAGAGGCGTAGAGTGAGTGAGTTCCTGAAGAGGCAGGGGATACAAGTGGCCTTGATACAGGAGACGCATGCGGGTGCTGGGGAAATTGGGGAAAATGTGGGGAGGGCAAGTAATCGGCACAACATTTTCAACCCAGGCTAGGGGCGTGCTTCTTTGGGTGGCGAGGGGGACACCATTGAAGGTGGAGGCGATATTAAAGGATGAGATGGGCAGAACGGTACTCGTGCAGTGCTCATGGGGGTCTCAGGTAATATAATTGCGGCAAAAATGTCACGGTAAAAATAAATCGCGGCAAAAATGCTGTGGTTTGACCCGGTAAAAGTGGGCCCCATTATACCATTTAAGGGGAGTGGGGGTTGCAGGGGTGTCCTCTGCTCCCCTTAAATGGTATAATAGGTCCAGAGGTTGCGGGGGTGTCCCCCGCATGTTTTACATGGATTGCGGTGCAAAAACCACAGCATTTTTGCCACAATATTCTGTTACCACAGCAATTTTTGCCGTGATTTTATCACATGGAACCCTCATGGGAGGGTAGGACAATCTGTTTGGCTAATTCGTACGCACCAAATCTGGATGACAAAGAATATTTTCCCTCGGTGCTTCGCATGATGGCGGCGTATAGGGGGGACATGATAATTTGGAGAGATTTTAATTGTCATCTGGATGAACGGCTGGATGGGTCCGGAGGCAGGGGGGTGCCTAAGAAGTATATGACGGGGTCTCTCCATAGGATAATGCAGGAACTTGATTTGGTGAAGGTATGGAGGGAGATGCATGGGGAGGAAAGGGGGTATTCCTATTACTCTGGCGTGCACGGTTCCTATTCGCAGTTGGATTACATTGTAACGGGAAGGGAGCATTGTCAGCATTTTGGGGAGACAATGTATCTGGGTGGACTCTGTCGGATCATTCCCCCTTAGTGGCTACGTTGTTTGGGGCTAATGAGAGGCCCCTGCGGCGGTTGTGGCGTTTGCAAAGGGAGGCGTTGCGAGATGGGGCATTTTTGGTGAGCTTAGAGAAGGGATCAGAGCGTATTTCGAGCTGAATGAGGGTTCGGTGGAATCCAGGTGAGTGCTGTGGGAGGCCTTTAAGGCGACTATGAGAGGGAAATGCCTATCTATGACAGCATGGATGCGTAAGCGGCTCCTAGGTACGCTGCAGCGAACTGAGGCTCAGGTGGCTGAACTAGATAGGGAGGCGGCGAGGGGTGCGGAGGTGGGGGAGGCCGTGGCGCAGAAGCTGGAACTCATTAGCCCCAAACAGTGCTCCTTCCCCTACCAGATGATGCTGAAGATTTAGGGGCCGCTGCCATGGCAGTTCTTCCTGTTCCTGTTGCCCCTTCTATCCATTGTGGAGACACATGTGACTACTCATGCACCATTCCCTTTGGCACCAAATAATATTTATACAGAAATCACAAGGTATAATGTATCTTTTGGAAACTTGTGGCATTAAGTAGCGTTCCCCGACTCCCCATCTAAGACCACTTTCTTCCTGGGAGGGGTAGATGCAATTTGTGCTATTCCATTATTGGAGTTGAATGACGTGGTCTTCTATGATTTCAATGCCCTGTCATATGTTCTGACCAACTTGTTTGATGACAGACATAACATTCAAACCACATATATGGAATTGCTGAGAATTAAACAGGCTAAATGGCTCTCCATCATTATGTGGCCACCTTTAAACCAGTTGGTCACCTCCACTTCTTTACCGGGAGTAAAAAAAAGGAAAACAGTCCTTTATCTTGGCTTATGCAATTAATTGAAAGATTCGCTAAATGTAGTACCATCCACTCTACTGCTTTTCCTGAACTGATGGACTTGACGCTTCTGGTTTATCACAGGCTTGGCAAATACAAGCAAGAAGGAAGACATCATGAAAATCGCCCCATTTCTTGCCACCCTGATCATTCAGAAACCTCAGAGGAAATTGTTTCAAATGATGCGTTGGAGCCCAGGCAAATCAGTGGGCTTAGGCATGGTATAGTTTCTCCAGAATACATGAAAAGGCAACAGTCCAACAATGTATGTCTACATTGTGGCATTCAGAACATTTCAGCAAAGAATGACCAGAGTGACTTTTAAAGTCAGCTGGAAGTGGCAAAGTCTGTTCTCTGAAGAACCCAAGGAACAAGATTTAGATCATCGGGGCTCTCTAATATTAGTCAATTAACATGCAGGCAACTGTTCCACATATAACTTTGCGTGTTGTTCTTCACTTGGAGGCCCACGGTCCTCTATTGAAGGCCGCCTTGTTGGATTCAGGCACCACCAACAATTTCATGCACATCGGTTTTGCCAAAAGATTCCCAGTCTCATGGGCCTGTAACTATGGGCCCCGGGGGCATTACCTTACGCGGTAATAACCCGCAGTCTAAGGGCATATTGCCAAATTATGGCCTTGACATCAGATTTACCTCTTTGTTATTCAACAATTGCTATCATCTTTGATGAGATGGAAGCTGGAAAACTGCCTCCTCGCTGTAAATACAAATGCCCTTCAATTTACTATCCAGAGCAAAAAATAACCTGATACGGTAAATACACCCTCAACGAGCAAGAAGATCAGCATTTAGTATTGTTACAATGCATCACAGACAAGATTCATTAGGCATCCCAGGTCTCCTGCTGCCTCTTTTCACTTCTTTGTACCAAAGAAAGTGGGAGCTCTCCGAATGTGCATCGTTTACAGAGCTGTTAAAGACATTGGAGTACAAAACAGATATCCATTCCCTCTGGCATCTGCTTGTGAGCTAAATATACTCACCTTATGTGTACACACATATAGAGCTAAAGGGGTTACTGTAATCTGATCTTTATGTGAGATGGGGATGAATGCAACACCACGTTCCACACTTGTTTAAGAACCAAGTCATGCCGTTTGCCCTTTGTACGCCCCAGGAGTATTCCAACACTTTATTAATGATGTCTTCCGAGACATCCATGATGAATTTGCAGGTGTTCATTAGGGGCCTGATTACAGAAATTTTACATGCACTGATGCAAGTGCAACTTTGCACGGTATTAACACTAGGGCAACATGTTTCCTAGGGAAAATCATATTCTTTCAATGCATTTTTGCAACAGGGCAAAGTGTAGCCCAGTGCTAATACCATTCGGTATGTACTAGGACAAACTTTGCCCTGATGCAAAAATGCTTTAAAAGAATATGTTTTTGCAACTTTGCCTTTGTGCTAATTCCATGCAAAATTGCACTTGAACTGGTGGAGAATTTCTGTAATCTGGCCTCTGGAAAACATGTTTGCTTATTCTCCTAATTTGGAAAAAAAAGCATTTTCTTTTTGAAAGGGTCCTGTGAAGATTGAGAATTGATTATACACCAAGTTCAAGAATATTTGGTTTTCATATGTGCACCGTGGAATTCTTAGGGTTTATAATCACCAATAAAGGCATATGTATGGTTATGAGAAATGTTGTGGCAGCACTAGATTGGCCGATCCCTGAAACGCTGGAGGCATTTCAAGACTTTCTAGGGTCTGACAGTTTTTATAGGCACTTTATGAAGGGGCTTTTATTTGTGGTGATGGCTTTTGCTCAGATCACCAAAGTGGGTGTTCCTTATTATTGGTTTCTGACAGGGGGTTTCAGTTCACTTCTCAATTCTGGTGTGTTCACCAAGGTATTGAGTAGCAGACTACGTCACACTTCTTTTTATCATCCTCAAAATGATAGATAGATAGAGAGAACCCAACTTTAGAACAGTACCTCCATTGTTTTTGTTTATAAAACCAAAACACAAGATTATTCCTGTCCTCTGAGTTTGCGTGTAACCATATCAATCATTCTTCCACTAAAGTGTCACCCTTCTTTGCCACATTTGGTCACCATCCTAGTATGCTGCCTATCACCTTGCCTCCTACCATTGTCGTTCTGCATTCTCAGACTAAGGTACACACACAACAGGATTTCCATCTGTACACCTGGAAGCTATTTCTTACCACCAAGGAATCTGACAATAATCTGGCAGATAAGCATTGCAAGAGTACCCCAGTCTATCGTGGGGGGGACTACATGTGCCTCTGCATGCACCAGCTTCTCATTCCCATGAATTGGAAACAGATTCCATGCAAGCGATCCTCAGAACCAACCAGTACTGTCCATGCTTCTCAATTGATTGCTTGTTTTCACAACAGACACCCCAATTGCCTTCATGTTGCAAGGGACCTGTTTGATTGGGTTCTGGGAGGGGAGACTTGATCGGCTAACACGCCTTAGCTGATCAGTTCAGCCCCCCCTGTACTCTCTTGTCAATATGTACTTTCTGTGCCTTCTGCATTGCTAAATCATCATCTGCTGGCACTACACCTCCCAGTATGTGAGTCTCTTAAATGCTGGGTGATTCAAGCCGGGATATTCACTGAGGCACCATTCCTCAATGAGTGTATTCTATGCCGGCACTGCCTATGTCTCCTGTATGACTCTCTTGTGATCTACTGCTGCTGACCATTTTCTACTGCTACTGTTTTGACCTGCCATTGCTGACCTATTGCGAATGTTGAATGAATTCCTTCTGCCATCTTCCCTGGTACTGTTCCATTCCCAACATTTGCCTAGGTTTTCTGGAGCCCTGTTGCATGCTCTCCGTTACTTCTCCTGTTTTTCATCTTTGGTCCTGTTTCCACTTGATGATGGTATTTTGTGGACTCCCGTGATAGCATCCTCCTTCAGCCGAGTTTAGTGGACTTTTTTTCCTTTCCGTACTCAAAGGAACTTCAAAGGAACTTTGATATGATATGATATTTTATTTGTATCGCGCTTGTACACAAGTGTTTCAGAGTGCGACTAGGCAAGGGAGGGGAACAGGGGAGAACACAACACAACAACAACAACGATCTTACTAGGCCCAGTGACATTGAGAACGCGCAAGTGCATGGGAATGGGAAAAGGGAAAAAGTGCATGGAAGGGGGAGAGTGGAAAGTGTGGAGCAGAGGAGAGCAGATGAATAATAATAAATAAAACATAAATAGAAAATGGGGGCAATAAACAGTGGTAGTGCAGCCAGCAAGTGGCAAGTGCTGTGTTTAAGGCAGCAGACTGGGTAAGTCTGATAAGTGCAGAAAAAGAAGAAAAATGGGGGCTGGGGGGCTGTAAGGGTACAGATACAGTCCCCAGGGCAAGGAGTGGCCGGGAGGCAGTGCAGGAGGGTGGCAGAGTGAGCAGACACCTGGGCCCAGGGGACAGAGGGTGGCCAGGTTCACAGTGCCATGAGAGAGCAGATCAGCAGGCGAGAGGGGGAGCGAAGGCGGAAGCAAAGAGGAAGGTCTTGAGGTTCTTCCGGAACCAGAGATGGTTTTCCTCATGTTTTCCTGTGCAGATTTTCCAGTGGGCCTCTGCACCATTGGCCTTTTTTGAGTGGGATGAAGTAAAGTATTTGTTACAAAGCTTCCAGAGTGTATTATTATTGACACATCAAATCTTATGTCAAATTAATTTTATGTCAGATTTTGGAATGTTTAAATGCTTTTTAATCTTTAACTAGGGACAAATGTGGTCTGGAATTCACCACATCGAACCGTTTCTCCAAAATGTCTTCTGGTTACTTAGAGGTGTTGGCCGTTCACACTACTTTTGTTCACAGTATGTAATATGGGGTCACTTTGAAAAACATTTCCAGGGCCACTTTTGGTTCCCAGTCCAGCCTCCGTTGGTTTCCTGGACTTCTTTTTGACTCTTTCTTCACCTCCCGTTTTCAGTGTTATACTTTCAACATGTCTATTAGATTCCCTGCGTATCCAGATTACCCTCAGGTGGGTGTATGTTTCTACCTTGTGATGATTAATTTTGCCCTACAAGACTGCTATTAACCTTTACTTCTGTTTTCTACGTACAGTTCGAGCTTGCATGGTAGGTGTGGTTTCCTCCCTCCATTCTTCCACCTTTCTTCGTTGGGACTTCATGGTTCTGTCGCTCGATGGGAGAGGTCTATATCCTTGTGGATACCCAATGGTAACCCGATACTTTCTCGGGCCACTAGACATAAGCTCCAGCAAACATTCCCCTCTCTTCAAAAGAATAGAAAGGATGGCGTGAGGCTTGCATTTGTATCATACTCCTCCAACCATCATTGATTAGCTGGAAGGACACATTAAACCAACCACCTGTAAAAGAGCTCAAAAGGACTGAAACCAGGGGACTTCAGAAGCACCTACTAGCAAGCAAAATGGATGTAGGCAAGGTACTTACCCCGCTGCTATTTGTATTTGTCAGCAAATGCTCTCAACAAGCATTGGAGGACCCTCCTAAACCAATCACAAAGCCATTTGGTCTCGGGGTTTGTGGATCGCACCATCGGTATTATTTCTACCACTAATGTGGTAAAGGCTTTACATCATGCTGGTCATAAACTGAGCACCTTTGTGGGAGACCACCACTTCCGGATATACCATCTTGGAGAAGATCCCTAATGTACATCTCCATCATTGCCTTTGTGTTCTTCGTATCACCACTTCTGGGTACTTCATTGTTTAGTCTCCTACAACAAAGATGAACCTTTTGCCACTGAAACTGAGGGGATCCAGGTGACCAACAATGTTGATTTCCACCTGCAGAAATGTTATCCCAATGACACAGTGGGTAACTAAGGGAGCCTGCGATGGCCTGTGTGCCTTATGTATGATCTGGTACCAATGTCATGACACGTAAAAGGTCTCCTTGTATAGTGTACGCATGGGTCATACAATTTTTTCAGAAGCATAGTTCAGGTTTTAGCCAAGCCCAGGTTGCCTCCAGTTGGATCTTATATGCCAATTTGAGATGTCCCCTTATCAGTGATGGAGAAGAACCACCATCCTGCACAGTAGTCCACACTGTGTGCTATGAAGTGACCCATTCATTTACTACACTTTGTGCTCCCTGTTGGGTGCTCTCAGAGGCCTGTTTCTTTGCACCCACCATCAAAATGGTCAAGATAGAATCCATCCTTTGCCCCTTCCCTGATGCCTCCCAATCATGGAGCTCCAGCAAATCAGGGATCGGGAGGCCAAGATAATCCTCCTTCTGGTTCCTTTTCAGCCTAATTAAAATAGAAATAAAAAATTCGTACTTCATGCTATATTCCAGCCTCTAAGCAAGGGACCAGGGTTCGAACCAGTGCAGCTGAGGGCTGTCTTGTTCCTAAAACAGCACATTGCCACTGAGCTATCTTCCCGGCCCTCATGGAGCATCTTCCACCTTCAGTGACACATATGCCATGTATTGGCGATTTGATTGGGGTAGGACCATTGTGTGGTCTCAGAGAATCAGGCCACAATAGCATAGAGTGAATCTTCATGAAAGCAGGGCATTTCCCACCTAGCCCAGGCACCAAGATTCAAAGTAGGGGCCAGTGCAGCAAGTGCCCACATCTTGCCCTCTCTAACATGGAGCCCATTAAACTGATCAATATGCAGTGAAGGGAAATCTGCAAAGACAACAGACCATTTGAGCCCCCTTTAAAAAATAAATCCCCTGCCACCTAGAAATGTGACCACATAGCCACTGATTTGACTGAGAAGCATCCATAGATAAAGGTCTTATTCTTCTTGAGGCGGCGGCGGTGGCTGCAGCAGCAGCAGCAGCAACAGCAACATCAGCAGGGTACATTCTGATGCCATTGTGCCTCACTGTGACTGCTTATAGAGCTGCCTGGGTGTCTGGTATGCTGCTTTCCTTATCATTGTGGCTGGAGGGGTGCTTAGGCCAGTCACCATAAATCAGTAGACAACCATGGCATTACTGATACAGGAGAAGAGTTGTGGGATTCCTTCCTTAATTCTCGTTTCTCCCCCTTCCATTTCCTGGACAGGCTCATGTTGTGTCCAAGTGACGGAATAGAAGCAGATACATGCTGCTACCACCGCAGAACCCCTACATGATAACACTAACTAGTAAATGTTGCTTTTTTTAACTGGGAGCAGAAACACACAACCATTGGCAATGTCAACAATGTGGGCTTTTGTGTAAGGATGGGAAAGGCACTTGCCAGGCACTTCCATAGTGGTATTAATTGCAATTGATAGTAGCAGGTGGAAAATGGTGTGAATAACTGGGCATCTAATAGCAGTGCCTGCCAAATGTCCAATGCTTATACACAAACCAAAACTGTTGGCTTTACCAATGCTTGTTTTTAACAGGACTTCAGTGAAGGAGATGCATAGTGCTTATAAATTGAGTGGCTGAAGGCAGACCTGGTTAAGACATTTTTATTACACCAGTAGCGTGTTTACAGCTCCATTTAAGTCATTACCTTACAGAAAAATACTTTGAAAAAACACTGGCAGGAACTTCGATTGCAAAGTTTGATGATAAGGCTTGAGCAAAGAGAGCTCAAAGAGTTCCCAGGAGTAGTTGTTTTGGGTGGAGGTGCAGAACTTAGTGGGAACAGCCATTATGATTGGCATGGCAATGGGAAGTCAATAGGTGGGCATCTAACCAAACAATACCTACAAACTTTGTGTCCGCCCTCATACGCCATTTCTCATTATCTGTTCTCTAATGCAATAGTTTTGGCTTATATTTTGTACTAGCTGGTGTACCCAGCATTGCCCATGTCCTGATCGAGTAGTGTCTCATGTGCCCCGGAGAAAGTTGCTCTTGTCCTCTTGTCGGCAAGTCATGCTGCTGTTTGTTGTTGTGTTTCAGAAGCTCTTGATATTGATTTTTTCACTTTGCATCAGATGGCGCTTTTCCAAGTGATGCTCGTTTTTTGTGCGGCCTTGTTTCAGTCCCTAAATGGCTGCAGTACATTTGAGAACGATTGATTGATTGTCCTCCCTTCTTGTGAAAGAACTTAAGTAAACTGTAACCTTGCCATTTCCCATATTTGGAGTGGCGTATTCAAAATTCTTTTTTTTAATTCCCTTTAAAAATGCTTTACTAATCAGTTTCGAACTGTATACAGTAGTAATACATTTTAAAGTAATAATCAACATATTGAACATTTTGCTTCAGACACTTTTCCAAATGTTGTCTCCTTCTAGTACCTACTGTAGTGAATCGGGGTGCGCATCAGTAAATGAGGGTGTCTACGGAGTACATTTTCTGCATCCAAACATTGCCTACTATCTTGCCTCAGACAAAGGAGGAATCCATGCAAAATTTGGTAGTAGTGGGTTCAATGATGTGGATTTGTATAGCAGGACAGTCATACATACACACACACAAACACATGTTTTTTGCATATCAGATTTTTGCATGCAAACAAAGACTGCGATCTTGCCCCAGACAAAAGAGGAATCCATGCACAATTTGCTAGACTTAGGTTCAACGGTGTGGATTTGTATAGCCCGACAAACATACACACACACACATACATACATTTAGCTTTATATATAAAGATTTCTATTTATTAGAATTTATTAAGCTCATTCGCAAAAGTGCTGTACACACATTAAAACAAAGTACAAAAAATGAAGATCATGAGAGTACAACAATAGGTCTATAGTTAGGAATCAGACAAAATAGAAAGGTAGTGGGCTTTGCGACGGGTCTGGAAAATGTGATAGGTAGATGAGGAACAGATAGACAGTGGAAGAGAGTTCCAGTGAAAAGGTGAAAGAAGAGAGAAAGAGCAAAAGTGGGAGGAACCGCAAGGGGTTTAGGGATGATAAGATGAAAGGTATTTAGAGAACAGAGCGAATGAACCGGAATATAGAAGGAAATTTAGGATGAGAGTAGGGAGGAGCTAAACTATGGAGGCACTTAAAGACAATCGAAAGGAAATGGCAAAGAAGCTGGAATTCAAATGTAAAATAGAGGCAGAAAGGAGCAAGGAGGTACTGGGTGCACAGTGGAAAGAGAAAAAAGAAGATGGATAGAGGAGTTATACATAGAGTAAAGAGGAGTAAGACGAGATGCAGGGAGACCAACAAGAAGTGGTCAAGACTCCAGAAGATTAGTGCAGTGATAAGATCTTTAGAGGCATGAAATGACAGAAAGGGGTAAGGACGATGGAGGTTGAAAAGAAGAAAGTGACAGTTGCAAGAAGTAGATGAAATGTGAGAAGAAAAAGAAAAAGAAGAGTCAAATAGAGCACCAAGATTACAGGCGAAAAGAGAAAAAGAGAGCTGAGATGAAGGAAATAAAAGAAAAGAAGGAGGGGAAGAAAGAGGAAGAGAGGGTGGGGGAAAATAGTACCTCGTTTTGGATGGATTGAGATGATGGCAATCTGAAGACATCCATGATTGTATAGCGCTAAGGCAGGCAGAGACTTTAGAATGAAGAGAATCAGTAAATTCAGAAAAAGAAATGAAAATCTGAGGGTCGTCTGCATAGAAATGAAAGGATAGATTAAAGGACGAGATGAGTGAAGACAGAGAGATAGTGTAGAGAGAAAAGAGCAGTGGACCGAGCACAGAACCTTGACACACACCATAAAAGAGGGTGCAGGGAGAAGAAAGAGTACTGGCCCAGGACACTGAGTAAGAACGATCCGTGAGATAGGACTGGACCCAAGAGTGTGGAGGGCCAGAAATGCCCAAAGAAGAAAGACAAGAAAGTAAAGTGGGGTGATCTACAGTATCAAAGTCGAGAAGAAGACTAGAGGAACATTCGTTGTGACTTGCCCAGAGAAGAGAGCGTGAGACATGTTAAAGAGCAGATTCAATGAAGTGGGCAGGGCGAAACTAGACTGTAGTGGGGGAGGAGAAAGTGAAGGTGTAAATAAGAAGAAACTTCTGAAAAGACAAGACGCTCCAACAGTTTCGATAGAAAGGAAAGAAGAGAAATGGGACGAAAATTAGAAGGAAGTTTTAACTTTTAACTATTACCATTATTATAAATTGAGGAGAGTTTGGTTTTGCAAAAATACATTTGCGTAAGTAGATGGGTGTTCTGGATTGTATCATTTGTAAAAAAAATATATTGGTATTTACTGTGGTACTGCAACTTGTGATCCAGCGCTAAGAGCGCTGGAACAAGTTGCGGCTATGGTAATTGCGTTGGCCGGTATCCCCGCAGATTTTTATATTTAAAAACATTTTTTCATTGATTTTTTTAATACTTTATAACATGGGGTTTTACTGTACGAATTATTTTTTTTCCCACTCAGATGCTTCAAAATTGTCTGCTTTGAGTTTTGGCATGCACTAACACACTAAACACTAACCAGTACATTATGGAGGCATCCAACCCAACTGTTGTGATGGAACAAGGACGAACAGCAAAGAGAAAGAACCAGAATTGTTTCTCAGGCTACTTTAAGTTTCTATCTTTATGGCTTCATTATGAGTTTGGCAGTCTGGAAATAAGGGTGACGGTACTTTTCCCTACTTTTCCCTCAAGCACCGGCACCATTAGCAACGATGCTTGTGCTTCAATGTCCCCAATTCCTGCGGAGTTCTGTGGGACTCCCCGGGAATGTGATTTAACTTTCAGCCACCACACATGAAATCCCGGTGGCACCGGGATATCAGGCGGTGAAAACAGTGTTACGGGGTTGGCGGTAGCCCGCCGCCTACCGTCGGGTTTTTACTGCTGACTACGTTATTATTCTCCGCTAACCTGTGATGAGGCCCTTGGTGACTGAAAATCAGTGCTGCGTAGATTTGTCAATCCATAAAATGGATTACAATAATACTAATGCAAACAGTGCCTGCTCTGTGGTCAGAGCATTTTACTCCCTCTTAAAAAGTAGCCTTTCCCATGCCAGATTAGAAAATGCACGTATTTCTTTCCGTGTAGTCTTTCTTTGCTTGGGCTGGGCAATGTAATCCCTTTGCCCTACGTGTTGATAGAATGCTAGTACATCCGTCTTTGTAAGCAGATTAGTGGTAAAATGTCTCAGAAAATAGCAGAAATCTCTGCACAATTGGGAATACCCACTTTTTAGCATCAGAAAATGAATCAGAAAGATAAACGTTAGTTAAAACGCTTTTTTCCAGCAAGTTTGTCCTGAAATACCAGATATATCCACTGGGTGGCAGACTCCAGCCGTTGTCGTTACAATACTCTTGTTTTTTTAGGAGTATTTACAGCTCAGACTTGGACGTGGTCTGTTCTGTTATCAATCAGACTTTCTTATACATGGGGCACTAATTTTTGTGGACAAGTCGGCGGTGTCAGGTAATGAAAAGTCACTAATCCGGTGGGCAATTTGGTCAAAGAAATCTTTTTAAAGACGTGTACGTTATCCGAAGGCTCTTGTGTAATCGCGAGCGTGTGTGTGCCTGGTTGTGTAATGGCCGCCTTCAAGGCAATGCGAGGATTCATTTGTCCTGGGTGAGCTCCCTCATACAGGGAGCAGCTGGCGATCTCGCTGTGCTGTGCTGGTGCTGTGCTTCTGTGAGATTATAGTGGTAGTTTCTACGATATCCATTTAGCATTCATCTATTAATTCATATCATAGAAGAATGTCCCCATAAATGATGATTTACTGAATGCCCCCGACAATGGAGACAAATAGCTCCTTGCTTTCTGGAAGACCCACTGGTCATTAGGAAATAATGCTGTTATTACACAATAGGAATACGTGTTTCAAATGAGGTTTAAAGAGTTTCTAGAGACTGTAGCTAGGGTCACCGGTTTCATTATAAGAATGTATGTTATGCCTGAATGTTCCTGTGGTAAGGTTGTAAACATTCTCTTCTTTTCCTGCTATGTTTTACTCAACTTCTCTAATAAGAAGGTCAAAGAAGATTTATTTGATTTGTTTTACTTTATTCACAGAGAGCGAACCCCCAGATTTGCGAAGCAGCTGCACACTGTACCCAGGGAGAGGTATAGGCATAAATTATCAGGGGTCTGCAGTTTGTGGTTCTCCAGGTGTTTTTGAACTACCACTCCCAAGATTCCTCTCCATTAACTATGCAGGCCAGAGCTAATGGGAGATGTAGTTCAGACAAATGTTGCAGGCTCCTGGATTGGTTGGTTGCATGGGGGAACATGTCTTATTGCAGTTATTAGCAGCATACCATATAGATGAGCAGGGAATCCTTAGCATGTACAGCCAGTGGGTAACACATGTCACTGGTAAAAGGGGGCACATGGTTTGAACATGGGGTGGGCTGTAAAGTGATGTGCTCAGGAGTGGGGGCTGGGTGGGTCCCGGTGGGTCCCGGGTTCAGATTTGCTTGCAATGGAGCCATTTCTTTTCAAAACGAGTGCTTTAAATGGGCCGGTCCTACCAGGCCTTCAGTACCTGCACTTCTTATTTTTGAGCATTTGAGTACCTGCACTTCTCAACGCCTGAAAGAGAGTACCGGTACTAAACTATGTTGCACGTTGAAAATGAAAGCTTTTAATTTCACTTTATTGCAACCTAAAGGACTAAGCTGCTGCAGCCTTTGCCGGGGAAAGCAGCGCCTTCCCTCCTCCTCTCTCCACCACCCCACAGTGCCCATGAGGTCTCCTTCAGGGCCCACCCTGTAGAAAAAAGGAGAGACAAACATGCATCTCCTGTGCTCTCAGCACACTAGGCGCGGCACACTGTTTCGCTAAGTGGGCTTCACCTGTTACCATTGCTGTCCTTTGATGGAGCAGGGATTGATTTGGAAAGGCTAGGAAATTACCTTTTCAAAGATGTTTCTTTTTTATCAGCAAGTGCCTATTCTAATGTTTAAATATTTAAGTAATAGGTGTTGTGATGGAACGTTTTCGACTGAAAACTCGACACAGTTCCAGTTACTTACCAAATTTCTTATTAGGCAATGAAAGCAAGCAATAATAAAACTCCACTTCTAAAAGTTAGTTTACAGCTATGATATCTGCTAGTTTGATACGCAAAAAAAGCGTATAATATAATGTAGATATTCAAAGTTCCTTAACACAGTGTTTAACAACAAAATGAAAGTTTGTGTCGAAGGATCTCAGATACACTGTTTTACCAAAGTGTGTGCTCCTTGGCACATCATTTAATCTCACTGGGCATTGCCTGCACACAACAGGGTGTGCCTAAAAGGGACGTGTGCCCAAGGTGCTGCGTCGAAATGGCTGGTGCCGACACGGCTGGTGCCAAAAGCGATGCGCTGCAATGTCCGTCTTTGTCGCTTAGTACCTGCACTTCTTTTTTTCGATTTAAAGCACTGTTCAAAACCTTGACATTCTTGATGAATTTAAGGGTCTTACAAAGCACATAATATAGCAGAGAACTGGCTGAATGTAGAGGCCCGAAGATAAAATGAGTAGAGGGCTGCATTAATAGCTTTCCTGGGAAAGTTGAAGAGCTTAACTGTCGTTGAGTTTCTTGGGCAAGTGCTGTTTTTCTTGTGAAGTTTAAGGAGCACAAATAGCTTTGAGGTCTTTGTAAAGCTTGGAGAGTGTGAATAGTACTATTTTTCTTGCGGAAGTGGGGGTCTGGGCGGGGGTGTGAAACAGATGTTGCAAAGGTCACCTGGGGTAGGGCGGGTGTGCACAGACATGGGTCCCAAGCCTGTTTGGCCTAGAGGCCCATGCTGCAATGATGATGCCCCACGAGGCCGCAACACGTCTCCTGGGTGGCTTGTGGCCTCGTACAAAAGGGGTGTGACCTAGCCATTCGGGCGCAACTGCCTCTTTCGGGTGCGATCAAGCCTGAATTGCACATGGGCTTTGCATATTCTGTAACAAGTAGGCAGGCTGGAAAACAGTGGTCTGGAGGGTTGACCAGAGCTATGCGATAGGCTCTAATAAATTCAAAACCTTACAGCCATCAGTCCTCAGTGTCGTAAATGTAACCCCCTTGTTAACCAGGAAGTGACAAAAAGCAATGTCTGGGCAACTGTTCAAGAATGCCTTTGATCCCCAGTGAGGAGGTCAGAGTCACCTGATGCAGTTGTAAACCCCTCAAACAAATGCACAAATCAATTCTAAACAGTTACAATGAGAAATAATAATTGTGTTGACTTCCTCCTTGCTGGTTTGTCCCTTTCTGTGGTCACTGTAGTCAGGCTCTGCTGCGGTCACAATAGTCAGAATGCAGAGCTCTCTTCCGATGGTCCTCCCTCCCTACCTGCCAGACACATGGGGGCTCGGCTTGTTTCAGGTCTTGCAACACTTAAGTCACCTTTCCCTAGATCTTACTCTGGCCAGGGAGCTTTGGGATTGCACCCATCAGGGGCTGAGCCAGCCTCAGATTTTTTGGGGGGGCTGGAAGTTTTGAAAGCAGTTAGAGGGTGGGACCATTAAACCCATTGCACTGTGGACCCCACTCCCTTCTTCTGAGCCCAGAAGGCTGAATAGCTATTTCAACTTCCATTGGCCCATTAGATTCATCTTTCAACCAAATTCAGAGGCATTTTAGTTTTAATAAAATGCTAATTATTGGAGGACTGGGCCCGCTAAAAGCTGTTAGACCCAGCAGTTAAGCCTTTAGCTTCATCATAAGGCAGTTGTCTTCCAATGTTTTCATGCCAAGATCCCTTTGAAGAATTTCTTTTACAGGTGTGCCCCCACCTATCCCTGGCTTCTGGGTTTAGCTGGCCCATGGAAAGGGAGGCAACCGTTATGTCGAGCATGCCTTTATCCAGGAGTTGTTTGTGGGTGTTGGCATGCCAAGACACCACCTTCACCAACTCTAATGCATAACACTAAACCTTGAAGGGGAGGACATGCTTAGATGGTTTTGAGGGGTATCCTGTTAAAATCAAGATGGCATTTGGTTTCCTAGAAGGATGAACACGCATACCTATAGGAGGACACCAGAGAATTGAAAAATATGCTTCTGCTGCAGGAGGATCGAAGAGGGAATGACGCCAGTTTATCAAACCAATAGTCTCTGATTGTTTCATTGCAGGTGTATAGGAGGGAGCATCTGTTTCAAATCTAAAAGATCCAAAGATTGATCACTGATGATGGAATTTACACAGCATGCAACAGGCTTGCTCAGAACATATGTCTTTTTCGTTTTGGATTCTTAATTTGCACTGCCTTATTTTCTGCCTCATCCCTCACCTTGCCCTGCTCTCTCTGCTTACCTTCAAATGCCGCTTTTCTGTCACGCTTCCCTCTCTCCCTCTTTTGGATGTACTGTCTACACTCTTACTCACTCTTTCGCACTCCCTCCTCTGTTCTTTCTACCCCCCCCTGTTCTGTCACCCGTCATGCTCTCCCTCCTTTCCATGTCTGGTCTGTACTCTTACTCACTCGTTCACACTCCCTTTTGTGTTCTCACATTAAATCTTGGATTCTTGATCACCTTTCACCTTCACTCCCTTACTATTTAGTATCCTCTGTCTTTGCCACACCTTCCTGTTCCTTCTCTATGACTCATTATTCTCCTATCTAGACTTTACATTTTGTTTAGTTTCTTCCCTTTATCCCTACCATTCTCTCTGCTCTCCCTTTCACACAGTCTCTTGGTTCTCCCTTCCATCTATTGAGAGGCAGTTACAAGTATACTGAAAGAACTATGTACAATGCATACTGCAAGAACTATGTACAATACATAACACACCTCTTTACCTTCTGAACAAAATAACAAAAAGGAAGGTGAGTTCTGCATGTGAAATAACAAATATGTGAAATAACAAACAAGTGATTACACCAAACTTGTGATTAAACAAACATGCACCAACAGTACAGTGATGAGACAATGCAATGATATTGTGAGGGCTGTTGTCTAAGAAGCACACATTGATCTCTTGACTACTCGCTCCTTATTCCACACACACCCCTCCTTCTAACTGCACAGCATTACCAAAATCCTCCCATATGGTTTTGGCACCTGAGTAATTGGGATCTATTTTTTGGTCTATCTGGGAAGCTTAATGTTGACTTCTTCACCTCTCCTGACATTCACCAATTTAAATCCATGTTTTTTATCATACCATCTTTTTGATTCTTCATCCTTCATTTTCATCCTCTCTCAGACAACTTTAACATTCACGTCTACCATTTTGGAGTGACCCATCCACCTCGGCACTAATAAAGTGTTGGGCTTTCAGCCCCGCATTAGCTCAAATGGGTTGACACCACTCACTGGATGAGGAGTACTCCAATATTGGAACACTCTCCAAAGCATCTCCTCCTGCCCGTCTCCACCAACCTGGATCGACATGCACATCGCTTCCATTAGTATTCTGTTAAAACGCTCAACACATCCATTACTCTTTGGGTGATACAGTGCTGTTATTTTCTGTTTAATACCATACCATTCTCCACTGCCCACCCATGAAACTTTTTGGAGATAAACTGGGGACCATTGTCACTAATCAATACTGCCGGCCAACCTTCCCTCCAAAAGATAGTCTCTAGAAACCTGATCACATTCTTTGATGTAATATCTTTAATTACTCCCACTTCTGATCACTTGGCAAGTAAATCCATGACAACAACCGCATGAAAGTCCTGGACCCCTCAAAAATTCAACAGTCCCAACAAATCTATGCCAATGGTGCCCTAGGGGATTCTGGGCACTTGAGGTATCACAACGGTAGGAGTTCTTGTTTCCAACACTTTATCGCTATTCTTAGACTGCTCACACTCATTGATTCTCAATTCAATAAATGTGTCCATTTCCGGCCACTAAAATTCAATCTAAGGAGTGCTTTAGTTCTACAAATTCCCATATGTGCCTTATGCCCCAAATCCACCACATGTTCACGCATATCATCTGGCACCAACAATCTCTAGCCCCTACACAGCAGTTTCACTCCATTGTTCATCAACACTACAATTCCACCTCTCTTGTGTCATCCTCCTCACACACCATCCTCCTGACAAGCCTCCAGCCAATCCATCTCCTGTAGAGACTCTTCCACAATAAAGATGTCCTTGACACCTTCTTTTCCCCAGATATAACACTCATCATCCCCCAACAGTGGCTGCCTGGATAATACATCCACCACAACTTATGCCTACCATGTACATGCTCGGCAGCAAATTTCTAATCCTTGTAGCCTTGAAATCCATTTAGGGATCTGCCTAGAAACACCATCCAAACCATTTTTTTAAATATTGCAACTAAGCGTTTGTGGTCGTTGAGAACAGTAAACTCCCTTCCATACAAGTACGCCCTGAATTTTGTTATGGCCCACAGCACTGCCAGTGCGTCTTGCTCTATAACTGAATAGCGTCCTTCTACTTCTTTAAGCGCCCTCAAGGCATATGCTACGGTGTGTAGTACAGCTCCATACTCCTGCATGAGCACTCCTCCGAGCCCACATTCTGAGACATCAGTGTATACTATCGTACATGCATTATCTTTGAACCCTTGTAATACCGGTGATTGAGTAATAGCCTTCTTGATTCTCACAAACTCTTCTTCACACTTCTCATTCCACTCAAATCTGACACCCTTTCTCAAGAGCTTTCTCGTGTTTACTGTTTTGCTGGCCAAACCTTTTACACATTTTGCATAGTATTCAATTACGCCAAGAAAGAATGACACTTCTGCTTTGTTTTCTGGAGATGCAATCTCTGTAATGGCTTTGACTGTGCTCACTTTGGGTCGAACTCCATCACCTGAAATACTATATCCTAAGTAGGCTACTTGTGTTCTCCTAAACTTGCACTTTTCTAATGTTAACATTAAACCTGCATTTTCCAATTTATTCAATACCTGCTTTAATCTATCATCTTGTTCATCATTGTCCTTACCCCATACCAAAATGTCATCTTGATAGAATCTTACGCCACTCACACCACACAAAATATTGTGCATGACATGGTAGAATACACTGGCAGCTGAAATGAGTCCAAACGGCATCCTCACACATTTGAACAGACCAATAGGTGTAATGAGTGTAAGGATATTATGAGAGGAGGGATGGGTTCGAACCTGGTTATAAGCATATTTGAGATCCAACAAACACTATACCTTGGATCCACTTAGACCAGTAATCATTTCATCAATTTTTGGTAATGGAAATTTCTCTGTGATAATGTTCTTGTTGACTTGTTTGAGATCTATGTATAATCTTATCGAACCATTGGGCTTCCTCACTATCATAATAGGACTCACCCATTCCAAAGCTTCTGATCTCTCAATTATACCCTCTTCGAGCATTATTTCAATTTCCAACATCTCTTTTGCAGGAACTGGCCTGAGTTTTGCAGCAAATGGAACAGCATATTTTTTTTCAAACACCACTCTCGAATATTTTGGGAGCCCATTTGGCCACAGTGGCCTCATCACTCATCTTGACCTCATTTCTGACCCCTTCATTGGGTTCCGTCACCACCATGTTGCATCCATAATACACTTGTTCTTTCCCATTGGGGTCTAGTTTCATACCAAGGGCAGCTTGGCAGCTTCAAGACAATAGATTCTCCCCAACACTTGTCACATATATCTTACTAAAGGTAGATTTACCTTTCAAACACAACTCAACATCTAACTCTCCAATGATCGCTATGGGGTTTTTACCATAGGTGTTCGCCCTTACACTTACCTCCTCTAATAAACAATTCCCCAAGCTTTCCTCCTACAATTTTTTTACTGATCGAGGTGTAGTCCGCACCGTTATCAGCCAACATCACAATTGCAATACCATTTACTTTGATTAATGTTCTGGTTTTCCTAATCTAAATCTTACATCTGCAACATCATCAATATCCTCTTCAACGATTCCTACATTGGCACCCCAAAACCCACAGCATTTTGATAGGTGTCCCTTTCTACCACTGTGCCTACATTCTACAAATATGGCTCTGCAATCTCTATCTCTTGCTAAATGGTTACTGTTTCCATTTCTGTAACAGCCCCTGGAGAAACTGGGGCCTTCACGGCCACCAGCTGATTCACTGCAAGAGCTTTGGAATCCTCACCCTCTTCCTTTAAATTTCCAGTCATTATTTCTGCCCTTCCCCTTGTTCCTTCAGTCATTCTCCTGGTCTCTGACATAGGTATCTCCTTTTCCAGACACTCTGTTGAATGTCATTTCCTTCCCCAAAACACTGGTGTCAGTCTGTTCAGGACCTTTGCTTGAATTGTCCGCAGTTGCTGCTGCTCTCCCTTCTTTGGCCAGCTCTTTTATTCACGTTGTTGTATGTTCAACATCCTTGGCTATCTCCAGAGCCCTATCTAGGTCTGGATCCTTTTCTTTCCATAACTCCTCACGCACCTTATATTTGGCAAATTTTGTAATTAGTTGATCCCTTAGTTGTTCTTTTCGACAACATGGTTTAAATTGGCACTTGACTGCCAAGCCTCATAACGCTGTATGAAATTCTTCAATGGTTTCTGCTTTCTTTTGTTTCCTGGTGGAAAAGCGGTATCTCACTGGTATTTTGTTCTCCTTGATCTCATAGTACTTATTCAGCTTTAATAAACTCAGATCAAACAAACTCAAAGTTACTCCTTCTTCAGTTGGTTCAGAGAGTCTTTTCAATACCTCCAGCCCCCAGACAATCAAACAGAAGAGCATCCTTCCTCTCCATAGAGGAGGTCGGACAGTAAACTGCAAGAATACATTAAACAATAATCTTCTTTCCACTCTTTACAACTAATAGCTGGCTCCCTGCAACCTTGAGGCAGAATAAATGCTGGGTCAGGTATGCTTGCCATTACAAAGTGTATTCTTTTGTTCACCAGTGGAGAAATGTGGTTCCAGAGTATACTGCTTCAGTTGTGAGGGAGAGCTATTCACTGTTTTTAGGGCAGAGTATATATTTGGACAGTGTGCAAGTTTGTCACTACGCTTGTCTTTCCTTTTTTTTTAAACAAAGTCTACTTTTTTGTGCTTCCTTCTTTAATTACTTCCACTTCACTTGTTAATAAATGTACTGTCCTTTGTGCTTTATTTTATTTATTAGACTGTTCGCTTTAATTATCTCTATATATTGTTTTGCTTTCTTCACTAGCTCTGTGCGACACAAGGATTCAATGCTGCCCTGGTCTCCGTTTGGAGCACTGTCAAATGCTGTGCCAGAGACAATGGCAACGGGCGTAAACAATATTGCCTCCGCATTACTGCGTGCGCGATGATCTCTGTTTTGAAATGCTGTCAAAACACTGTGCCAGTGGTCATGCCAATAGATGTAAACAACATGGCCTCTACGTTGATGCGCTCATGAGGGTCCTTTCCTCAAATGCGCTCACTCAGTTGCCTGTACGTTATCGAATGTTGGGGTTCGCTGCAAGCTTCAAAGTAATGCACTCCAGACTCTCACCCGCAAAATAAGTTGAAGACAGTGGGCCCAATCCAAAATCCCAAAATGGTCCAAGTCCTGGGCCCAGGCCACCAAGTCTGTGCGCTGGGACCACAAACTCACTGTCTCACTATTTGCGCACTTCGAGCAGCCAAGTTAACTGTTCCACGGAGTCAAACCGGCTCCAGCTTCAGTTGACATTTTGCGCCTCACCTGGGGATCCTGTGGCAAAGCTCTGTGGTGTCTGCTTCTTCACATCAGGATCCCCTTTTCACAACCGAACGCCAACAGCAAGGCATTGGGATGTCAGCTCTGGCTGCTCCTTCACAAAAGTCTCAGGGGAACCCCTGGGATTTTCCTTCACAGTTTGCAATCCTCAGCCCACCATGAGTTCACGCCACTGCCTCTATCCTCTGCAGCCCAGGCTGTGGTCTGTCTCATTGCTAGTATTAAAGAGTCCAACACGTTGATGAAGGTGAATGAACACACGTTATTAGGATCACTTCAATTGGGCTGCAGCTTCCTTCTCCTTGATCAGTACTGAACTGCCTCCAGTTCCTATCATAACATTCTACCACTTCAGGAGTTATTTCTGATGTCATAGCAGCTGATTCTATTGAGAGGTAGTTACAAGTATACTGCAAAAAATATGTACAATGCATGCTGCAAGAGCTATGCACAATACACAACAGAGCTCTGGTCCCAGTGTGGGTGAGAGAAACCTGTGGGTAAGATGAAGGGAGGAACGATTTGATAATGAAAATGGTGCATTATGTTGAGGTGAACTGCACCATCCATCTGTAAGATAGAGTTCAAAAGTATATATTTGGCAGTAGAGGCTTGATTTCAGCATGTTGTAAATCAGCTATAGATTCTGTCACCATTTTAGGGCAAAAGGTGAGAAAGCCAAGTGGGGCTTGGACCATTTGGTGCCAAGTGGCTCACTTTAGCTCAACTTTCCAGCCACTACCTGGGCAAAACACTCGCTGTGCCTTTTCTAGCATTGAGACTGCGGGTGAAATGGTCGCCAACACTGCAAAAGCGCAGCTGGGGCAATCCCTGTTAAAACTTCCCTTTGAAAATTAATGCAGAGGCTGTAGGCTACTCCATCCTGGTCTTGCCCCTAAAAAAGAAAAGAAAGAAACAAAGTAAGTGGAGCTTTTCCAACCAATGGTCCACCCCCCCAGTACTCTTCTTCTACCCATCCCAGTCTGCCACCACATGCACAAATGTTGAGTCAGCCTCGCAGCCCTCTGCCGCAGTCTTTGCGAGAAGAGCTGATCAGTCCACTGAGCCCTACCTTTCCCCCTCCTGAACCCTTCCTCACATGATTCCCCTACCCATTCCAGCTGTAATGCCCTGCGTGCGTTCCCTATGTACAGTGCTCCTCTGCTTCCCAGCTAGATTTGCACTTTGTAAATCCGATGCATAGATACATACAAAGCTGGAGCCGGCGACATGCGCCTGATATGAATCTGTGCCCTGGGCACTGTTAATAGATAATTTGAGCAACCATTCTCCAAGATAAGAGCCACTAATCGATGGCAATTAAGGTGCATGCTTACTAATTATAACCACAAAAGGTGTGTGTTGTGGGCTTTTGTTAAGAAAGCCTCACACATCTCCAGGTAGCCTTTCCTCAAGACAAATGGAGTCGTCTAACCAAATCCCCATTTTTAAATTGATCTTCATATTAACGATCTGTGCAAGTTTAATTCAAAAATGTTGTTTGTGGAGCCTCACACTTTCTTGACACCGGGCATGGTAGCAATCTTCATGCTTGTGTCAAGCACTGACTATAAACTGGTGACCTTACCACACAGTTTCATTTCTTACCTCCCACCTCACCTGCATTTGTCACACAGCCTGCACTTAGTTCACACCCATGGCAAGCCACATAGCCTCTGTATACTTAAGGGGGCTATCACCCGCAAAAAAACAAAAACATTGCATTATACCTGCCTAGGAGTCTCAATAGGCTGAGAGATATGTTCATTTTTTGTGGGACTTGAAAGTACAGTTTCAAAACCATGAAGAAGGTTTTTGGTCCCTGATTACTATCCATAATGGCAGTATTTGTAGTCTTCTCTTCTGAAAGCAGGACTCAAACTGCACTCTCATTCTTTTCCTTGACATGTTCCTAGAAAGATTTATACATAAATCACGTTCGTTTATTTTGTGATTTGTGCGCTTTTCAAGTCATTGGGCCTCATTATAACTCAGGCGGTCTGAAAATAACGGTGGCGGTAAACCCGCTGCCACCGTTGTTTCCAGACCGTCTGATCCCGCCTCCTGCAGGCGGGAGGTGATGTTCCCGCCAGGTCTGACTTGGCGGGTTTAACACCGCCCGCCTGCAGGCGGACGAGGAAACACCGGCAGCATTACGAGATGCTGCCTATGTTTCCATGTTCCCCATTCCCATCGAGTCCCATAGGACTCGATGGGAATGGGGATTAACACCATTCCACCTCCGTGATTCCCGGAAAA
Source organism: Ambystoma mexicanum (assembly GCF_040938575.1). NCBI lineage: Eukaryota > Metazoa > Chordata > Amphibia > Caudata > Ambystomatidae > Ambystoma > Ambystoma mexicanum. Next base: position 391,939,371 of record NC_090922.1, read on the forward strand.
CCGGGGTTGTAATGCCGGGCATTACGGAGGCGGAATGGTAATACGAGTCCGACGGTAACCAGGCGGTTTTACTGACGTGGTTACCGCCGGACTCGTAATGAGGCCCATTGCCTTAAAGCAGAGTATTATTTTAGCCTGTGGAAGTCAAACGTGAAGACATATCTATATCAACTAGATCTGCAAAGACAAGTGGTCGATTGCCTAAACGGCAATCTGACTTCAAAACATGACTTCAACACTTAAATAAAATGTGTGATCGTGTGCAAATCATTACCCTGTAAAATTGGGCAAAAATCTTAGATCTAGCTGTGGTTCACACCTTTTCTCTGATAAAACCAGAGGTGGGCAACACAGGTGGGAAGGCAGGTACAGGTTTCGTGTTCTGGTTTATATTCATACACTTTAAGGCACAGCCTAAATGAATCCTTCTGATAAAGATATATTGTTTTTGCGAGTCATTGGGGCTCATTATAAGCATGCCGGTCCGGAAACAATGGTGCCGGTTAATTTACCTGCACTGTTTTTTCCGGACCGGCATACTATAGGTCTGCCTGCCGGAGCCGCTGTGCACTACAGGCCTGACCTTGCCGGCACAGCGGCCACGGAAGCAGACCGTCACAGAAGCACTTGCAGCTTTAACAACGGTGTCGGTGCTTCCGTGGTCCCCACCCCATAGAGTCCTGCTGGATTCTATGGGAATAGGGACTTACAATTTACCGGAGCCTGATTTTCCAGGCCGTCGGGGTTGTAATCCCTCGGTGTTACCGGGAAGTCAGGTGTCTGTAAATATGTATGGGTCCGGCGGCAACGCACGGTTGCCGCCAGACCCGTAATGAGGCCTATTGACACCTGCATGCAGCTTGACAATGTAATTAAAAAGACCAGTCCCAGAAAGTAATGAAACGGACGCCATGGCTTCAAAGGAGTTTTAAGTAGTTATTCAGTATAATTGTTTTGTTTGTTTTGCTGGAGGAGCTTGCAGTTTGATTGGGAATGTTGGAGCTCTGTGAGGTTTTGACATTCAGATCCTAAATTTCTCATTGCAACGATTTGGCTATTTACTGAGTGACAAAAACAAAACACAGTAAGGCTGCAGCCAGCCCCTGTTGTGTCTGAAGCCCAGATCTCCCCCTCACTGCTCTCCCACACAACTTTTTATAGCTTTGAAGGTACTCAGGGAGCTTGACACTGTGTGGGAAACCTAGGGGTATTCTCCCATGTGGATCCCGGGAATCCTCTATTCAGATGTCCACGGGAGGGCCATTGCTTTTGGATCCCAACCCTGTGGGTGGACAGGTGAGGATTACCTGGGTAGGGGAGACCGGGGTTGCACTCAGAGAATGCCCCAGCCAAGAAGCATTATCCCAACGAAATGGTAGGTGAAGGAGAAGAAGTCCCAGGAGTCTTTGTGGGATATGCTGGTCCCATATTTTCTTACCCAAGAGAGAGACAAACATGTCACACCCCGGAACAAAACCCGGCAAAGGGGAGGACAAGATAAAACAAAGACATAACTCCAATCACAGGAACTCCCTTGTCTACCCCTAGTTTAGATCACAGGAAGTACTATGACGACCAGTACGCTCACATGTATTATATAAAAACAGGGCCAAGGAAATCCCCTCTCACTTTTGCCAATCGCCTTATGGTAATGTCATTTATACACATAAATCCCCATTTTGTCTTATATCCCACTCTCCATTTCCAACATGTGCTGTGACGAGGAAGAGGCGACCGGGAGCAATACAGATTTCACTCAAGGTTAACATAGGAAGGCAGGGAGAGGCCTACTACTATAGTCCACCAGTAGACTGTCCCACTGATAGAGTCAGGCATGGTCAAGCAATCAACCCAAACCATTTACACCTGACTCCACTTGACAATCACTTCAGGTATAAAAGGTGTGATTTTGCCAAGAAGTACCAGCGAGCTGGGATTGCTGGTTAGAATGTGAAGGCAGCAGCACGAGAAGGCTAGGAGGACTGGAGGAGAAGAGGACGCCAAGACGATGGCCGGGTGTACCAGAGGGGTCGCAGCGTGGTGAAGGAGCCGTGTCTCTGTGAAGCCAGAGGAAGGCGAGGTGCTGCTTCTTGGCTGTGTCCAGGCCAGTGCTCATTCCCCTGGGGCATGTGTCGGTCCCAGGGGTATCTGAGGGGCAGGTGGTGAGACCCTGACCTCACATCCCAGGCGGATGAGGATGGCTGGAGTGGGAGTGACAGCTTGAAAACAGGAAGTAAAGCGGTAAGCAGAAAGGAAAAAGAAAGCAAGGAAAGAGCAGAGTGCGCAAGGGGCGCAAATGAAGGATGGTACAGTGAGGGTGGCTGGAGTGGGAGTGACAGCTTGAAAACAGGAAGTAAAGCGGTAAGCAGAAAGGAAAAAGAAAGCAAGGAAAAAGCAGAGTGCGCAAGGGGCGCAAATGAAGGATGGTACAGTGAGGGTGCAAGCAACTCAAAGCAGGAAAGGGGGTGCATGTGACCCGACAGAATGAAAAGCAGAGTGACACAAAGCATAGAGAGGGTGTGAGCGACCCGAAACAGTAGAAAAGGGTGTGAGTGACCCGACAGATTGAGAAAGTGAATTACAAAGTGAAAGAAAGTTTTAAAAAAGGGTGCGAGAGACCGAAAGCAGGAAAAGTGGTATGAAAGATCCACAGGGAAAGTGCAAGAGGCACGATACAAAGAAAGGAAGGTGCATGACCAAAGAGCATTGTGTGCCAGGGGCACGATAAAGTCAAGAGCAGTGTGCAAGAGGCACAGCACAGAAGAGAGAAGGGTGCAGGTGTACACCATAGAAGGAAATAAAGGTGAAAGAAGGTGAAAGAGAAACAAAGCCCGAGTGGAAAAGAGCACAAGAGGGAAAGGTTCCCAAAAGAAATAAACAGAGTACAAAGAGAGGGGTCAGGATTTAGAGTGGTAGTGCAGGGGAGGAGCCAGAGCCCAGCGTTTTTGAAATTCTCTAACACTACCCCATGGATAGAACTGTGTGTTAAAACAGTGCATCTTGACAAGGTGAACTTTTGTGTGAAATGCGAGGGGCCTAAGATTGGTGGAAGGGAACCCTAAGAGGTCCACAAAAGACATTGTTGAGTTTGAAGAAGAGGGGCCTAGGCTTGGGGAAGGGAACCCGGTGAGGCCCACCGGAGACATTCAAATATAAGCCAGGCTTGTAAGTACAGCTGGTCTGGTCGGCGACTCGTAATTCAACACTTATAACTGAAGAAATGTATATTGCTTATAGTATATCAGTCTACTGTGGAATGGGGATAGGAGACCCCTGATTCCACATATTGCAATTCCAGTCTGGTCGCAGGCCACTGGATTGACGGTAAACCGGGTAAAAAAACGCCATAAACAGTAGTACAACAATGAAGAAAAAATCCAGGACATTGCCAATAGACAATAGAATGGAAAACGTGTTTATTATTAGGTTGGCCCTTTGGTGATAACACGTGTTCAGGGCTAATACATTCCTTGTACATCCATATAATTCCTCACCTGGAGTCATTAACTCGTCTTAATCAAGCAGGACTTGTATTACGTTAAATTTTGTAGTGCACCAGTCATAGGCGTTGGCTTGTTCCAATTACGCGTTGGCTTGTTGGAACAAGCCAACGCATATGACTGGTGCACTACAAAGTTTTACGTAGATGGGATTAGACCCAATACAAGTCCAACTTGATTAAGATGAGTTAATGACTCCCGGTGAGGAATTATATGGATGTACAAGCAATGTATTAGCCCTGATTTGACAAAGGCCAGGAAGGGCCGAAACACATGTTATCACCAAAGGGCCAACCTACTAATAAACATGTTTTCCATTCTATTGGGCGCTATGTCCTGGATTTTGTTTACATTGTGGTACTACCACCAGAGACATTGTTGAACATTGTGAAGAGAGGTCTAAACCTTGGGGAAGGGAGTCCTGAGAGGCCTAACAGGAACTGTGTCTTTTTGTTTGGAACTGGAAGGATCGAGGCTTGGGGAAAGGAACCCCAAGAGACCCAGAGACATTGTGAACTCTATTGACTTACAGCAAGAGCCCTACCTGGGAGGTTCCAACGGCAACTCTTTTGAGTTTAATTATTTTGTACTGGCAGAACTACACCTATTGGCAAGACTACATGAAACCAACTATGGTTTACATTTCCTTTTTAACCACCATTTTTCCTTTAAGAAGATCCCTGAACACATTTTTCCTAGGAGTGAGGGCAAGCATAGGTTTAGACACCTACAAACTTTGGTTTTGGACTTAGAGACATTGACAGCCCTTAGATGCATCAGTTGAGGGAACCACCCCTTTAGAGTTAGGGCCAGTTAGGCATTCCACCAACCAAACAAAGCTTATAAATAAATGTTTTTGAACTGTTACTTTTGAGTTTGTGTCTCTCTTGATACCATGCCTGTCTCACAACTGTCACTCGTCTGCCTGCATTGCAATGACCCTACCAGGGCTGAGCTGCAACAGTCAGCTTTGTTGCCATAGACACACTGATTGAGAACACTAGGCAAGAATGGTCCTGTGAGCACAGTTTGAAGACCACTTTGGGGGGTCTATTTCTATTGACAGGGAAGGCTTTTGTCCTCTCAGCCACTGTATGTTTGTCGTTGCCGTCATGAGGTGAGAAAATGGACAGGCTTTTTGAGGGAGCCATGGTTCGGGCATCACAAGAGTGATCCCTTCTGCCAAAGTGGGAGGGCTTCAGCCCTCTATAGCCCTAGCCTGGCGCTACCCATGGTACCCATGAATAATGGTAAATGGCTCAGCTGTCAAGGCCACAGGTTGAACAGGTGCTCCCTCTACAGGGCCTTCCTTCTCCCATCTCGGTTTCCTGCACTGCTTCTCTATTTCCTCAATCTCCAATCTCGTCTTCCTCCTCAATGCCTAAAAGCAAAATCGCCTGCTTCTGCTACCCTCTTGGCTTCTCTCTTCCCCTGTTGGTGATTCTGTCTTTTCATACCTTTTGATTCTCTTTCTCCCTCTCTATGCTAAGGTCTTCCTTATGGTGTTTTCGCCTGCTGCTCTCTTTGCCATTTCCAGTACATTTCTCTGGGTCATTCCACTCTGTGTCACCTGCTTTACATTGTCTCTTTCTCTCTCTCTCTTCCAGTGTTATGCTTTCCTTATGTTTTCTACCCTGCCTGTGGGGTATTCTCCATCCTCTCCACTCCAAAACATGATCACTCAATTTGCTTTTACTTTCTCTTTCCAAAGGTGCCTGTAATCCTTCTTCCTCCTCCTGTACACTTTATTGTTCTCACTCTCCCTGCCTCTGTTTTCTTGCTCCCCACACATCCACTGTTCTCTCCTACACTCTCAGTTATTCAGTTTTTCCTGCTTTTAATGTTCCCTATTGGTGGCTCTGCTCTCCTACTCTCCCAGCCTGTACAATATTCTTTTGCAATCTCCGCTCACCTGCTCGTTCTCTCTTGCATTCCTTGCCTCTGCCTGCAACTGCCATCTGTCTCACAATGCTCGCCACAGTACACCGACACTCGATGCACTTATCATTATTTCTGGACCTGTCCCCTGAGTCTGCCAATGGCCAACTTGCATCATCTAAGGTGCAGGCTTAGTTCTGTGCCAGGATTTACATGCCAGATTCACATTCAAGTTCTCTGCTGTACCTTATTGAGCTGCCCTTGGAAACACTGCTCTGTGGTGCAAGCCATTAAGAAGGTACTCACCATGTTGCCCTTCACAAAGCACCTGTCTTCATTGCAGAACTCTGCAATGTCTACACCCCACTGACTGCCTGTGTGGTGCCCACCAAGCCTGCAAACAATCTTTCAGATCTCCGGTTCATATCACAAGGAAGTAACATCATGTTTCCCTCACATTACACCACTGCATGATACAGGGTGGCTTTGCACAGTGGCGCCCTGTAGCCGCTGTCCTCGCCATAAATCCTGCTGTCAGCAGTTCATTCCTATATGTAGGAGCCTACTGATTTTCATAGTCAAACAAGTGCTCAAGTAAGTGTTTTCGCCATGGGCATAATGAGGTTTTTAAACTTAGTCCCTTGGTTCTAGCCACCTTATGTGAGGCAAAGGGCAAGCAGGAGACCATTTTTAATCACATTCTCCTCACATCCTCTTCACAGGGCTTTGAGCAAAGTGATGTTTTCCCTTTAGTTGAGATGAGAACCTAGGACGTGATTCTCATCCTTTCTACTGGGCTCCCTTCTTTTGGGTCCTCTGGCACTTGAGGCTGTAACACCACCATGTTAAGCTGCTAGCTGCTTATGGGGTGGAAAACCTGTGCATCTCAATCTTTTTCTCCTATGTTCTCCTACGTGTAAGGTTATGGCCGCTTTGGTCTATATGGACATGATGTAGACGACCCGCGCCCATTCCAAGATAACGACGCAATTCAGCAACACAACCTCACCAAGAGGGTGGCTGCAACATAGCGTCACCAAGAACATCACACAAAATGCCGGAGGCATTCAGTCAGCCAGCTCTCCAGCATAAGAACTGGCGAGAACGGTAAGGCCATGCATCACAAATGTGCTCTGTTGCCACGGCTCCTGTTTCCTCCCCCTCCCTTCCTTATCTTTTCTACGCCTGCCATTTTTCTGTTCCTTCTCTTGTGCTTCTGTGTCTCCTCCTCGTCCTCATCCTGGTCTAAGACGACCCTCCTTTGTACTGGTCACGACAACTTGTATGTTCCAGTCATCTTGCAGCCTCTCCTGGCAATCCTCTAACACCTGCCCTCTGCTGCCTACAGAAAACATTGATTCTTTGCATGTTTTTTTTCTATCTGCTCTCCCCTGAAGCGGGTCTGCTCTTCAGTGAAGCCACACTTTTCCACTGCTCCTGTCAGAGAATGAGGTGGCTTCCCGAAAGGACAGATCTTTCCTCTTCCCCACACAGGTAAGGTGAGAACCTGAGAGACCTGAAACTATGTCACGTAGCGGGTGGTGACACCAAGCCACCATAGCTCCCCATGCCCCATCAGTCAGCATGTGAATTCATCAAAGGATCCTACTGCTTCCTCTGTGCCCCCCAGAGTTGGTGAAGGCTGCTCTAAGATTAGAGTCAGTTAGATAATATATCACATCTGGGTGTGAGTGGTTGTGCCTCCATCTGAGGTGATTGATAAAGCATACCACAGGAATCCCTTCAATGCACAAAAACAATCACCAGTAAAGGTATTATAAACAATTATACTGTGGCTTGGAATAAATACTAAGACAAGGATTCTGCTTGACCTCTCCATGGTCTTCGATACTATTGATCATGGGTTCCTTTTACAGAGTTTAGACTGGTTGGTGTGGCAGGTGGTCCGCTTTTGTGTTTTTCATCTTTTCTGATTGCTTTCAATGTCTCTTCCTCCTTTGAAATCCTCTCTGGTGGCACTGACATGTGGTGTTCCCCAGGGCGTTGCTCTATCTCTCCTCTTGTTTTATCTGTATCTGCGCCCGTTAGCTGATCTCATTGCAGAACACGGGGTGCATTTTTACACCTATGCAGATGACACGCAGGTTCTTTTCCGTATTAATTCCCCAGTGTCAAACCCTCCTTCTCAGATGCGGAATTGTCTTCCATTGAAGACTGGAGGTCCTTGAATTGTCTAAAACTGAATGACAACATAAAGGAGGTCCTGGTGGTGGGTTCTCCCTACTACTGACCATTGGCAAGCCTCTCTGAGGGTTTGTCTCTTGCCCGACAAATCTGTTACAATCTGGGGGTTAAACCTATTTCTGGTGGCTCCAGAGAAGCTCCAATCTCCTCTGTCTGCCAGACCGGTTTTGTTAAACTGAAAGTACTGAGTACTGAGGAAGATTTTGTCTTTCCTCCCTCCTGAGTCTCATGCTAAGGTTGTAACCTCCTCTGTTATGGGATTTGTGGACTATGTAATGGCATCTATCTTTTTTACTTCAGCACTTACAAATTCGGCAGAATTCGGCAGTGCGGCTGGCTTTGGGGGCTCCAGGACATTCCCAGTTTCAAGACTTGTTACACCAGCTGCACTGGCTTCCGATAGGGAGTCGGATCAAGTTTAAGATATTGTGCATCATTCAAAAAACCCACATGGAGACTGGAGGGGATTTTTATATGTGGACCACACCAAACAGTCCCTCCTTATCAAAACCTTCGGTAGAGCTAAGGTTTTTGGCTGGTCCTTCGCTGTTTCAAGTTTGTACTTGCTTGACTAATTAGTAATAGTCTTGGCATTCAATGAGTATCAATAGTTCAGGTGTGAATTCCTTCCGTTTACTCAAAAAACAACCTTTCTTCTTACCACACAATTTTTTTTGAAGAAACATATATCTTTTATTTATTTTTTAGGAAAATATATGTCCATTTTAGTGCATTAAATTAACAAAATGTAATTGTTAGTTTTGCAGTGCTTTTACGATATTGTTCCCAACATAAAAACATGTATTTTATTTTTACTCTTTTGTATTTGAAAGAGAACAATTAAGCAATGAAAAATATTAGTTATACATGTGTTTATGCTTCAAACATACAGTCTCCATTTATTCTGTCATTCATTCCATTCGACCCTAAATGTTTCATTCCACTTCACCACTTTCTATTCAGATAATTAATGTAGGAAATTCATCAGGGGTTACGCACTCCATCATCAATCATTGATCTTTTCTGATCTGAATTCAGAAGAATTCTGATCTATTGTTGTGTTCTTAGCACATTGCAGATTGTTTGTACTCGATTTCTCATATAATGGGCTGTATCGTCAATCATGTGTTTGCATGCATCAACTTTGTGCAAACTTTGTTTTTATTGTTTACTGAATGTTCGAATTTTCATGTCACTTTTTTTTATTGATTTCTTAACATTATTTTTTTGATTACTGCTCGAAACTTCAGTCTCCTTAGCTCTTTTGTCTTTTAGAAGCTTCCGAAAGTCGAAATCTCGAAGTTCCCTATGTTCTTATTTTTAGTTAATCTTTGTTGCTCATTGCGCAGTTGTCAGCTGCCTGTTCATACATGTGCTCCTTCGCCTCTACACGTCTTTGTTCTGCGTTCCCATTGCATTGTGCATCGTGCCATTCATAACACTGGTGCTGAATACCTTTGCTCTGAGCTTATTCCCTGCAGGCCTGCTAGAACTCTTTGATCCTCCTCACAGGTTTTGTTGAGAGTTCGGAGATATTCCAAAACTCAGGCTGGGTCGCAGTCTTTCTCAGTTCTGGCCCCTACCTTGTGGAACTCTCTGCTGTGTGCCTTCGAGGCATTGCTGATTATTTTCAGTTTTGCAAGACTCTGAAAATGTATCTTTTCTAAATGGCTGCTCTTTTTTTACTTATAAAATGTGCCCACGTTCCAGTTTTAATACAATCTCTCACTTCAGACAACTTGCATCCTTGGTATGGTATGGGGACTTGTAAAGCGCGCACTAAGGCCAAAAGGCATCTAGTTGCTAAAACAGAGATAGGCATGCAAAAACTGACCAGGTCACATGAAAATTAGAATATTTATGTTAACACAAAATTACAGCGATAGCTGTACAAATTGTAATTGTTGATGTTTCATTATTTATTTTCTATGGAAAATAATTCAAGTTATTTTTGTTTGAAAACTCCGCAAAGTATATATGAAGGGGTTATTTATGACCTTGCTGAAAGTAACTGCGTCCTTCATTAGAGAGTCTGATGAATTGTGTTAATTTTCATTGCACTTCCCCACACGGATAAAAGGCGTAGTACCAGAGCACACTTTGAGCGAGGCAAAGCACACATGGAAACAGCAGTTCCAAGATGGCAGTTTTGACAAGGGGAGAAAGATGGTGAAACAAAAGGGATGCCAAGGAGGGAAGTTACCTTGACCTTTTTGACAAGATACCGTTACTTTCACGAAGCTTTGAAAATAGAAAGCGTAACACCAGGAAACCAGGCTGAGGAATCCTGTATTGTGTGTCGGAGGTACCCGGGGCCGTCCCGCGTCGCTAATCGAGGCAGGGAGAATCACCAGCTGCCGTGGTACTGTCCTTGGCTCCAACAACAAAGCAGCATCAGTGAAATCAACACAGCCATTTAGTTGGGGAGACCGAGACAAAATCGGTCTGTGTTTAAGCCAAGGTTGCAAGCGGCAATATTGTATGCTGAGCGCTGGAACGAACATTGTATGAAACGCGTGTGATAACCAATGTGAGTAAAAGTTGAACTGCAGATGAGTGATTGAACTTTGAAACCAAGGTACAATACCCTTGACAGAGTGGTCGGACACCACATGTGTGCTCAATCAAAGGTCTCTGTAAGGTATCCAGCTGAGTGTTGACAAAAGTGAAAGAGTGGCAAAGGAATCGAAAAGAATATGTGAATCGAAGTGGTCCTACGATGGGTGAAGCAAAATCATGTGCACAATCGAAAGTCTTCGATGTTGATACAGTAAAGAAAGTTTATAACAAAGTAGATAAAGTTGGTCCCAGCCCGGCAGAGGGAGATCAATTGCAAGCTTGGGGTTAAAGCAAGTTTTGTGTTACAATAGATAAATTGGTCCAAGCCCAGCAGAGGGAGACTGATTAAAGATTTTGTGTCAAAGCAGATCTGAGCCCAGCGGAGGGGCGTCCAGGTTGAACCGTGAATCACCCAAAAAATTGGATGCATGAAAGTCCTGAGAACAGTGTGTTAAAGCGGATCTGTTCCCAGCAGAGGGAGATCCGAGGTGAATAGCAAATCCCCCGTGAAAATTGTGAATATGTGAAATACAAAAAGGAAAGGAACTTTATTGTTTGTTTGTTGCATCAAGCCCTCTGAAAGAAGAGACTTTGAATGGCAAAGAGACTTTGGCACAGAAGGCCATGATGTTGAAGTTTTGAACTGAACCCTCTTGCTAGAGAATCCAGAGACTGTGCTAAGCTCGATTGTGCTGCCTTGTCCCATGCTGAAAACGTGGAGAAGGGAAGCCAACGGCTTGAATATCCTGACATATACTTTCTTGAACACTTTTTATTGCATAACATTGTTTCCCACACTATTTGTATTTAGAGATAAGGATTGGCAATAGGTCTATTAGTACAGGCCCCTTTATTTTGACAAGATACCAATAGGACTGTGTTATTATTATTTGATGGTCGTAGCTTGCTCCCTAGATAGGAGTTTTTCAAACCCAAATGAAGTTCAATAAACACCCTTGAACTGTGGTCACTTGTGTCATTCTTATTGTTCATACCAGCCATTCCTTAAACGATGCAGAGGGCAGAGAAGAACCCCAGCTGAGCAAACGATCAAGTTATGTAATGCCTGAGGATGCAGTGGACTGAGCTGCTGTAGTAGGAGTGTGGCAGGAAGGCATTCCAGGTGAGCCAAGCCCCTGATACATATAGGGGTGAGGGCAGTTTGGTGGAAGCAGATGGACTGCGGTGCCAGCAGCGGTGGCCAAGGAAATGCATAATTCATAATGATGCTGCCTGACGATGCAGTTGCCCAGCAACTTTGAGATGCAACACCACAATGGTTTGAGGGGCCATAATGCTGCAAGTGATCCACTAGGACTGAGAGAGTCACAGCCCATATGGGTGAATGGCCCAAGTGTAGAACATTAGGAATTAAGGCCCCTGTAGCACAAACACAGAAAGCTACTGCACACAGGTAAAGATTCCCTATAGGACTCTGTTGTTGTAGCACACAAAACCTCTGGGCACAGGAAAAGTTGAAAGCCACCAACCGACGAGTTAAAGTGATATGAGTGCAAAATGGCAAGTCCTAGTGTGACACCTCCAACACAATTCCTGGAACTCTCAGTGGTCCCTATGACTGTGTGGGAAGAATGGAGGAACTTGTTTAAATTTTACTTACTGGCTATAGTCTGTGATAAATCCAGATGCAATGAAGCAGGCCACCCTAAGAAACTGTCTTGGCAAAGAGGCTGTTTCTATTAACAAATATCTTCTCGAACCAGCTGCAACTTCAGAAGGAGAAGGTGATGGACCATCGAGGGCGGTAGGAGGGGGCCATGGAGAGCCAAGCAATGCACAAGATGGAAGTACAATACAGTCATCTTACCAATATTGTGCTCGAATGGTACAAGTTATTTTCACGCAAATAAATGTCTTCTGAAAGTGTGGACAATTACATGTGGGCTGGAGGATACTAGCAGCAAGGTGTCAATTTGCAGGTACGAAAGACAAATACATCAACTAGTGTTACACACATTGGACCTGAAAATTCAGGGCCAGTTGTGACAGACAAAAAACTATACCTTGGATGGACACTGGAGAGAGCACGGAGCATAGAGATGAGCAAGAAATGCACTAAATATGCAAAAATAAAGGAACATGTGGCAAAAGTAACAACAAAAGATTAAGACCACTGTCACAACCTGAGATAGATAGTGTAATGGTAGTTGCAGACATGAAGAAAAAGAAAATACAAAGAGGAAGATGGCAGGCACCAATGAACCCCAGAAATAGCAGTTGCACAGCCTTTAGAGGTTTGTGCTTCGATGGCATTGATGAGGCACATGGTGACGGACAAGAAATATCCTGCTGTCAAAGTGATATGTCACAAATGTAATCAAAAAGGACATTTTGCGCAAGTATGACAAATGAGCAAACAAGGATAGCAAGAATTACCAGGTGCTTGAGTAAACGCACTAGTCCATGAGGAGAGGAAGGAATTTTTTAAGGTGTTAGTGATAAGGGAGGCCCTGGTCCAGTCATAATTCAATAAAAGTTCTCTTATAAGACAGGATTGTGCCAACATCAAAGGTTTTATTCTCAGTCGACTTGGAGCCATTAACACAAGCCATTGTTGTTCAGTTGGCTAGGCAAGGACTCAAAGTCTTCCCATTTTAAACACACTTTTACATAAAATACAGGATTGCACAATATTTGAATGCTAATCTGGAACTTACATTTTAACAGGTTCTAATTGGTAATGTTACTAAAGTTCAAAACACCACTCGTGTCCCATTGGACATAAACACTTCCTGAAACATATGACTTCCTATGCAAATTCATGATGACTAGGAGCTTTCCATTTTTCTGAACTCACAAGGCCTCTGTTGCAATCTTTAAAAACAGGACAAAACAAGTTCTTAGCACACTGTGTTCAAACTATAAATAGACTGTCTGGTTTTCTATTGGCTAAATGTCCCCACCTTATCTTTTCTGACTAAGCCAGTTTATTGTATGAGTCACACCACTGAAAATCCCATATTCTAATATTAAATGCTACTAACTGATCGGCACCTGTTTTCAGCTGCTCTCATTCAACCCTGGCTTTCTGCAGACGGCACTACATTTCTATGTCTGCTTCTTAAAACTCATGAGATTCTGAGGCCTTCAACCATTTATAATAAAATGGATTTTACTAACCTGTATTTTACATCAGAAATCTATATTCTGTGTTTAATATTTGTGTGTAATGTAAGCATACTTTTTATGTCCTATGCTTCCCCTAAATAAGTATGTCAAGTGTTACCTATTTTCAATGTAATTTGCCTTGAACAAGGGCAGCTTAACTACTTAAATAGACAATTCTCCTGGTGTTTACAATTTGGGACAGGAGAGAGGGGTATTGGCCGTACCTCCCATATTTACTTGTCTGCCACAAGAGAGGTAGGGGGGTTAGGCTGTTCCTCTACAGTACTACACCTCCAGGCACTCTCAGGAAATGAGGAAGAAGTACCTTACAGATCATCTTCAATAGAAGGACTCATCATGACTTGGGCGGTAGCCCTGAAATGCAGCAATAACACTATTACTGCTGCATTTAAGGGCTGGCCCAATCATGAGTCTAGTGTAAAATGGAAGTTTTACCTCCACCTTTTGCTGGAGGTAAAAATCTCAATTTTTGTGCTGTTTTCGGCCCTATTAGCGTGGCGCTAATTGCACTGGTGCTAATTGCACCACCCTAACCCCATTGGATCCAATGAACCCAATGGGAATGAGGACTTACCGCCACCCCTGCCCGCAACTCAGGTTCGGGAACAAATCCTGCCGGACCGAGTTGAGGTAACACAAATAGCATTGGGCGGTATCCGGGTGCAATTTGCGTCGGGATACCGCCCAACTTGTGATGAGGCACAGAGGCTGCTTTGAAGGATATGCTTGTTCGGGTGTTAGTAGATTCGGGATCACTGTATAAATTGGTGCCCCAAATGCTTTACGAAACAGTGCTACAAGGGAAAGGAAGTGCATTGCAAGAAAATTATATAGACCCTTCTGGTTATGGCAGTGTATGCCTACAAATCCAAGCCAATTCTTGCTGCAAAATAAGCATGGGAAGCCATGAGATTATAAGGAAAGTGGACTTTACCGAGAAGGGTGATAGTCTCTTAGGGTGGACACACCAGGGGCATTTACAAATTGAATTAAAACCAGGTCAGGAGAATCAAATACAAATGGTTACCTCAGCTAAAGAATATATGGGGGAAATAGTGACAAGATTACTATTGGGAAACTAGAGGGATTTAGCTACAGAATAAGACTGAAATATGGTGTGATACAAACAATGCACAGAGTTAGACAAGTTCCCTTGATTGGGAGGGATAAACTGGAACAAGAACTAGTTAAACTATCTGCAATAGGAAACATAGGGGCTCATCATGACTTTGGTGGTAATACATCGATAATTCTTCCTTGGCATGGTGTCTGGCAGAATTACTGCTGTATTACAACTTGGTGGGAGCGTGCATACACCATTGGCTGTACTGGTAATTCTAGCCAGTGGAATTCCAGCTGGCGAAATTCGAGCCTGCGGAATTGTCGCCTGCAGAATTATCACTGGCGGAAATAGCGCCATTACCGGAATGGGAAGCACGGCAGCAGACATCCTTAAAAATTAAAGCCACTCTGAAACCCCAATTTCCAGTTGCCATCCAAACCCAAAAGGAAGACAGAACATATCACAGGACAAAGGCAAAGTGAAGGTGCCAGACATGATCCTCTGCAAGTAGAAATTCAGCGTGGCCAAGCTGCAAGGCTCTCACCGATGAGTTAGTGGGCCATGCTGAGGAGCTGAATGGCTCTAGGCAGAGAAAAACATCAGGCCATCAGAAGGCTGCCATCTGGCCCACCATCCGAGTTAAGGTCACGCTAGTGAGCACAGTCCCACGGGGCAGCGAGGACTGCCGTGAGAGGATGCATGACCTCAAGGCCAAGGTTTGCAGCCTCTTGTCGAAACACTGGCGAGATACATCTGCCACTGGAGGCTGCACTGTGGACCCCGCTGTCTTGACACCCTGGCAGGGGAGGGAATGTAGAATCCTCAAATCCTCCATATGGATGGGATCGAGGGTGCTGGGGTGCAGAGGTTGGAGCCAACAGTCGAGGTGAGACTGGTGAGTGTGAATGTGCTCCCCATGAAAATGTACTGGCCAAATGACCATCCCATGCATGTGTCCCTCAGCAAAGATGAGCCCAACGGACAGTGAAATGGGCAACCACATGCCAATGCACCCAAAGGCAATGCCAACACATATGTATGCAAGAGGAGGTGGGCGGCTGTACACATACCCATGCACTGTATTATGAATTTGCATATGAGCCCATGCAACCATGTGCTGCAACCATGTGTCTGGGAAAGGACAATTACGAAAGTGAACCCCCAGCACAACTTCATGTACCAGTCACATCGCCATGCCAACAGTCAAAGAGCCCATGCATATGGGGTGTACACCCTCAGCAGGCTCTTACGGCACCTTGCATTAGCCGTATGCATTGGCCTGCAATCGACCCCACCCATCAGACCACATATGTTCATGATGACCATCCACCATGTAGCAAGCCGACATACACGTATGCATGATAACTTACAGCATGTCATTGTCCACTCAACAGGTTCACAGTCTATTCTGGAGGAGTGATAATTGCGGGGTTAAACCAGGAAAATGGGTGCACTCAGGTAACCACTATTTTATGGAGAATATCAAGTGATGGATAGCTGCAGTGTCTGATCAAGTCAGGCTAAACTACTGCCCGATGAAAGGTTCACAGTTTAAAAAGGATTAGACCAATATCCGATTGAGTTAAATTAGGAGAAATGTTAATCCAGTAATTAAATCATCATCAAGTCCACAGATTCTTTTTTTTTTAACAATTTTATTAATTTTAACAACCGACACAAACCAAACTTGCAGCATATACAATAACGTTTCAATTATGCATTTCCACAATCGCGTGCGCTGCTTCCCATATCCCACCCCCGTTACGAGCCTATTTCTACTAATGTTCTATCCTGCATCTTATGTCTTGCACTGACCCAAATAGTTCCGCTATCAATTGTTTGCAGGCCATCAAGGTCTCAGCCTCCTCCTACCCCCCAACATTGCTAGCCTCTTGCCATACCATGGTTTCTGCCTCCGCCCACGTTTGTAGGTCTTTCCACCATACTTCCAAAATCAAGTCCGCAGATTCTTATAAATGTGCAAACCTTACTTTTACTATATCGTTACTCTCTTGACTGTTGTAAGGGTGTCCTTAATTACGCTCACACCAGAATCAATACACCCCACTAGGGAAATAAGGCAAAAAGGCAATCTTGTAAGGATAACACGTTCAATTTACAAATGACGATGGTAGCCAAGGACTCTGCTACCTGAACGGTCTTCTCCTGTCCCTCTACCCGTTCCTTTCATGTCAGAGTGGTCTCAAACAATTGGTGATGTCACTGGAGCTGGATCGTGGCTTCATCCCAATCCGACCATTTTCCATAATAGGGATGCTCCAAAGCCTTCTTTCTTCGTTTTCAGCGGTTTTGTTAGGGCATGCTGCTCTACATTTTGTTAGCTATGCAAAAACGCAATGCAGCTCTGCAGACTTTTACAAACCTTGAGGCTTAGCCCAAGGAAAAACTAAACAGTTTTATGTACAAACAATTTTCATTCATTCTATCCATATTTCACTCCTGCTGCTAACATTATCTGGGTCCTGTAGTTTCCTCCACACTTTATACTATAATTTATCCCAGTCTTCATTTTGCCGCACAAAAACATGTGAGTCCTATTTTTAACGCACATGGACTCTTGATGGACAGTGGACACATGGTGAGTCAGTTTGTGCTGGGCATGGTGACAGACACTGCACACTAATCCTGCGGTCTGTTTTGAATCCCACAGGTCACACTCCTTCTGGGTAGGAGGGAGAGTTTGATTCATCTACATCACTAGTTAAGCTTTTAAAATACCTGGGATCTGACATTACAAATCTATCCACCAAATAGTTCATTCACCTTAAATTTAAACAATAACTACCTTCTTCAGTGCTTACCTATGTCTGTGTATGTGATTATGTTTGCATGAGAGAGCCTTTCCAGTGCCCCTCCTCCCCCTAGTCCATTCTAGAACCTTAAAGAGGTCTTGCCTAACTCTAAAGCACTTGGGGGTTCAGAAGGACCCTGGTTCCTTCCCAACACTGTGATGTGAATGAATAGCCCAGTAATGATTCGCACCCCCTTCCCCGGGCCTCCCATTATCCCTTTTACCTTTTGTGGTGAGAGTTAACATCACCATGTTTTTCATGGGCTAAGAACTGGCTTCCTTTTCTCCCTTACTGGCGTCTCACGTCCCTCTGCTGTTTTTCTTTCCACGCTTTCCCCATGGTTGGCGGTCTGTTATTTCAGGTTTCCACTCATCCCGAGTTCACTGTGGGTGAATGGTCTGGGCGTAGTTATCTGGATCTCTGATCCACCACAACCCTCCTGTGGTCACACCACCACTTTGTGTCTCCTTCTCCCTCGTCTCCTCGGGGCGCCATGCATCTGCTTTCTTCCCTGCTGCATTTGTTGCTACCGACCGTAGCACATCTGACAGCTCAGGGCTCTGCACGACTGCAGAAAGCTGCACGTCTTGGCTCAGCTCTTCCTAGCGTAGCCAGCGTGTGTGTCCTTTTGAATCTTGCGGGCTGTGTTTTCCCTTCCGCAGGCTCCTCCCCTCCTTCAGATGATGTATTTGGAGTGCTTCCCCTGCGTGAATGGGATTTTAAAAGGACATTTTCTGTTTCAGGTTGTCAGTAAAACATTTCAACTTGTTCTTCAGTGGTTCTGCCATCAGGAAGATATACTGGTGTTATCGTGACGGGTCCTCTACGGAGTTCTTCCTGAGAACAGGATTCCTTGTACCCAAAGGGGGAGTCTCTCCCGGTGAGGTCCTTCTTGCCTCTACCCCTAGGGAGGGTATTGTGGAGCAGGTTTACCTCCCTAGCCTCACGGGGGGCTCCCCCCTGGGGGGAAGCGAGGAATTCCCGCAATTCGTCACACAGCCCATGGCTCCGCTCCATTAGAAATGTGGCCTGCCCACAGCCCAAATTACTTGGAAAGGACAGGAAGCCAAGGAAATGAATGATACCACATTACACTTTTTTACCGGGCACAGAGGTGGTGGGTGGGTATGGGTGTTGGAGGTGGTAGGTGGCTATGGGTTTTTGCAATGGGGGAAGTGGGTGTTGGGGATGGGGAGGTTGGTGGGTATGGGTTTTGGGGATGGGAGGTGTGTGATTATGGCTGTTGGGGATGGATGTTTTGACACTGCACTAATGAATACTTGTTCACTTGAAGCAATGCTAAGACAATCCTTTTTGTGTGAATGTGATGTATTCAAGACGTGGCTATGTACAAAGGGGAGCATGAGGTGATTAGCAATGTGTTCAGAAATAATTGTCAATTAGTTCTTGCCTCAAAAGACGACCAAAATACGACCATCCCTTCCCTCCTCCTCCTTACTTTTTGGCAGCACTGCACCTTGAGGTATTGTGTTGTTGTCTTCTGGGGGAGATATGTCCTGAACAGGGAGGAGGGGGACATTTCGCCTGTGGCAGATTTTGAGAAGCATGGCACAGGCAAGAATTCTTTGCCTTCTTAGCATAAGAACATTTATATTTAATCATATAGTGAACAGCTGTTCACTATATGATTAAATATAAATGTTCTTATGCTAAGAAGACAATTGTATTCATGATTATGTCATGACCTGGAAATAGGAAATACTTCCATTGGCAATGCGTGTTTCATTTACTTCCAAACCAATCCATCTTCTGTGGTATTCAGTAGTATTTTAACACGTGATATGGTGGAAATACTGTTTTCACTCTTGATGGTAATTCTGCTGGTGGAGTTAGCACCGTGGCAAATTCTGCAAGATGCTGGCAGTAATTCCTCCAGCAGTAATTCCACAGGGGCTAATTCTGCTGGTGGAATTAGCACCAACTCCTTATTTGGCAGTGCAGTAAAAGTGTCAGTACTTTTATTACTGCCACTTTTAATGCATACTACCAGATTCATGATGAGCCCCATAGAGCCAATTGAATCAAGTGAGTGGTTGTCACCTATTGTGATAATACAGGAATACAATGGGAGAATACGGATATGTGTGGACTTGTGTAATGTTAATAAGGCCATATTGGTAGATACTCCCTTATGAATAAAAACACTATGTTATCTACCATGGGGTAGGTGAAGTGGTTTTCTAATATAGATCTATATTCAGTTTATAGATCTATATTCAGATTTATATTCAGCTTATCATCAGATTGAGCTCAATATATATTCGCAACACTCAACGTCCTTTATAACACCAGTGGGGACATATATCCATACAGGCATATGCCATTTAGTTTGGCCTCTGCAAGCACTGTTTTCCAAAGGGTTATGGAAAACGTGTTTCTTGGACATAGCAGCAAGCACTGTTTCCAGGATGATATTTGAGTGTGTGCATGGGAGGAAAATTAGCCTAGTTTTTATATCATATGTTAGAGCTCCTAAGAAGAGCCTAGTGAAAAAAAGGGAAATTTAACTTTAAAGTTTCTCAGGTCACATATTTGGGGCATATATTGACAGGGGGAAAGACTTAAACATAAGCCTGTATTTGTGAAAGGAATCAACGAGGTGAGGAATATAAGGACAAACTAAGGTCATTTTTAGGCATGGTGGAATTTTATGCAAAATGTGTGCCAAAGACTTGAGAGAGGTGTTAAAGAAAGGAGTGAATTCTAAGTGGACAAGTAGGATGCAGAATGCACAATGCACCTAAAGACATCAAGGGGTGTGGCGTTCCAGAAGAAAGACTGGGACCAGAAGGAATACTTTTACTGCAGGAGTTTTATTTAAATTAAAGAAAACACCTTACTGATCCGATTGCTAATAGGGAAGTTCCCTGACAAACTAAACTAA
Organism: Ambystoma mexicanum; assembly: GCF_040938575.1. Taxonomy (NCBI): domain Eukaryota; kingdom Metazoa; phylum Chordata; class Amphibia; order Caudata; family Ambystomatidae; genus Ambystoma; species Ambystoma mexicanum. The sequence continues at coordinate 391,959,444 of NC_090922.1, forward strand.
TGGTGCTCGTTAGAATTAGTCAAAATAATCAACCCTGTCCTCTGTCCAAATCCTAACTTCTAAACTGGTGCCTCCACTTAGAAAAAACAACCTAAAAGGGAAAGCAGGCAATATAGGCTGCCCTCAGTGTTCTTTACGGTCTCTCAGTATTTCCAGGAATCTCTCCTAGTTTCATCTCCCACAATTATTTAATAGGAGACAGGTTTCCTGAATTTATCAGTTTGTGTCCATCTTATCAGAGTTCCAAACAAAGAAAAACATTTCCTCAGGTATATAGCATAAACTCTAAAGTTCCCAAAAAAGTCAATTCTCCCAGTGAAAGTGTCTAGTCTTGCTTGATTCTGGTTTCCCCTTGGGATGATTCCTTACTTCCTTTATAGGGCCCTCCTGGCTCCCTTGGTTCTCATGTTCCCAGTTTCTTGCTTGATTCTTAGGAGTATGTTTATACCCTCCTAGTATATTTTTCTCTTGGTTTCTGGGTGTGGCTTTGAGCCATTTGGCTGATTGCAAGGTTTGGGTTTTAGGGCTCCCGTAACCACTCCTTTTATTTATGTCCGTCTCCCTCTCTCGACCTGGTAGCCCCTCATAGGAATATAGGGATATAAGGATAGGGATATAGACTCTTTGTTCCTTCTCCCGTTCTCATGGTCTGTTCTCTGTGCCCCACTCTACTGTGAGCAACATGTGTGCCTTCTCCGTAGCAGGTCCTGCTCCTTTGACCCAGTGACGCTGGCATTCTCCTCTGCTCCTGGGCGTCCTCTCCTGAACTCAAGCAGGAATGTCTCTTCACTTGCTGCTATGTTGCACTCTCTCTGGTTTCGTGTGGTGCATATGGGCGACTCGTTCCTCTCTCGCTTTCCGAGTTCAGCATTGTTTCCTGGGCTCCAGGCCCACCATGTCCTCCATGTGGTCATGCCTTCTGTGAGGGGTCGGAAATGTCAAACAGACATCGTTGTGATGTTTTCTCAGGTTTACAACAGCTTCACAGCATTCAACAAATTGCAGGTTCAAAACTTTCAACTACTTTTCAGGGAAAACCAGATTCACATTGGTGCTCTTTAATATTCTTCTGTAAATGATGCTTCTGCTGTTGGCAATATTGGCTAGATTGTGTGTGCCTTAGTTTCAATTTCTCTTGGCTTGGGCAATGCTTATTGATATTATCTCTTAACATAGTCACCCACAAGGTTGGTGGGGTTTTCCACAAACTCACACTTTCAAGATTACAGTAATTTGTCTTTGAAATACTATGGTTTTGCTGCTTTTCCCTAGTTCAGTATTCAGAATTTGGGACTCACTTTCACTCAAACGCGAGTGCTGCTTCTGCTGTTTTACAATAGTTCGGTGTTCAAAAGTAACATGTGAATCATTTTCATTCACACGCGAGTGCTGCTTCTGCTACTTTGCACTCATTCTGATTCTACGCGAGCACTTCTTACTTGCTGAATGTCTGTTTCCAACCCGGGAGCAGGTACAGGTCGCTCCGGGGTCACTGATAACCTGTAAAATCACTGTATCAGACATGCACCTCTGTTCCCCTCGCCACTCACATGACTTCTGCGGTTGTGGCTCCTCGCGACCCATCAAACCGATTCGGTAAGCCTGCCATCACCCACGCCACTTCCAATTGGAGCTCCTCTTGCTCTTGAGGCCCTCTGGTGCACACCAGCCACCAGAGACAGCCACCAGAGACACCCTTTAGGCCCTCCGGTGCACTCCAGCCACCCGATACAGCCTCTAGCATGCCTCACGCTGCTTAGCCTCTGCAGAAAAGTTCACAAAGGGGGACCCTTTCCTCCTGCATGCTTCCCACAGCGTGACCTCTGCACTTAAGATTTCTAGGGGCACAGACCCTCTCAGGACCGGCAGCTGAAATCTGCCAAGCAGTGGTCTCTGCATCTTTTCTCTCCTCCAGCTTCTGCCTGGGCTGCCAGAACGAGCCACGCTGCTTCCGCTTCTGACTTCGTCTACTGTTCACCAACAATGTCAACTCTATGGCCTGCTATTTCTAAACCCCAGTTGGTTCCTTATAACATTCATTAAAGGAACATCATAAGAATTAGTCATTCGCCTTGATTGTATAGGGAAAGGCAATTCTCTTACGCTGGTGTTATTTACAAATTTCCTTTCACTGCTCCTTTGGGTTTTAGGGGGGTTTTCAGCTTTACAGGTCCTCAGAATTTTAGAAGGGGGTTGACTTCTCCCCAGGTCTAGGAGTGGCTGATTGGGTTCACCCCTATTTGTATGTGTATCTGGTGGAACAGCAAGATGGTTATTACAACAAGCCATTCCATAATTTGGCATTGTGGAGCCATCCTCCCTAAAGGAAGGCAAATACTGTGTCTCATCCCACGGATTCCTCTCCCTCCCCATGGTCTTTTCTCCTCCAAGGATATCGTCCTGCAGAACACCACCCGCAAGGTCAGGATCAGGAAGCATCTGGCTTTCCCTGGCCACCTGGGAGGAGACTTTAGGCAGGGAATTAGTGAGGAATCCGTAGGATTCATCAAAGTTCCCTCAGGTTGGTGGCTCTGCTCGGTCTCGCCGACTCTGCTCAACCCTGTGCCTCATCAGCCATGTTTCTCACTCTTTGGGGCATCTCTCCCGGTTTCCCTCTGAGTCACCCTTCAGACCTCCTTCAGGGTCCTTCTCCATGCCACAGCCAGCTCTGCCCGGCAGCGCTGCTCTGCCGCCCAATGACATCAGTATGTTGGAGGCTTCCCTACGCATATTGCTTCTTCTCCTCCATTCAAGGGATTCTAAAGGGGTGTCTTTAACTGTCAAGCCCATTGAAAAGCCAGCATTGATTTAGCCAACTCTTCAAAGGCACTTTCTACATAATTTGGAGTTCCACAGCTGACAGTCCGATCCACTTGTGATATTCCTATACATGCAGACAATCTCTCAGTTCTAGGCTGTTCCTTCTTTGATTGGGAGTCCCTATCTCCTGGTGAGGAGTCACTCACAGTGAGGTCCTGCTTTCCCAAACCCCTAGGGAGGGTTTTGCTTTAGATCTCACCTCCCTAGCCTCAGAGGGGATGGCTCCCCCAAAGAAGAAGGGACGAAACCTAGAAATTCATCACAGGGGCCATTACTAATGCCCCAATGATACACTGATTTTTAGTAGGGGCGAAGACATTCTTGACTGTAAATGCTAGCAATAAAGGGATAGGTGCTCTGTTGAGTGAGTGGCAGGGGCAAGAAGAGGTACCCATACCATTTGTCTCCAAGGGTTTAAGAGCATGAGACAGTACATTTTCTGTCATCGAAAAGGAGGCTTCGGCTTGCTGCTGGGCTGCAAGATATTTACTTAAATGTTGGACATACCATTTACAGTACAAAGCAACGTAAAGCATTGGTAAATTTATTTTGAACCCAGGGATCTGGCATGGCAACTCACAGGTTTGCTAAGTGATTGTCAAATGTGCTGCAATATAATTTTATGGTATCTTCCATAATGTCCGAGTGTGAGGGAAGCGAGGAACACATGGAGGGACACATGGGAAGCATGCATAAGGGATATGATGGGAAATGTAGTACCAGAAGAAGAGTGGAATAGGCCCATGGGTGATGGTAAACAATTGAATTAGTTTACATTATATTCTCAGAAGGGTTGGCCCAGTAAACTGGAGTGCGAGGTGGCGTGCACCATGGCCAGGGATGAACTGGCACCATGTGAGTGGGAATAAGCGAGGAAAGAGAAACGTGTTCTCCATCAGACGGTGAGACAAACATTTGTAGCTAATTCCCATCAAAGACATTTAGGCTGTAATCTTAATAAGAAGAGACGAAGAAAATGGTATTGGTTATTATTATTACTATTATTATGGTATTTATTGAGCGCGGACCTAGCTTCGTGAAGCAAAGGAGCGCTTTACAGAGATATACACCAATGCAGATACATAACGGCTTTACAGAGGGGTACAACATTACAGATGCCTAACGGAGCGCTTTGGTGGCCAGGAATGGATGACATGATGGAAATGGTGGTAAAAGACTGTCATGCATTTGTGGAGAGCGATAAAACAAAGAAATTGGACTCAGTACCTCTGCATCCTTTGCGCTTTCCACTCGAGGTGTGGGGAAAACTATCAATAGATGTTGTGGATCCGATGGAGCTATTGGGTGATGAGTGTCACTCCAAAATAGTGCTAGTGGACTATGAATCTAGATGGTTTCAAATCAAGTTTTCTTCTACGGTAATAACGAAAGTCGGAATTGATATTTTGTAAGAAGTGTGTACTAGAGGAGGTTTCCCTAAATACATAGTGAGTGCAAATGGAATTCAGTTTCTGTCAACTGTGAAACTGACAACTGAGATGTGCAACCTTTTAACAACAAATATGATTATCAATTTGAGAATTTCATTGTATCATCATCATCATCAGGAAAACAGGTTGGTGGAGTGGGGAATAGACTAATTAAAGAAAATGTGCAATAAGCTTTGTTGAGTGGGTTGGCCTGGGAACAGGTGGCTTGGGAGATGGTGGAAGCAAATATATACAGACACTCTGCATGCAACCACACGATACACATCATTTGGGTTGATGAGAAGAGACATGAAATCTGATGTCTGTCCCCATAGTTAGGTGGATGGGTAGAAATCATTCTGGATGAGGGTCATCAAATAGA